>NC_134040.1:0-300000 GCF_965140245.1 Athene noctua
TGCAAACGTACACGTTTTCGGCCGAAAACGCGTTTTCCGGTGAAAACGCACACCACGGCTCTTTCAGAGAAAAAGCAAGCACGGAGGACGAGAACCGCTTTTGCCCTGCTTAGCGTTCAGGGCAGCGGGTAGAACCAGGCAGAGAATTCCGGGCTAGCAGCTTCCCTGTGGCGGGGAAGTGCAAACGTACACGTTTTCGGCCGAAAACGCATTTTCCGGCGAAAACGCACACCACGGCTCTTTCTGAGAAAAAGCAAGCACGGAGGACGAGAATCGCTTTTGCCCTGCTTAGCGTTCAGGGCAGCAGTTAGAACCAGGCAGAGAATTCCCGGCTAGCAGCTTCCCTGTGGCGGGGAAGTGCAAACGTACACGTTTTCGTCCGAAAACTCGTTTTCCGGCGAAAACGGACACCACGGCTCTTTCTGAGAAAAAGCTAGCACGGAGGACGAGAACCGCTTTTGCCCTGCGTAGCGTTCCGGGCAGCGGGTAGAACCAGGCAGAGAATTCCCGGCTAGCAGCTTCCCTGTGGCGGGGAAGTGCAAACGTACACGTTTTCGGCCGAAAACGCGTTTTCCGGTGAAAACGCACACCACGGCTCTTTCTGAGAAAAAGCAAGCACGGAGGACGAGAACTGCTTTTGCCCTGTGTAGCGTACCGGGCAGCGGGTAGAAGCAGGCAGAGAATTCCCGGCTAGCAGCTTCCCTGTGGCGGGGAAGTGCAAACGTACACGTTTTCGTCCGAAAACGCGTTTTCCGGCGAAAACGCACACCACGGCTCTTTCTGAGAAAAAGCAAGCACGGAGGACGAGAACTGCTTTTGCCCTGCGTAGTGTTGCGGGCAGCGGGTAGAATCAGGCAGAGAATTCCCGGCTAGCAGCTTCCCTGTGGCAGGGAAGTGCAAACGTACACGTTTTCGGCCGAAAACGCGTTTTTCGGTGAAAACGCACACCACGGCTCTTTCTGAGAAAAAGCAAGCACGGAACCCTAACCCTAACCCTAACCCTAACCCTAACCCTAACCCTAACCCTAACCCTAACCCTAACCCTAACCCTAACCCTAACCCTAACCCTAACCCTAACCCTAACCCTAACCCTAACCCTAACCCTAACCCTAACCCTAACCCTAACCCTAACCCTAACCCTAACCCTAACCTAACCCTAACCCTAACCCTAACCCTAACCCTAACCCTAACCCTAACCCTAACCCTAACCCTAACCCTAACCCTAACCCTAACCCTAACCCTAACCCTAACCCTAACCCTAACCCTAACCCTAACCCTAACCCTAACCCTAACCCTAACCCTAACCCTAACCCTAACCCTAACCCTAACCCTAACCCTAACCCTAACCCTAACCCTAACCCTAACCCTAACCCTAACCCTAACCCTAACCCTAACCCTAACCCTAACCCTAACCCTAACCCTAACCCTAACCCTAACCCTAACCCTAACCCTAACCCTAACCCTAACCCTAACCCTAACCCTAACCCTAACCCTAACCCTAACCCTAACCCTAACCCTAACCCTAACCCTAACCCTAACCCTAACCCTAACCCTAACCCTAACCCTAACCCTAACCCTAACCCTAACCCTAACCCTAACCCTAACCCTAACCCTAACCCTAACCCTAACCCTAACCCTAACCCTAACCCTAACCCTAACCCTAACCCTAACCCTAACCCTAACCCTAACCCTAACCCTAACCCTAACCCTAACCCTAACCCTAACCCTAACCCTAACCCTAACCCTAACCCTAACCCTAACCCTAACCCTAACCCTAACCCTAACCCTAACCCTAACCCTAACCCTAACCCTAACCCTAACCCTAACCCTAACCCTAACCCTAACCCTAACCCTAACCCTAACCCTAACCCTAACCCTAACCCTAACCCTAACCCTAACCCTAACCCTAACCCTAACCCTAACCCTAACCCTAACCCTAACCCTAACCCTAACCCTAACCCTAACCCTAACCCTAACCCTAACCCTAACCCTAACCCTAACCCTAACCCTAACCCTAACCCTAACCCTAACCCTAACCCTAACCCTAACCCTAACCCTAACCCTAACCCTAACCCTAACCCTAACCCTAACCCTAACCCTAACCCTAACCCTAACCCTAACCCTAACCCTAACCCTAACCCTAACCCTAACCCTAACCCTAACCCTAACCCTAACCCTAACCCTAACCCTAACCCTAACCCTAACCCTAACCCTAACCCTAACCCTAACCCTAACCCTAACCCTAACCCTAACCCTAACCCTAACCCTAACCCTAACCCTAACCCTAACCCTAACCCTAACCCTAACCCTAACCCTAACCCTAACCCTAACCCTAACCCTAACCCTAACCCTAACCCTAACCCTAACCCTAACCCTAACCCTAACCCTAACCCTAACCCTAACCCTAACCCTAACCCTAACCCTAACCCTAACCCTAACCCTAACCCTAACCCTAACCCTAACCCTAACCCTAACCCTAACCCTAACCCTAACCCTAACCCTAACCCTAACCCTAACCCTAACCCTAACCCTAACCCTAACCCTAACCCTAACCCTAACCCTAACCCTAACCCTAACCCTAACCCTAACCCTAACCCTAACCCTAACCCTAACCCTAACCCTAACCCTAACCCTAACCCTAACCCTAACCCTAACCCTAACCCTAACCCTAACCCTAACCCTAACCCTAACCCTAACCCTAACCCTAACCCTAACCCTAACCCTAACCCTAACCCTAACCCTAACCCTAACCCTAACCCTAACCCTAACCCTAACCCTAACCCTAACCCTAACCCTAACCCTAACCCTAACCCTAACCCTAACCCTAACCCTAACCCTAACCCTAACCCTAACCCTAACCCTAACCCTAACCCTAACCCTAACCCTAACCCTAACCCTAACCCTAACCCTAACCCTAACCCTAACCCTAACCCTAACCCTAACCCTAACCCTAACCCTAACCCTAACCCTAACCCTAACCCTAACCCTAACCCTAACCCTAACCCTAACCCTAACCCTAACCCTAACCCTAACCCTAACCCTAACCCTAACCCTAACCCTAACCCTAACCCTAACCCTAACCCTAACCCTAACCCTAACCCTAACCCTAACCCTAACCCTAACCCTAACCCTAACCCTAACCCTAACCCTAACCCTAACCCTAACCCTAACCCTAACCCTAACCCTAACCCTAACCCTAACCCTAACCCTAACCCTAACCCTAACCCTAACCCTAACCCTAACCCTAACCCTAACCCTAACCCTAACCCTAACCCTAACCCTAACCCTAACCCTAACCCTAACCCTAACCCTAACCCTAACCCTAACCCTAACCCTAACCCTAACCCTAACCCTAACCCTAACCCTAACCCTAACCCTAACCCTAACCCTAACCCTAACCCTAACCCTAACCCTAACCCTAACCCTAACCCTAACCCTAACCCTAACCCTAACCCTAACCCTAACCCTAACCCTAACCCTAACCCTAACCCTAACCCTAACCCTAACCCTAACCCTAACCCTAACCCTAACCCTAACCCTAACCCTAACCCTAACCCTAACCCTAACCCTAACCCTAACCCTAACCCTAACCCTAACCCTAACCCTAACCCTAACCCTAACCCTAACCCTAACCCTAACCCTAACCCTAACCCTAACCCTAACCCTAACCCTAACCCTAACCCTAACCCTAACCCTAACCCTAACCCTAACCCTAACCCTAACCCTAACCCTAACCCTAACCCTAACCCTAACCCTAACCCTAACCCTAACCCTAACCCTAACCCTAACCCTAACCCTAACCCTAACCCTAACCCTAACCCTAACCCTAACCCTAACCCTAACCCTAACCCTAACCCTAACCCTAACCCTAACCCTAACCCTAACCCTAACCCTAACCCTAACCCTAACCCTAACCCTAACCCTAACCCTAACCCTAACCCTAACCCTAACCCTAACCCTAACCCTAACCCTAACCCTAACCCTAACCCTAACCCTAACCCTAACCCTAACCCTAACCCTAACCCTAACCCTAACCCTAACCCTAACCCTAACCCTAACCCTAACCCTAACCCTAACCCTAACCCTAACCCTAACCCTAACCCTAACCCTAACCCTAACCCTAACCCTAACCCTAACCCTAACCCTAACCCTAACCCTAACCCTAACCCTAACCCTAACCCTAACCCTAACCCTAACCCTAACCCTAACCCTAACCCTAACCCTAACCCTAACCCTAACCCTAACCCTAACCCTAACCCTAACCCTAACCCTAACCCTAACCCTAACCCTAACCCTAACCCTAACCCTAACCCTAACCCTAACCCTAACCCTAACCCTAACCCTAACCCTAACCCTAACCCTAACCCTAACCCTAACCCTAACCCTAACCCTAACCCTAACCCTAACCCTAACCCTAACCCTAACCCTAACCCTAACCCTAACCCTAACCCTAACCCTAACCCTAACCCTAACCCTAACCCTAACCCTAACCCTAACCCTAACCCTAACCCTAACCCTAACCCTAACCCTAACCCTAACCCTAACCCTAACCCTAACCCTAACCCTAACCCTAACCCTAACCCTAACCCTAACCCTAACCCTAACCCTAACCCTAACCCTAACCCTAACCCTAACCCTAACCCTAACCCTAACCCTAACCCTAACCCTAACCCTAACCCTAACCCTAACCCTAACCCTAACCCTAACCCTAACCCTAACCCTAACCCTAACCCTAACCCTAACCCTAACCCTAACCCTAACCCTAACCCTAACCCTAACCCTAACCCTAACCCTAACCCTAACCCTAACCCTAACCCTAACCCTAACCCTAACCCTAACCCTAACCCTAACCCTAACCCTAACCCTAACCCTAACCCTAACCCTAACCCTAACCCTAACCCTAACCCTAACCCTAACCCTAACCCTAACCCTAACCCTAACCCTAACCCTAACCCTAACCCTAACCCTAACCCTAACCCTAACCCTAACCCTAACCCTAACCCTAACCCTAACCCTAACCCTAACCCTAACCCTAACCCTAACCCTAACCCTAACCCTAACCCTAACCCTAACCCTAACCCTAACCCTAACCCTAACCCTAACCCTAACCCTAACCCTAACCCTAACCCTAACCCTAACCCTAACCCTAACCCTAACCCTAACCCTAACCCTAACCCTAACCCTAACCCTAACCCTAACCCTAACCCTAACCCTAACCCTAACCCTAACCCTAACCCTAACCCTAACCCTAACCCTAACCCTAACCCTAACCCTAACCCTAACCCTAACCCTAACCCTAACCCTAACCCTAACCCTAACCCTAACCCTAACCCTAACCCTAACCCTAACCCTAACCCTAACCCTAACCCTAACCCTAACCCTAACCCTAACCCTAACCCTAACCCTAACCCTAACCCTAACCCTAACCCTAACCCTAACCCTAACCCTAACCCTAACCCTAACCCTAACCCTAACCCTAACCCTAACCCTAACCCTAACCCTAACCCTAACCCTAACCCTAACCCTAACCCTAACCCTAACCCTAACCCTAACCCTAACCCTAACCCTAACCCTAACCCTAACCCTAACCCTAACCCTAACCCTAACCCTAACCCTAACCCTAACCCTAACCCTAACCCTAACCCTAACCCTAACCCTAACCCTAACCCTAACCCTAACCCTAACCCTAACCCTAACCCTAACCCTAACCCTAACCCTAACCCTAACCCTAACCCTAACCCTAACCCTAACCCTAACCCTAACCCTAACCCTAACCCTAACCCTAACCCTAACCCTAACCCTAACCCTAACCCTAACCCTAACCCTAACCCTAACCCTAACCCTAACCCTAACCCTAACCCTAACCCTAACCCTAACCCTAACCCTAACCCTAACCCTAACCCTAACCCTAACCCTAACCCTAACCCTAACCCTAACCCTAACCCTAACCCTAACCCTAACCCTAACCCTAACCCTAACCCTAACCCTAACCCTAACCCTAACCCTAACCCTAACCCTAACCCTAACCCTAACCCTAACCCTAACCCTAACCCTAACCCTAACCCTAACCCTAACCCTAACCCTAACCCTAACCCTAACCCTAACCCTAACCCTAACCCTAACCCTAACCCTAACCCTAACCCTAACCCTAACCCTAACCCTAACCCTAACCCTAACCCTAACCCTAACCCTAACCCTAACCCTAACCCTAACCCTAACCCTAACCCTAACCCTAACCCTAACCCTAACCCTAACCCTAACCCTAACCCTAACCCTAACCCTAACCCTAACCCTAACCCTAACCCTAACCCTAACCCTAACCCTAACCCTAACCCTAACCCTAACCCTAACCCTAACCCTAACCCTAACCCTAACCCTAACCCTAACCCTAACCCTAACCCTAACCCTAACCCTAACCCTAACCCTAACCCTAACCCTAACCCTAACCCTAACCCTAACCCTAACCCTAACCCTAACCCTAACCCTAACCCTAACCCTAACCCTAACCCTAACCCTAACCCTAACCCTAACCCTAACCCTAACCCTAACCCTAACCCTAACCCTAACCCTAACCCTAACCCTAACCCTAACCCTAACCCTAACCCTAACCCTAACCCTAACCCTAACCCTAACCCTAACCCTAACCCTAACCCTAACCCTAACCCTAACCCTAACCCTAACCCTAACCCTAACCCTAACCCTAACCCTAACCCTAACCCTAACCCTAACCCTAACCCTAACCCTAACCCTAACCCTAACCCTAACCCTAACCCTAACCCTAACCCTAACCCTAACCCTAACCCTAACCCTAACCCTAACCCTAACCCTAACCCTAACCCTAACCCTAACCCTAACCCTAACCCTAACCCTAACCCTAACCCTAACCCTAACCCTAACCCTAACCCTAACCCTAACCCTAACCCTAACCCTAACCCTAACCCTAACCCTAACCCTAACCCTAACCCTAACCCTAACCCTAACCCTAACCCAACCCTAACCCTAACCCTAACCCTAACCCTAACCCTAACCCTAACCCTAACCCTAACCCTAACCCTAACCCTAACCCTAACCCTAACCCTAACCCTAACCCTAACCCTAACCCTAACCCTAACCCTAACCCTAACCCTAACCCTAACCCTAACCCTAACCCTAACCCTAACCCTAACCCTAACCCTAACCCTAACCCTAACCCTAACCCTAACCCTAACCCTAACCCTAACCCTAACCCTAACCCTAACCCTAACCCTAACCCTAACCCTAACCCTAACCCTAACCCTAACCCTAACCCTAACCCTAACCCTAACCCTAACCCTAACCCTAACCCTAACCCTAACCCTAACCCTAACCCTAACCCTAACCCTAACCCTAACCCTAACCCTAACCCTAACCCTAACCCTAACCCTAACCCTAACCCTAACCCTAACCCTAACCCTAACCCTAACCCTAACCCTAACCCTAACCCTAACCCTAACCCTAACCCTAACCCTAACCCTAACCCTAACCCTAACCCTAACCCTAACCCTAACCCTAACCCTAACCCTAACCCTAACCCTAACCCTAACCCTAACCCTAACCCTAACCCTAACCCTAACCCTAACCCTAACCCTAACCCTAACCCTAACCCTAACCCTAACCCTAACCCTAAACTGAATCCCATTCACAACTGAATCCCATTCACAACTGAATCCCATTCACAACTGAATCCCATTCACAACTGAATCCCATTCACAACTGAATCCCATTCACAACTGAATCCCATTCACAACTGAATCCCATTCACAACTGAATCCCATTCACAACTGAATCCCATTCAATCTGCCCTATCTCTAAGCCATATGTGCTCACCCTCGTGACTGCAAGCCAAAACCCTTACCTCAGGGTGCAGTCATATTCGGTAGGTGGTTGAGTAGTACTGTCTTTCTGCTCTGTAGAGTCATAACACTGTTGTCTACAAATAAGTGTGGTGCGGCCTAGACCGTGATGGAATTAGCTGGCAGTATTTCCTTAAAACCATTACTTTTCTTTTTCCATTCATTGCTCCCAGACATCAGCGATGTTCTACTGCTGCTTACTACCACCTAACAAATACCCACAAACACAAAGTTAGTTTATCACACTGAGAAATACACGTAGTCAGAAACATACTACCTCAGACAAGAACACCAAGAAAAGAACCCAGAAATACAGTCCATCGCTACAGACACCACACCGACCTGCATCTCTATGTCCATGTCCACAACAAACATGGCAGAGTCCTAGTCCACAACTGACACGTACGCACAGTCCCGCTCCCCGACCTGCGCTAGCTCATACTCCGCATCCACAACTGACAGTAACATAGTCTGACAAATACCGAGTTCGACAGAGTAACACCTGTGGAAAGAGAGAGACAAACTTATACACCCATAAAAAAACCACACAACAGCCTACCCCACATAATACCACTTTATTAACGTTCTATGGAAACCACACAGGAACCTGTCCAACAAAATATACCTTCACTGCATCTACATTACAGAACAGCTTCTGCTTCTTAAATCAAGTTACAATCAATAATTAGACTTTCCTGTCATGTTGATTACACAGAACTGTTGAATTAACAACACTACAACTACACCTCCACTCAAGCCTCATTACAACATAGCTTTAACATACATTTTACACACCTTAACAAACACCTAATACATTTTCACAAAACTACATTAATGAAACATAATAGGGTTCATAAGCCCTGATGAGTGCTTTGCCTACCACCATTATCTCTAAAAGCATTTATCATATTATCACATCTATCACTCAGCATAATGCCTTCATTGACCAGATTTCAAAACTACTTTAACATACATGAGGCCACGGAACACCGTTCCCTGGGACCTCCGAGCTGGACCTGCCTGCGAAAACCCCGTCCCTGTGACGCCCTGCGCCCAAACTGAGGCGACGAACGTCGCCTCGCAGAGCGGCCGGGACCGGGGAAAAAAAACCCAGCCGGGGGACAGGAAAAAAAAAATCCCCCGGCTGGGGTTTTTTATTCTATATTTATTTCTGCCCTAACAGCTCGACCTGCAACAAAAAAATAACGCCAGCACATTAAACAGTTACGCTCAGGCAGACACAGTCTAAGCACACCGCACGCTCAACTACCCCCCTATCCGCCCCCTCCTCTCGACAAACCCGCCCCGCTACACGACTAACACGACCGGCCTTTGACCCCTGGCTCCTCGGGAACGCCGTTCCCGGGGACCTCCGACCTGGCCCTGCCTGCGAAAACCCCGTCCCTGCGACGCCCTGCGCCCAAACTGAGGCGACGAACGTCGCCTCGCAGAGCGGCCGGGACCGGGGAAAAAAAACCCAGCCGGGGGACAGGAAAAAAAAAATCCCCCGGCTGGGGTTTTTTATTCTATATTTATTTCTGCCCTAACAGCTCGACCTGCAACAAAAAATAATGCCAGCACATTAAACAGTTACGCTCAGGCAGACACAGTCTAAGCACACCGCACGCTCAACTACCCCCCTATCCTCCCCCTCCTCACTGCAAACCCGTCCCGCTACATGACTAACACGACCGGCCTTTGACCCCTGGCTACCCGGGAACGCCGTTCCCGGGGACCTCCGACCTGGCCCTGCCTGCGAAAACCCCGTCCCTGCGACGCCCTGTGCCCAAACTGAGGCGACGAACGTCGCCTCGCAGAGCGGCCGGGACCGGGGAAAAAAAACCCAGCCGGGGGACAGGAAAAAAAAAAAATCCCCCGGCTGGGGTTTTTTATTCTATATTTATTTCTGCCCTAACTACTCAACAAACTCTACTCGACCTGCAACAAAAAAAAATAATGCCAGCACATTAAACAGTCACGCTCAGGCAGACACAGTCTAAGCACACCGCACTCTCAACTACCCCACTGACTGCCCCCTCCTCTCGGCAAACCCGCCCCGCTACACGACTAACACGACCGGCCTTTGACCCATGGCTCCTCGGGAACACCGTTCCCGGGGACCTCGACCTGGCCCTGCCTGCTAAAACCCCGTCCCTGTGACGCCCTGCGCCCAAACTGAGGCGACGAACGTCGCCTCGCAGAGCGGCCGGGACCGGGGAAAAAAAACCCAGCCGGGGGACAGGAAAAAAAAAAATCCCCCGGCTGGGGTTTTTTATTCTATATTTATTTCTGCCCTAACAGCTCGACCTGCAACAAAAAATAACGCCAGCACATTAAACAGTTACGCTCAGGCAGACACAGTCTAAGCACACCGCACGCTCAACTACCCCCCTATCCGCCCCCTCCTCTCGACAAACCCGCCCCGCTACACGACTAACACGACCGGCCTTTGACCCCTGGCTCCTCGGGAACGCCGTTCCCGGGGACCTCCGACCTGGCCCTGCCTGCGAAAACCCCGTCCCTGCGACGCCCTGCGCCCAAACTGAGGCGACGAACGTCGCCTCGCAGAGCGGCCGGGACCGGGGAAAAAAAACCCAGCCGGGGGACAGGAAAAAAAAAATCCCCCGGCTGGGGTTTTTTATTCTATATTTATTTCTGCCCTAACAGCTCGACCTGCAACAAAAAATAATGCCAGCACATTAAACAGTTACGCTCAGGCAGACACAGTCTAAGCACACCGCACGCTCAACTACCCCCCTATCCTCCCCCTCCTCACTGCAAACCCGTCCCGCTACATGACTAACACGACCGGCCTTTGACCCCTGGCTACCCGGGAACGCCGTTCCCGGGGACCTCCGACCTGGCCCTGCCTGCGAAAACCCCGTCCCTGCGACGCCCTGCGCCCAAACTGAGGCGACGAACGTCGCCTCGCAGAGCGGCCGGGACCGGGGAAAAAAAACCCAGCCGGGGGACAGGAAAAAAAAAAATCCCCCGGCTGGGGTTTTTTATTCTATATTTATTTCTGCCCTAACTACTCAACAAACTCTACTCGACCTGCAACAAAAAAAAATAATGCCAGCACATTAAACAGTCACGCTCAGGCAGACACAGTCTAAGCACACCGCACTCTCAACTACCCCACTGACTGCCCCCTCCTCTCGGCAAACCCGCCCCGCTACACGACTAACACGACCGGCCTTTGACCCATGGCTCCTCGGGAACGCCGTTCCCAGGGACCTCGACCTGGCCCTGCCTGCGAAAACCCCGTCCCTGTGACGCCCTGCGCCCAAACTGAGGCGACGAACGTCGCCTCGCAGAGCGGCCGGGACCGGGGAAAAAAAACCCAGCCGGGGGACAGGAAAAAAAAAATCCCCCGGCTGGGGTTTTTTATTCTATATTTATTTCTGCCCTAACAGCTCGACCTGCAACAAAAAATAATGCCAGCACATTAAACAGTCACGCTCAGGCAGACACAGTCTAAGCACACCGCACGCTCAACTACCCCCCTATCCGCCCCCTCCTCACTGCAAACCTGTCCCGCTACAGGACTAACACGACCGGCCTTTGACCCCGGCTCCTCGGGAACGCTGTTCCCGGGGACCTCCGACCTGGCCCTGCCTGCTAAAACCCCGTCCCTGTGACGCCCTGCGCCCAAACTGAGGCGACGAACGTCGCCTCGCAGAGCGGCCGGGACCGGGGAAAAAAAACCCAGCCGGGGGACAGGAAAAAAAAAAATCCCCCGGCTGGGGTTTTTTATTCTATATTTATTTCTGCCTAACAGCTCGACCTGCAACAAAAAATAATGCCAGCACATTAAACAGTTACGCTCAGGCAGACACAGTCTAAGCACACCGCACGCTCAACTACCCCCCTATCCGCCCCCTCCTCACTGCAAACCTGTCCCGCTACAGGACTAACACGACCGGCCTTTGACCCCTGGCTCCTCGGGAACGCCGTTCCCGGGGACCTCCGACCTGGCCCTGCCTGCAAAAACCCCGTCCCTGTGACGCCCTGCGCCCAAACTGAGGCGACGAACGTCGCCTCGCAGAGCGGCCGGGACCGGGGAAAAAAAACCCAGCCGGGGGACAGGAAAAAAAAAAATCCCCCGGCTGGGGTTTTTTATTCTATATTTATTTCTGCCCTAACAGCTCGACCTGCAACAAAAAATAATGCCAGCACATTAAACAGTTACGCTCAGGCAGACACAGTCTAAGCACACCGCACGCTCAACTACCCCCCTATCCGCCCCCTCCTCACTGCAAACCTGTCCCGCTACAGGACTAACACGACCGGCCTTTGACCCCTGGCTCCTCGGGAACGCCGTTCCCGGGGACCTCCGACCTGGCCCTGCCTGCAAAAACCCCGTCCCTGCGACGCCCTGCGCCCAAACTGAGGCGACGATCGTCGCCTCGCAGAGCGGCCGGGACCGGGGAAAAAAAACCCAGCCGGGGGACAGGAAAAAAAAAAAATGCCCCGGCTGGGGTTTTTTATTCTGTATTTCTTTCTGCCCTAACTAGTCAAACTCTACTCCACCTGCAATAAAAACAATTCTGGCACATTAAACAGTCATACACCTGCATAGACATTCTAAATACACCGCTTATTCCACTACCCCGCTGACTGCCCTCTACTCTCAGTAAATCCACCCACCCGCCCAACCCCCACGACACTACCTATGCCTATTGCTGCATCTCTCCTCAAAAAGTGCTTCCCAAAGACTTCAATGTTCATTGCCCCTGCTGACACCGTGGCCTGAAACTAACCTCCGCCCAAATGCTGGCTGTGAACAGAACATTACAGACATGCCAGGACTAACTGACACTAAACAGTCAGGGAGAGAAAAGAAGTCTCCCTGCTCAACATTTTCTTTGCTATTATTAAAACTACACATTATCTCACTCTACATTCATTATACCCTGAAATGAATAACATCCTCACATACAAAGTTACCTTCCAAAACTAACACTCATTCAACATTTACTGTGTGCAACCATCACCTGCCCGAGTGGCTGATCGCCACAATTCTGCCACTGTGCCCGGAACTGCATCGCTGCTGCTCCCCCTGACCCACACTGAATGTCCTCATCGTTAGAAGAAGAGTTATACGTTACAGAGTGGCACTACTGCTGGTCCTTCTTCATTTTGTACCCTCCGGCGAACATTGTCAGAGATTTCCCTTCTGGAATCCTGGTGATCCTATGACACCTGCAAAAGACAAAAGAAGGAACTCTAGAGGCTGCCTGGTGACAACAACTGGCTATCACCAAAACTGGCCTAGGTGACCTCCAGCCACATGGCCCGTGCTCACTGCCACATTATCATCCCCTTCTGTGACCGTTCCACAACGGCTACAAACACACAAAATGACACCACCTCACACACATATACATGCGCCGCAAATGGGACCTAAAGACACAAGAGTACCGCACGGGGTAGAGCTAATGCTGAAGCTAAAGACAGGGCCTGACAGCACACTTGGAGAGCACCGAGGTAACGGGACACAAATGCACAGAGAGGCGCACTGCAAGACCGACGCCCCCCCCCCCCCCCCGCAGAGAGGCGCGCTGCAAGACCGACGCCCCCCCCCCCGCAGAGAGGCGCGCTGCAAGACCGACGCCCCCCCCCCCGCAGAGAGGCGCGCTGCAAGACCGACGCCCCCCCCCCCCGCAGAGAGGCGCGCTGCAAGACCGACGCCCCCCCCCCCCCGCAGAGAGGCGCGCTGCAAGACCGACGCCCCCCCCCCCCGCAGAGAGGCGCGCTGCAAGACCGACGCCCCCCCCCCCCCCCCCCGCAGAGAGGCGCGCTGCAAGACCGACGCCCCCCCCCCGCAGAGAGGCGCGCTGCAAGACCGACGCACACCCCCCACCCCCCCCCCGCAGATTTTACAAAACCTGAAGAGCCCCCCCACTGACACTGAAGTCTTATGCCACCACCCCACCCGCTGTTTTGGCCCTGTGACTTATCTTTCAGAGAGCACGATCCAGATTTCATCCTTATCGGGAGCACGTCATCCAACTGGCGTTTCCTTGCGTTCGCTGGGTGCCTCTTCGTCACCTGCGACACAGAATGCGGCCGGTCGTGGGCATGTTGACCCTTATCGGCATCTACCGTCCCGATGCCCTCCTCGGAAGAGCCGTACCGCTCCCGATACCTTTATTTTGCATGCACCCCGACACCCCCCTGTCTCACAAGGCACACAAATCCAAGAAACTGAAGAAATGCATCACCTCTACTACTTGTAAGCTATTACATGCTCGGTGGCTCCCGGCCCGCTGCTCCGCTCTTCCGCCTACTCGCCTCTATTCCTCTGCTTTCTGAGCGGAGACCTTACGATGCCTGCAAAAGCAAAGAGAAATGGTCATTTGAACTGCTGCGTGATCTTCAGCAATGTAGGTCTGAGCAAACCGCTTATTGCCTCTCTCACCTTTTCTCAAAGTGCTTGGGACTCTGCTGCGTGAACCCTCCGGGAAAGAAAGGGAGGTAAACCCACGGGATAGAGAAGCCTCCCCGATCCTCGGCTCGCTCGCGGTGTTTTCTCTCCCCTGCTCGTTTACGTCGGCTGCTCGGAGAACGATTCTTCCTTCCGCTGTGCCGATGCCTCGTCGCCGCCTATACAACAAACGGGACGTGATTTGAGCTACGATGATATTATGACACCCCCGAAAAACTAATGCTTTGGCACGCTGGTCATCTCTCACCTTGGCAAAGTCTAAGGGTGCGGGTACCCCACGTGACGCAGCGATCGACACCTATAAAATAAAACCGCGAGAGCTTGAGGGCCTCGGAGGCGCTGGTCACGCAGATCCCCTGACATCTTCCGTTGCTCTTCGGTGAGCTGCTTCTCCGTTTGCTTTTAAACACCCCAAACCGCATGAGCGAGTCACCCCATTGTTAACAAAGACTTTCGTGAGAGCAAAGGTTTGTCTTCCATTTCCGTCTCCCATCCGACTACTGCTAAAACACCCAAAACCCTAAATATTGACCACACGGACAAACTAAGGCTCGTTCGACCCGCAAGACTAGGGCGTGAATCGCCGCTTGCGGCGTGTCTGCCCTCCGGCGCCTGTCGAACGCTAGGAGACTAACTCTGTGGCGGCTGTCTACAGCTACTTGCCCAGAGATGGACCGTATGGTCTTTGCCAAAAGCATCGGGGCACATCTACGTATTAATTCACGACTATGAGCCTACGCTCCCCTCGTCATTACTATGGCCACGTGTCTGGGCAGGACAGGTCCAGCTCTGACACAGACATACACAGCACAGACCCTGCAAGTGACGTGACGGTGAGATGCGAGAAGACCGCGAGCGAGAACGATAACCGTAGGGAAGATGCTGCCGGCAGAGAAGCCCTACGGTGACGCGATGGCACGGATGCGTCGGAGCGGGCCCGAAATGAGAGGCGACCGCTGCGGCCCGTGAGACAAAGTTACCGGTGACGCCGGAACGATGGATGGGTGAGAAGTCGGGCTTTAGGACTTAAGACCTGGGGAGGAAACCCCAGAAGATTTCTGTGTGCCAAAATGACTCTCAAAAGCACAGCTCCAGGTGCCATCTAGCTCATCCCTGCGAGAGATGACCGATCGAGAACCTCCTCGATGCAAGACACGATGGATGGATCCACGCTTCGGGTTATAATTGCGAGACAAGAAGGGCTCTGCCGGCGCTATGCTGATGAAACCTAGTACTCGGTGCTCTCAGGAGGGCTACGGAGATGCCTGCTGATCTCAAAGAGCTACGAAGACATCAAGACCTGAGGGTGGTGTGCTATAAGATATAGAATGCAGTAGACAAACTACGCAACGACACAGGCTGGAACTGCCCTGCCCAGAACGTGGTAGTCCGGTGCTGAAAAGTAACTCGCCGCCCCTTATGGGCGCTAAGGGTGCTGTTCCTGGACGGCCCTCTCCCCCATACTGACTTGACGAGCCCTCCCTGCAATTCCCAACCCTGCCCCTTCCTCTCAGACCCTTCCTGCCCTCGACTTAGCTTTCAGAGGTCTGTAGCCATCTTCCGCAGCAACCGCATGGGCTAGCTAGGATGTTCCGGACTCGCCGGTTCCTCCGCATCGTCTCCTAGACGCCCTGGAACCGTGCGACCGGTCGGCGTCGCGCCTGCCGATGCCGACAGCTTCCGCGACGCCGCCCTCGAAAGCGCCTCTCTCCTATTCGCTCCGGAGACGACGGTGCTGCCGTCGTCGCTTGCGGTACCTAAGAAACCGAGACGTACGAAAATCATTGTTGTGCTTCTGACAATTCACCCGCCCCTACTCCTCCTCGCTACTGACCCGGCTCGCCTCAAATGCTCATCCGATTCAAAAGGCTGCCTGGATGGCGCTCGCAAAACCTAAGAGAAACGCTTCGCTTAGATGCCGTGGGATACTCGACACGTCGACGGGGACCTGGCCGACGCCGCCTCGCCTCGGGCTGCTCCTCCCGTGTGTGACTGCACCCTTCCGACGCTATGTCGGTCGCCTGCAAAAACCAAAGTAACGCCGGGTGAGATGCTACCCAAAACTACACCCTGCCGACGGCTATAACCCTCTCCCGCTCCTTTACCTGGTGCGATCGCCCGCCCTACCTCTGCTGTTCGGGATTTCTCCTGTGGAGGCTCGGTTACGACCTGAAACGCAAACGACAAGGGATACGTCTACCTTCACCGACATTACAACTCCCGAACTATAACTGCTACTTGAGCACACTGGTAATATCTCACCTCGCTTGACTTGCCTGCGGTGCCGCTATCTTGCTTCACACCTTCGTAATAAAACGCTCTTATAGGCTACTTGTATAGCCGTCCATCATGTCTTCCCTCTGATGCGGCACATCTAAGTACCTTCTTACGGTGCTCCGCTCGCCGCCTCCGTCGACCTTTGGTGCGCGGATCGCCCCTCTGCTTTGGCAAAAAACGGCATTGAACGAGTCACCTGTATGTTAACTGATGGCTTAACGATTCCAGAAGCCTCCTATAAGCACACCATCTAGATCTTGACTGCGACCTGCCGTTAAACACGGCCCCATCATCTCCAAAAAATGCTACAGAGAAAACTCATGCACCTCCTGCATATATACCTGCTAGCCCTGAAATGGACTGTATGTCCTCTCCCTACCAAGTCTTTACTTATGACCCCATTAGCCTTTGGTTGCTACTGCTATTCTTTCGTGGACTATTGCTCTGTGTCTCCAGGCAGAGCAGCTCCAACCCAGACACAAACACGCACAGACCGACACTGCACACAAAGACAAACGGTGAGACGGAAACATTAAAACGAGCTCTCTAAGAATGACTCCTTGACCGGAGATGCTACCGGATCAGAAGACCGAGAGGACTGAGAAGAATAATCCGTGGCAGGTAGAGAAGAATTGAATGCTGCGGCTGGAAACAAAAACAGAGATGAGTCACATAGGAGACGCCTTACTTCAAGATCAAAGCATGTAAGGATGCAGGGAAAAACTCTCATAAAAGGTATTGGAAAAGGTGGACCGCGCAAGATCGGAGATGTTAATGCAGCCTGGAAAGGTGCTGCTAAAGCAGAGCGACCTGAAACTTCCAAGACCTATCCACGCCTCAGTCTTTGTCATGAGATAAAAGAAGCGCCCGACCGGCGCTGTGCCGATGACTAGAGACTTGACGCCCTAGCGATGGTTCCCGAAGCACACGCTGTGCTGCTTCGGGGCAAAGAGTGATGAGGATGTTGTGACCTAAGGAAGCTCGAGGACGCAGAAAACACAAACTACGTGACGACGCAGCCGTGGGCTGGAACTGCCCTGCCTGGCACATGGCGGTCTTCTGCAGAAAGGTAATGTGCTCCCTTTCCCTAACGAAAGGGTGCTGTGCCTGTATGGTCCTCTCCCCTATGCTAGCTTGAAAACCCCTCCCTACGATTCCCAACCTTGGCCTGGCCCCAGAGCCCTCTCCAAAACACCGGTCCCTCGACTTATCTGGGGCCTGGGGGTCTGAAGCCATCTTTGACAGCTGCTCCATCGGCTAACTGGGATATTCCTACAGATGCCGGGTTCCTCTTCATCATCTGCACAAAAATCGCACTGGCGGTCGGCACCGTGTCAGCTGACTTGGCCCTGTTCTGCGACGGTCTCCTCCTCGAAAGCGTCGTACTTTACGCTCGCCTGCTCTGTGCCGGCATCGCTCGTGGCACCTATGATATCGAGAGGCAGAAGGTTACACTTGTGCTTGTGTGAAAGCACCGGCCCCGTGCTCCTCTTCTCTACTACCCCGGTTCACCTTGGATGTTCATCCTATTGCAAAGGCTGCCTACATAGCACCGACAAAACAACACGGTGCTCTGTGTGCAATTAGTTAACGGGATCGGCTGTCCTGTATCCCGAAAGATGCTGTGCCTCACGTGCCTGCTACTTTCTTGAAAAATGCTGAAGCTCCGCATATGGATGCGTAAGAGATGTTTGCGCTAACCCTTGCTCTGTCATCTCACCGTCGGTCCTATTTAGCCAGATGATATTGACAACTTACAATGTCAATGGTGATACTAGGTAAAAAACAAGGTCCCATCTTCATTAAAGTCAGAAAAAAACAGGAAAATGTAATGCATCTCAAATGAAGAGAAAAAAAACTAAGTGCATGCATTTGAACCCTTTTACCTGCTCCATCCAGCTGGTACAGATTTACTCACCTGAAAAAGCCTGCTACCTATCGGTGTACTTCTTATTATATAGACTGCCAAACCTTGACTGATGCTGAAACTCTTACCTCCGGTATGACAGCTGCTGTGATTAACGAGATGCATGTGCACAAAGAGCTTCAACAGCTCAAAAGCTGCTATTGACTCAAGGAGCACTAACCTCAGAGAGGCCTGAGAGCAGAATGATCTCCCTGAGGAGAGGCTGTGGCTTATATACCCCAGGCCCCACCCACCACCCAGACCACAATCACCTGGGAGAGGGGAGGGGCTCACCACCACAAGGCATAAAAGCTCCCAGGGGAGCAGCAGCAAGTGTTCTCCTCTGCCTTAACTTTGCAGCTTGTGAAATGCTGAATGAAGAAAGCTACCCTCGCTGGAAACGATATTTCTTCTTTGCTGCGTCTATTGCGCTGGTGATGTGACTGGGTAAAGAATAAAACCTTTTTTTTTCTGGGGTATAGATATAAAAAAAGAGATATTGTTCTAAAAGATGTGGGAAGTAGTTGGTTAAAGGTGATGATAATATCGATCTTCAAGACGATGTGCTTTAGATTCCTGTGCAAAACCCAAAATTCTACAGGTTGTTTTTTTTAATTTTCTAGCAAGACCATGTATGCTATCTACCTTCTAACAGAACCTTGTTCTAGATAGGACTAAAGAACAAAGCAGAATTAGATGCTAAAAGAATTCCTTGTCAAAAAGATCACGGTTCCAATATAACTAACTGATTGTACATGCCAACAATTCAGAGAGACCTTGATGGTCTCTCTGCCTAACTCTCTAGAGAATCCCAAAGGACAGGAAAAAAACCCGCCATGACATATGTCAGAAAGTGTATGAGGCAGCCTAAGTAACTAACACCTACTTTGCTATACAAAAAAAAAGCAAAGTTTGACAGAAAAGATCATAGGAGATGCCGAGATAATAGATAGAGGTGATCCTCTTCTCTGAAAAACTCAAGAAAATATCTGAGACAGGGAGTCTAAACAATCTTAGATTGATGGTGCAAGGTCTGCACAAAAACGAGGGGAGGCGGATGGGACTGTTCAAACAAGACATACCAGGTGTTGATAACGTTGCTAGGCAAATATCTCCTAGCCCAAAGAGAAGTTTCTTATGGTCCTTGAAGTTGTATGTTCCACCGACAAATCATCCTAGATTCAAGCTCAAACCGACCTGGCGGTTTGGCCAGGGCCCAGGGAAACAACTGAGACTGCGCAGAACGACGAGGTGAAAAGTTGATCGGCGAGGAAGAGGAGATACTTCAGCCGTGCGGCCCTCGCCCGTAAATCTGCGACCACCGAATGAGGCCAAAGGAGCTCGATACGCAGGCGCGAGGGGAGGAGACCTGATTACCGTGAGAGGCGAGGGGAGGTGGGGGTAGACTATGTATACGTATAGGCATTTTATGAATATGCACTATTCTGTAACATATAAGCCGGACGGGAGCTGCAAACGATGCGCATGCTTGTGGTGAAGCGATCCCCCATGCGCCCGGCGCTGAATAAACATACCCACTTTATAACTCCAAAAGTTATAGAGTAATTTCCCCGCAAAACGTCTTAGCACCCCAGATGGGACTCTATCTCTGCTCGGCTGCTGGGACGCTGCTGGAGGGTGGATGTCCTAGGTACACCCCGAGCTCTTCTCAGAGGAACTCCGCTCCCAGCTGTCCACTGCGGGAGCAGACAAGGACCATCTGGTTCGCAGACAGAGGTATGTTTATAACGGTAACGGGCTGCTGGTAAGACGTGCAGAGACGTCTGGCGCACGGCTCGGTCGCGAGGAGGGGGTATACCCATTCGGTTTTGGTTTTGGGAATCCGCGGGAAAGTAAGATCTTTTGGGGCAAACTACCGATGACTGGTATATAAGAGGCAGTTTGCATTTTGGGCAGGGTACTGGTAATTACCGTCACCTGCAGGATCTTGCTTCAGGTCATTGTATAGTGCACTAATTGTAGATATACTGGCCTTGAACTGAATGCTAATTGTTTTATGGTTTATGATATATGTTACAAACGGATTTAGTGATTGCTTAAACTCGGTATATTTTGTGGTATGAGTGAAAAGTGTGATGGGCCCTTTAAGTGTCTGTGTGCCTGTGTACTGTGAGTAAGAGCAGCCGCTGCTGTGTGTCTGTGTGCCTGCAGGGGCAGGGTGTGAGAGGCTGCTGCTGCTGTGTGAGTGAGAGGCAGCTGCTGCAAGGTAAATGAGAAGTTTATATTTGTTTAAATAATACACTGTCCTTGTATGTCTTGTGAAAACATTGTATGAATCGGAGATGGGAAAGTGAATCCCTTCTCTGTCGGTTTGAGTTAGATTTGGTCGAATTATTTGTGTAGAAGGAATGAATGGTTGGCACAGGGAAATGATTTATACCTGCTAGAAGGATTGTACACACCTCCTTCTGGGCAACTGGTAGTACCAGTTTGGGTTCGTGGGAGAATCCCCTGCTTTCTCTGTGCTCCTATGTTCCTACCTTTAGTAATTTTCATCAAGCTTGGGTATTAGCAGAGTGCGTAGATTGTCGATGTAAGTGGTATTATGCGTCTGATAAGAGGAGGTCGAGGTGTGCAGAGTGCTGGGAAGAAGAGGTGTCATTAGACATCTCGGTCAAAAGACTGGAGTCAATAATTATTGTGTGGAAGAAGTCATAAGATACTGGAACTTTAGGAAGTGAAGGAGGGAGAGTAGGAGAAGGTTAAAAAACAGTGTAGAAACTGCTATGAGTGGAGAGAAAGGATTTTGGGAAGAAGGGATAATAATGGGAAATAAGCAGAGAAAAATTGTAAAGAAACGCCCATTGGATTGCATACTCATGAACTGGAAAGATATAGCAGGGAGAGGAAGCATGGAAAGCAAGAAAATCCTGATTAAATATTGTAATCAGTGGTGGCCACTTTACAAACTAGAAGAAGCTAAATGGCCACTAAATGGGACCTTAGACTATGACACGCTTTTGCAATTAATGTTATTTTTACAGAGGGAAGGGAAGTAGGATGAGGTGTCTTATAATGCAGACATTTTCTTTACCCTCCAAAATCACCTGGGGTGGCAGAGGGACTGTGGACTAGTTCTACCATAAGATCCTTTAGTGCTTGCCCTGGAAAAGATTATAAGTGAGCTGCTAGCCAAAGTGAAAAGGCTTATTTTTGCAAACCTTTAAAATATAAACTGGGAAAGCAGTTAGGCATACACAAATTTCTGTATATGCCTAACTCCACAACAGTGCTCCTAGGAAGACACCTACTAGAACAATTAGGAGCAACCATTACCTTTAACAATGGAGAGATTACTCTGGAGGTAAATAACCAATAACTTATACAAATCATGAGCTTGTCCCTAATTAGTATCCCCACAGGAGGAGAAATCGGTGAGGAAATTATCAATCGAGTTTATCCTGGAGTGTGGGCCACTGACACGCCTGGAAGGGCAAAGAATGCCTCACCCGTAGAGGTAAAACTTAAGGAAGGACAAGAACCGGTAAGAATTAAATGATACCCTTTAAAGAAGGAGGATTGGGAAGGGATTCAGCCGGTTATAGAAAATTTTTGCAAATAGGGCTATTAAAAGAGTGCAAATCTAATTTTAACACCCCCATATTACCTGTTCGGAAACCTGATGGGTCATATAGAATAGTTCCGGATTTGAGAGCAATAAATAAAATAACTGAAGATCTCTACCCAGTGGTAGCAAACTCATGCACTTTGTAAACACAATTTACTCCTGAGCTAATCTGATTTACCGTTTTAGACCTCAAGGATGCTTTCTTTTGCCTCTCTCTCCTCGAAGCCAGTCAGAAAATATTTGCATTTGAATGGGAAAATCCTAGGAGTGGGCGGAAGACCCAGTTAACCTGGACGGTGCTGCCACAAGGATTAAAGAACGGCCCCGCTATTCGGTAACCAGCTAGCAAAAGACCTTGAAACCCCAACTCCACCTGAACAGAGAAAGGTGCTGCAGCATGTAGACATCATCCTAATTGCCACCAAGACAAAAGAGGCCTGTGTGACCTAGACGGTAAGCCTTTTAAATTTTTGGGGACTTCAGGGCTACCGAGTAGCCAAGAAAAAGGCCCAGGTGATGCAACGCAAAGTGATTTATCTGGGCTATGAAATCAGTGCTAGAAAATGAACTTTAGAATGAGCTCAGAAGGAGACGATCTGCCAGACTCCGAGGCCACAGACGGTGAAAGAACTGCGAACGTTCCTGGGAATGACTGGGTGGTGCAGACTATAGATTTATAATTATGAATTGCTTGTTAAACCTTTATATGCACTAACCGCCACTCAACAGAAAAATCTCTGATGGAATAAGGAGGCCATACGAGCCTTTGACCTGTTAAAAAGGCTCTGATGTCAGCTCCGGCTTTGGGACTCCTAGATGTAAGTAAGCCATTCTTTCTCTTTTCACACGAGAAACAGTGAATTGCATTAGGAATACTGGCACAAGACTTAGGCCTGTATTGTCGGACAGTCGCCTCTTTCTCCAAGCAACTAGATGCCTATGAGCGGTTGCAGCAGTGATCTTAAATATACAAGAGGCACAAAAATTCACTTTAGGCACGAAAATGACTGTATTTGTATCTCACACAGTGTCTGCAGTATTGGAAATTAAAGGGGGACATTGGCTTTCGCCCCAAAGGTTCTTAAAATATCAGACCGAATTAGTAGAACAAGATGATGTAGAGATTGTAGTAACTAACATTATTAACCCAGCTTCTTTCCTGAGTGGAAACACAGGAGAACCAGTGCAACATGACTGCCTGGAAACCATCGAAGCAACGTACTCAAGCTGCACAGATCTGAAGGATGCCCCTCTGGAAGATGCTGAGAACTGGTTTACAGATGGGAGCAACTATGTTTTGAGTGGCAAGAGGTATGCTGGGTATGCTGTTACTACCACCCAAGAAATACTGGAATCGGGACCGCTGCCTGCGAATACCTCTGCACAAAAGGCAGAGATAATAGCACTGACTCGTGCTTTAGGACTAGCCCAAGGCAAGACAGTGAATATTTACACAGATTCGAAGTATGCCTTTGGGGTAGTCCACGCTCATGGAGCAATTTAGAAGGAAAGAGGACTGTTGAACTCACAAGGGAAACACATCAAACATAGGAAGGAAATTCTGGAACTACTAAAGCTGTACAACTTCCAAGAAAAGTGGCAGTCATGCATATTAAGGCCCACCAAAAGGTGAACTCGGATTTGGAAAAAGGAAATGAACTGGCAGACAGAGGCAAAACAAGCAGCCAAAAGAGAGGTAAAAATAGAGGAAGTTTTAGTTCCTGACTGGCAAATCATCCCAGAAAGTAAGCCTAATTATACTCAAGAGGATCAAAAGTTAATTACAGACCTAGAAGGATCATATAATGAAGAAGGTTGGGCCATCACTCCCCAAGGGAAGGTAGTAATTCCCTCTTGTTTAGCTAGACACCTGGTGTGAGAGGAACACAGGAAAGGGCACTGGGGAGCGGAGGCCCTACACCGATATTTGATCAAGAATATTAGAGCTAGAAATCTGTATATCATAGTGAGACAGGTGACTCAACAGTGTGACCTTTACCTCCAGACTAATCCTAAGAATCCCCCTATTCTAGAAGTACGCCAGATTAGAAAAAGAAATGGACCGGGACAACAATGGCAAATTGATTTTTCAGAACTTCCTAGAAAAGGGGGGTATCGATATTTACTGGTATTAACGGATGCCTTTTCAGGTTGGCCAGAAGCATTCCCCACTAGATCTGCCAAAGCCTGGGAAGTGACAAAATATTAATACAAGAAATAATTCCACACTTTGGAGTCCCAGCAACTATATCCTCAGATAGAGGACCACACTTTATCTCAAAAGTAGTTCAGCAAATCAGTCGCCATCTGGGTATAGACTGGCAACTTCACATTCCTTATCATCCCCAATCTAGTGGCCAAGTAGAAAAGATCAACCATTGTGAAGCTCAGGCAGAAGTCAAACCAGACCTGGCTCTCCCTCTGGCACTTTTGCACATATGAGCAAAACCAAGGGCCAGGGAAGGGTTGAGCCCTTTTGAAATGTTATATAGCAGACCTTATGTGCTACAGAATGGAACATCGATGCAAATTGGGGAGGAAACTATAACTTCATACATAATAGCATTAAGTAAACAACTCAAATTAGGAAACATGTATTTGGAACTCGGGGTAGAGGGTTAGATGAGCCTGTACATAACATTCAGCTGGGAGACTATGTGTATGTTAAGTCTCTTACAGAAAAGATGTTGGACCCACAATGGGAAGGGCCGTTTCAAGTGCTACTCACAACTTTTACGGCTGTCAAGATTAAAGAATACTCAGCCTGGATTCATCACACCCGAGTAAAGAGGGCCCACAAATCCCCATGGAAGGTTACACAAACTCAGCCGGGAAGACTAGGCTTCTCACGATAAGTCTAATAATCTCCTTTCCCTGAATGCCTGGTCAAAGGTTCGCTGAATGGCTGTGGTCCCAAGCGTACATTGGGTATACTGGAAGCATGGGTATAACCAATACTAACTCAACCTTGACTTTAGCTACTGTAGTGATGCGGGGAACAGAGGTGTATACAAAAACTGAATGGAAAGATGTCAATGGAGTACCTCAATTATGGGGAACGGTAGGGCAAGAGATTAGAGTGTCGAGTAATGAATGAAATCACCCATTGGTCAGTGTGTCAAATTACAGTGTCTAAAATCAAGATATTAAATCCCAAATACATCGTGTCAAGTATTGGTCATATATGTGATCCAAAAGATCTAGAATACGAGTATAATTTTACTTTGACTCAATCTGCTGTTTCTGTGACATGTCTCTAGACCAAGGATAAACTAGGGCTATCATTTAAGTTTAACATGGTGACTACCCTAGTGACAACCACAGCAATCACTGTAAATCTTACACCCAACGTATACGAGGTTGGCCCATATGTGATCACACATAGACCAACAGCAAGTGCTGATCAATCCAAAATGGTCTCTAAAAAAGGTAGAATTACAGATGCAAGTTAACATTTCTAATATAGAGCCACATTGTTCCCCCTTCTTACGAACCTCAGACGAAGGATGGACAACTGGGCTAAGGAAAAAGGGAAATACCTACCGGAAAAGACCACAGAGGGACCTAGCGGAGTATTAAGAACCGAATTGGGAGTGTTAAATTCAATAGATTCAGAAGTAATCATGAACAAATTAGCAGCTACTACAAGTGATATATCAAAATTACAACAACCATTGAGGTCTTCACTATCAGCATTAGGGGTACAGCAATAGGCAATGTCAAAAATAATGCCAGATTGGGAGCAACAAGAAACAAAAGACCACACACTTATTGCTGAAACCTTGGGAGAATTACAAGGTGATATTGCCATAGCTTTAAGTTGCATACAAGCCCCGTTATGGATACAAACAGTAGCAGAATCTGTAATAAGGGAAAGAGAAGAGGGTACACTTCCCACTGAAATTTGAAAAATAGTTTGGGATAGTGCCACAGAAATAGTTACAATCATGGTGGAACATGGTCAACTTCACCTATAGGCCTGACACACATACAGTAATAACTTTTGTGTTACCCATATATGATGCAAAATTAATCACCATACACCCCATTGTAAGTCTTGTAATTGACTCCAACAGGACTCTACTGTACCCCTTTGAACATAAGACCTGGGCTATGAATACTTATAATAAATGGCAAGCAGTAGATCTCAAACCCTGGATCATGAAAGAACAACAGAGATTTATATGTGACAGTAATACCTTAATAACCCAGGATACTTGCTTAGATACTAACCAAAAAATTTGCCACTATGAAGCACACCCCAACGTAAATTTGAGGGCCATTATTGTTTATACTGGAAAGGGATGTGCATATTTAAGTACACTGTGTGACACAATAATCATAGATGAGCGAGAGAAGAAATTGATACAGCAGCTAAATTATTGTATTTGTAATTTCACCATCATCCTGGGGTGTGATTTCACTTATTCTGCCTTGGTAGTTACACATTCCCTCTTGAAAAACAGCCTCATGGTAAAGGTACTTCCTGTCCCCATAGGGTTAAATGTCAGTCATATAGAAAGCCTATTAAAACACCCAGACTTACACCGGATACTGGAAGAAGTTAAGGAAAAAGGGCAAGAAACTTTACTCACAACCTTTCATGATGAGGAAAGGATAAAAAAGGTCTTAAAGATGGTTGAGCAAGAAGGGAAACATAATTAGTAGGATATACTCTTCGGATGGTCGCCGACAACTACTGGCATCTTAAACACAGCCCTTCACCCAGTGATTGCTTTATTAATATCTGTAGCAATTTTGTTGATCTTTACTGTACCTATATATGTATGGATCTAGAAACTTACAAAATGCTTACAAACTATATATGACACTTTATATCACAATCTGAGCTTTAAACAATAAATAAAATAATTTGTAGGATAGTACTAACATCTTATAGGACAAGGGAAATAGCTTAAGAAGTAGATAAATAGGTAGTAAAAGATTTTACTAAGTAAGAAGAAAAGGGGGGAATGAGACAGGCAGTCTAAACAATCTTAGATTGATGGTGCAAGGTCTGCACAAAAACAAGGGGAGGTGTAAGGGACTGTTCGAACAAGACATACCAGGTGTTGATAACGTTGCTAGGCAAATATCTCCTAGCCCAAAGAGAAGTTTCTTATGGTCCTTGAAGTTGTATGTTCCACCAACAAATCATCCTAGATTCAAGCACAAACTGACCTGGTGGTTTGGCCAGGGCCCAGGGAAACAACTGAGACTGCGCAGAACGACGAGGTGAAAAGTTGATCGGCGAGGAAGAGGAGATACTTCATCTCTGCGACCCTCGCCCGTAAATCTGCGACCGCCGAACGAGGCCAAAGGAGCTCGATACGCAGGCGCGAGGGGAGGAGACCTGATTACCGTGAGAGGCGAGGGGAGGCGGGGGTAGACTATGTATAGGCGTTCTATGAATATGCACTATTCTGTAACATATAAGCTGGACGGGAGCTGCAAACGTGCGCATGCTTGTGGTGGAGCTATCCCCCATGCGCCCAGCGCTGAAAAAACATACCCACTTTATAACTCCAAAAGTTATAGAGTAATTTCTCCGCAAAACATATCTAACGACAACACACATCTTTCGTATACCAGGTACCAAATAAAGACATATCGTAAGATGTACGACAACTAGATGGCTCTGAGGCACAAAAATGGCTTTGCAAAAGGTCCGGGCAAAATGAGAGTCATCATCACATGGATTAGAAAGACCAAAGAAACATCAGGGATACAATGGATTCGAAAGGGAATGGAACAAAGTACAGATGTCTCCAGGGGACCGGGATCAAAATGGAGGAGCATCAAATGGATGGGAGGACAGAAAGAGCGAGCGGGTTATAGATGCAGATGCGGAGAGGGTTCCCATGGGGGAAATAAGGAGCTGCAAGAGCCCTTCCGAGAGCTTGGCAATGTGAAGGAGCAGTCCTGAGCGAGCCTCGAAGACCAAAGAAACCTCAGGGATAACAATGAGGAACTACAAAGGGGATTTCAACAAAGTACAAATGTCATCGGGGAGGGTGGGGGCAGAACAAAGGCATGCTAAGCAGTTAAAAGAAAGAGAATAGAGTTCTGAAGAGCACAAAGAAATAATATTGAAAGAGAGCTAAAGCGAGACAATACTGTCATGGAGTATGTGAAAGGGCAAAGTAAGAAAAGAGAATTCAGATACGCAGCAAGGGCATCTAGGCAAACTACAGACAATGGAGAAACAACCAGACGGAGACATGCTCGACAGCAGGGCAAACGACTATGAATGCTGTGTAGCAAACAAAGAAGGGAAGACGTAAGAAAACATTAGAAACACAAAAGGAGATGGAATGCTACCAGGTGCTGGGGAGATCGAGTAAGGTCACGCCGGCATTCTGACTATGAGGAGAGGGCTCTTGAGAGGGTGCCGATGGATAAAAGAAGGTGTATAGATGACAAGGAGGAATGCAGGTGATCATCTGAGCACAAGACTGATGGTCTTGGGTGGCTGGGAACTGAAAGCTGCAATCCCAGACAGCATAGATGAACAAAAGAGTGCTCTGTAGCTCAAAGATGGCCCCACCTAAAGCTCTACAAGACGGAACTAGAAAACCGAGAAGTTCTCGGGAACGCATCGTGACCGGGAGGAAAACTGTCCTGAGGAAGCCAGGAAATCAGAAAAGGAATGGGGAACTGCCAATTAAATCCCAAAAGGATCCAGACCGAGTAAATGTGTCATTGGAAGGCCATGGACTGAATAGAGGCATGGCTAGACTGAAGAGAGGGCAGAATGACCAGGCTGGGTCACAGATGGAGCACTCTGATGGAATGTGAACATTTCTAGGCCAGCTACAGAGAAAGAAGTCTGCTAAGAACAACCTCAAAAACATTGATGTACATCACAACACCACTAGAGGAGTCCCAACAGGGGCAAAGACACCAAAGGCAGCTCAAGGACACAAAGAGGAAGGCTGAAAGAGATTTGAGCAGACTACAGATGTCCTTAGGAGGCTGAGGAGCAAATGGAGACACCCTAGATGGCATGGACGATAACAGTAAAAGCGCTCTGAAATGCAAACCTGCAGACATCTTTCTGAGGAAACGAGAAGGGAGTGATGGCCACTATAGAGGGCAAATGGGGTTGTGGTACCCAAAGAAGGTCTTGGGACACGCAGTGACTGGGAACAAAGCTGTCACAAAAGGCTCGTAGGAATAAGAGACATTGGAACACAGGCAAAATGCTACCAAAATTCCATGAAGCACAAGCAAGATCTAGAGAGGCATTCTAGATGACATACACAAGAAAAACAATGCTCCTCTTCGGGAATGGAGATATTAGGAGCAGTGCAACTGAGACAAAAAGAGTCCACAGGGGGCTTAGGGTGCTAACAGCATGCTGCGGTGAATACCCAAGACTGCGTGAGGCGTTGTGACATTATCAAAAGGATTCTGACGAGCAGCACGACCCAAATAATTCTCAAGGACGTGATCCGGTCATACAGAAGGGATCTAATCAAATTACAGATGTGCTCAGGGGACCAGGAACTAAACAGCGGGATCCTAGCTAGCATAGAGAACAAGATGACTGTTCTGGAGATTAAAGGTGACATAGGAAAGGTTATCTGAGAGTGAAAAGGGTTCAAAAATGCACAAGAGAGACAAAAGATGGCTGCAGAGCATGAGGATGGCCCTGGGAGGCATCATCACAACTAGACCAGGATGCTGGGAGTGAAACAGACACAGGAGGCAGCTCTAAGACGCAATTTACAACTCAAGAAGGGGTCCCAACAATGCACAGATCTCTACAGGGAACAAACAACTACATCTAGAGACTTGAGATGGCATTAAATACGGTGACTGTTCTGGGACACATACAAACCCTGAGAGTGAGGGTTCAGCCTGAGTACAAGGGATGGAAAGAGAGCTGCAAAGTGTGCTGTGGCACACAGACAGCCTCAGGGAGGGGGAGGGGGTGGGGCGAGGGGTAAAAGACGTCTCTGGGATTTATCAGAAATTTAGACATAGACACAAACAGAGGAATACTGACATAATGAGTAATGCGGAAGGAGATATGAACAGGATACATACACCCTCAGTTGACCAGGAAGTAAACAGAGGCACCATACATGACAGAGGTAAAAATAAGACTGTTCTGACCACAGTGGAAGTCTAGGGAAGAGTTGACTCAAAACAAAGATAGAAACACTTCTAAAACAAGAGTCTAGAAATGAAATACAGGCCAGAAAAACTTGTAATCCAAAAAGTGGTGGAAGGCAGAGAAGAGGTGGGAGGCCAGGGCCAGTAGAGGCCAGAAAAAATTGGAGGTCAAAAAAAGGGGGAGACTGAAATAGGGTGGGAGATGCCATAAAAAAAATGAGGCCGGAAAAAAGATGGGAGGCTGAGATAAGGTGGGAGACTGCAGGTCAGTAGAGGGTAGAAAAAATTGGATGCTGAAAGAAGGTTGGAGGCTGAAACTGGGCGGGAGTATGGAGAGCAGTAGAGGGCATAAAAAAATCGAGGTCGAAAAAAGGTGGGAGTCTGAAACAGGGTGGGAGGCTGCAGGGCAGTAGAGGTCAGAAAATATTGGAAGAACAAAAAAAGCACAAGGCTGAAATCGCATGGGAGGCTGCAGGACAGTAGAAGGTAGGAAATATTGGAGACCGAAAAAAGGTGGTAGGCTGAACCAGGGTGTGAAGCCAGGAAAGTAGAGGCAAGAAAAAAGCATAGGCTGCAAGAGGGAGGAAGGCAGGAATACCACAAGAAAGAGAGAGGTAGGGAGGCTGCAAGTTGGAGAGAGTTAGGGAGCCAAGCTGCAAAAGAGAGGGAGGCAGGCTGCAAGATGATGCAGGAGGGAGGGAGGCAGGAAAGCAGGCAAGGTGAAGGGGCTGCAAGAGGGAGGGAGAGAGGCAGGCAGGCTGCAAGACGTTGCAAGTAGGAGGGAGGCAGGCAGGCAGGCTCCAAGAAGGAGGGAAACAGGCAGGCAGGCTGCAAGAGGCTGCAAGTGGGAGAGAGGGAGGCAGGCAGGCAAGCTACAAGAGACTGCGAGACTGAGGGGGGGAGGCAGGCATGCAAGCAGCAAGAGGCTGCATGAGTGATGGAAACAGTCTGCAAGAGGAAGAGAGTCAGGCAGGCTGCAAGAGGGTGCAAGTGAGAGGGAGTCACGCAAGCAGAATGTAAGAAGCTGCAAGAGGCAGGTAGGCAGGCAGACTTCAAGAGGCTACAAAACGGAGAGAGGCAGGCAGGTAAACTGCAAGTGGGAGGGAGGCAGGTAGGCTGCAAGAGGCTGCAGAAGGATGGGAGGCAGGCAGGCAGGCTGCAAGAGGGAGGGAGGAAGGCAGGCACAATGCAAGAGGGAGGGAGGAAGGCAAGCATTGTGCAAGAGGCTGCAAGAGCGAGGGAGGCAGGCAAGCAAGCTGAAAATGACTACAAGAGGGATGGAAGCAGGCAGGCTGGCAGGGTGCAAGAAGCTGCAAGAGGGAGGGAGGCAGGCAGGCACACTGCAAGAGGGAGGGAGGCAGGCAGGCACACTGCAAGAGGGAGGGAGGCTTGGCGTAAGCGAAGGGCGGGAAAAAGTGGAGGCGCACATGGAGTGGAAGGAGCAAAATGACTGGCAGGCTGCAGGAAAGTGGAGGCCTAGACGCCACAGGGCAAATTTCTGCCAGGAAAGCGGAGATGCCGGAAGGAGGTGCACGCTCTGATGGGCATTAGTGTTTGAAAAGGGCTGGATAGCCAAAAAGGGATGAGAGGCCCTGGTGGAATTAGAGACGGTGAAATCACTTAGAAAAGGAAGGGGGAGGATCTACAGGCATATGTTGGAAGCAAAACAGGATCACGGAGCAAGACAGAGGAAGAGAGGTAATGATGGGTCGAGACTAGAAAGACAGAGAGAAATCACCTGTGGGGGGAAAGGAAGGTGGGAAGGAGGGAGAGCAAGGGACGGTCAAGAAGACAGAGGGATTGAAGGCATGAGAGAGCAAGAGATTGAGAAAGGGAGAGGGATCGGGACGGGCTACAAGCTGAAAGGGAAAGGCCCACGGAGCAGAAGGGAAGGGCACGGGAGCTGGGCACGAGTTTGTACTAGGAAAGAACACCACCGAGAGGGGTATGGATCTCTACAGGCAAAACGCTTGGCAGAGGATGGAGGACCGAGAGAAGAAGGGAAAAGGGGAAAAGGAAGAGGCAGTGAGGAAGTGATGGAGAAAGAAACAGTAGCAACTGAGAGATGAGAAGAGGGACAGGTCCGAGGCAGAGAGGTGGAGAAAGAGCATCAAGCCAGGGATGGGAGCAGGCCAGATGGATCAGGAAAAAGAGGAGGCAGCACTGAGGCATCCAGAAGACAGGTGAGCAACAGGGAGACAGAGAGCAGGAGACGACTGCGGAAGAAATAGAGACGGGGAGTGGGATGCTGGCCTAGAACCAACAAGAGCAACAGAGAGAAAGACAGACGGGTGGAGAACGAGAAAAGACAGAAGAGAGAACAAGAGAGAGAGATGAAGCAACCAACAGATTCAAAGTCTTCCATCGATTCAAGTCTTCAAAGAGCACGTCAAGGCAGGAACGCAGGCAGTGCAGAAAAGCTGCAAGAGACCTAAAAGAGAGGCTGGAAGAGAAATAAAACCAGAAAAATGTGGTATCCAAAACGGGGTGGGAGGCTGAAACGGGGTGGGAGGCTGGAGGGCAGTAGAGGCCAGGAAGAAATGGAGGCCGAAAATAGGTGGGAGGCTGAAACGGGGTGGGAGGCTGGAGGGCAGTAGAGGCCAGGAAAAAATGGAGGCCGAAAAGAGGTGGGAGGCTGAAACAGGGTGGGAGGCTGGAAGGCAGTAGAGACCAGGAAAAAATGGAGGCAAAAAATAGGTGGGAGGCTGAAACAGGGTGGGAGGCTGGAGGGCGGTAGAGGCCAGAAAAAAATGGAGGCCGAAAATAGGTGGGAGGCTGAAAAAGGGTGGGAGGCTGGAAGGCAATAGAGGCCAGAAAAAAATGGAGGCCGAAGAGCAGTGGGAGGCTGAAACGGGGTGGGAGGCTGGAGGGCAGTAGAGGCCAGGAAAAAAAAGGAGGCCGAAAATGGGTGGGAGGCTGAAACGGGGTGGGAGGCTGGAGGGCAGTAGAGGCCAGAAAAAATTGGAGGCCGTGATAAAGTGGGAGGCTGGAGAGCAGCGGAGGCCAGGAAATAAATGGAGACAAAAAAAAAGAAAAAAGGTGGGAGACTGAAACAGAGTGGAAGCCTGCAGGGCAGTAGAGAGTAGAAAAAATTGGAGACCAATAAAAGGTGGGGTGTTGAAACGGAGTGTGAAGCCAGGGGCAGGTAGAGGCAAGAAAAATCAGAGATGGCAAGAGGGAGGAATGGAGGGAGGCAGGGTGGGAACGAGGAAGGCAGGCTGCAAAAGGCTGCAAAATAAAGAGAGGAAGTTATATAGGGAGGGAGTCAGGCTTCAAGAGAGAGGGAGGGAGGCAGGCCTCAAGAGGCTGGAAGAGGGAGGCAGGCAGGCAGTCTACAAGAGGCTGCAAGACGGAGGGAGGGAGGGAGGGAGGGAGGGAAGCAGTCTGTGAGATGTAGGGAGGGAGGGAGGGAGGCAAGCTGGCAGGGTGCAAGAGGCTGCAAGAGAGAGGTAGGCAGGCAGGCAGACTGAAAGAGGCTGCAAGACGGAGGAAAGAAGGTATATATGGAGGGAGGGAAAAAAGGTAGGCTGCAAGAAGGAGGGAGGTATGCAAGTTAAAGAGGCTGAAAGAGGGAGGCATGAAGACAGTCTGCAAGAGGCTACAAGGGGGCGGGAGGCAGGGAGCCAGGTTGCAAGATCAAGGGAGGCACGCAGGCAGGCATTGTGCAAGAGGATGCAAGAGGGATGGAAGCAGGCAGGCCGGCAGGGTGCAAGAGTCTGCAAGAGGGGGGGAGGCAGGCAGGCAAGCGGCAAGAGGCTGCAAGAGGGAGGGAGCAGGCAAGAGTAAGGGAGGGAGGCAGACAGGCTGCAAGAGTTTGAAAGAGGGTAGGAGGCAGTCAGGCAGGCTGCAAGATGCTACAGGAGGGGGGGAGGCAGGCAGGCAGGCTCCAAGAGGGAGGGAGGCTTGGCGTAAGCGAAGGGCGGGAAAAAGTGGAGGCGCACATGGAGTGGAAGGAGCAAAATGACTGGCAGGCTGCAGGAAAGTGGAGGCCTAGACGCCACAGGGCAAACTTCTGCCAGGAAAGCGGAGATGCCGGAAGGAGGTGCACGCTCTGATGGGCATTAGTGTTTGAAAAGGGCTGGATAGCCAAAAAGGGATGAGAGGCCCTGGTGGAATTAGAGACGGTGAAATCACTCAGAAAAGGAAGGGGGGGGGGGGATCTACAGGCATATGTTGGAAGCAAAACAGGATCACGGAGCAAGACAGAGGAAGAGAGGTAATGATGGGTCGAGACTAGAAAGACAGAGAGAAATCACCTGTGGGGGGAAAGGAAGGTGGGAAGGAGGGAGAGCAAGGGACGGTCAAGAAGACAGAGGGATTGAAGGCATGAGAGAGCAAGAGATTGAGAAAGGGAGAGGGATCGGGACGGGCTACAAGCTGAAAGGGAAAGGCCCACGGAGCAGAAGGGAAGGGCACGGGAGCTGGGCACGAGTTTGTACTAGGAAAGAACACCACCGAGAGGGGTATGGATCTCTACAGGCAAAACGCTTGGCAGAGGATGGAGGACCGAGAGAAGAAGGGAAAAGGGGAAAAGGAAGAGGCAGTGAGGAAGTGATGGAGAAAGAAACAGTAGCAACTGAGAGATGAGAAGAGGGACAGGTCCGAGGCAGAGAGGTGGAGAAAGAGCATCAAGCCAGGGATGGGAGCAGGCCAGATGGATCAGAAAAAAGAGGAGGCAGCACTGAGGCATCCAGAAGACAGGTGAGCAACAGGGAGACAGAGAGCAGGAGACGACTGCGGAAGAAATAGAGACGGGGAGTGGGATGCTGGCCTAGAACCAACAAGAGCAACAGAGAGAAAGACAGACGGGTGGAGAACGAGAAAAGACAGAAGAGAGAACAAGAGAGAGACATGAAGCAATCAGTAGATTCAAATTCTTCCATCGATTCAATTCTTCAAAGAGCACATCTAGGCAGGAACGCAGGCAGTGCAGAAAAGCTGCAAGAGACCTAAAAGAGAGGCTGGAAGGGAAATACAGGCCAGAAAAATGTTGTATCCCAAATGGGGTCTGAGGCTGGAGGGCTGTAGAGGCCAGAAAAAATTGGATGCCGATAAAAGGTGAGAGGCTGAAATGGGGTGGGTGGCCAGGGGGAGATAAAGGCCAAAAAAATGTGGGAGGCTGAAACATGGTGGGAGGCCGCCCGGGGGGGGGGGGTGTAGAGACCAAAAAAAGTGGTGGCTGCAAGGGGGAGGGAGGCTTAGGGGAAGTTGAGTGCAGGAAAACATGGAGGCCAAACGGTGTGGAAGGACCAAAATGGGTGGGAGGCCCCGGGAAAGTAGGCCTTAGAATAAAGGGGAGCGTATTATGTGAAAACTATTTGGGGGCGGACAGTTTCAGTGGGACTGTTTTGGGGCCTAAATATTTCAGGGGGTATCGTTTCAGGGGAATTGATACGGAGGGTCTATTTCAGGGAGGCTATTTGGAGACTCCTTTGGGGGAGTATTTTGGTGGGTGTATTTAGGAGGGATATTTAACGGACGACTATTTGACGGGGGAGTATTTTAAGAGCAGAGCATTACAGGGGGATTATTTCCAGGGGGATGTCTTTCGAGGGATCTATTTCAGAGAGAGTGCTTCAGGGGAGAGCATTTGAGGGGAGACTATTCCAGGAGAAAGGATTTGGGGAGGACCGTTTCTGGGGAGAACATTTTGGGGGGGGGAGTACTGGTGGAGGTAGATTTTCCAGGGAGAGTGTTTTGTGGCAGGAGAGTTATGGCAGGTACTGTTTCAGGGGGACTATTTATTGGGGAAAACTATTTCAGGGGTACTGTGGAGGACTCTTCCTGAGGAAGTGTTATGGGAGGGACGGTTTCAGGGAGACTATTTCAGGGGGACGTATTTTGGGGAGGACTCTTTGGTTGCAGTCCTATTTTGAGGCGGGAGTGTTACAGGACAGACTATTTCAGGAGTGCTACTTTGAGGGTGTTTTGCCAATTATCAGGCCTAGCATAAAGGACACAGCCAGCCTCAAGATGAACCGATAACCAAATTAAATTTGACACTAAAGGGTTGCTACACGGGTGATCACTGGGGGTACAAGTCAATCGGGTTACACATAATTGACATCAATCACAACGATCCCAACAACGACACCGCACGACCAGCAATGGCTGCAATAAACACTGAAATACAGTCTCCCATAGAAGGGATGGGAGACAACCAGGTCAACAAGCCAAATACATAAGACCAAGAAAGCCAGATACTGAATCTCTACAAAGCCCACATTGACAAAAGCCAGACCTGAAGAGCCCAGTTCCAGGGAGTCGAGAGATCCTTCCCCAACAGAAAATTCTTCAGAATGCATCCACCACACAGACAGCCAGTCCACACTTCCTGCAAGTGGTCCCAGCTTTTATCCTCTCCATGGGACACCTGACCTGTCTTTACTTAATGCAGAACACCTGGGGCACATTTACCTAATGGCTCTCCCTGCAAAGCCAGAGGGAAGTTTAAAGGGAAACTCACCACCACTTTGTGAAGGACTGTGGAAATCGCCCCTATGTCAACCTTAATTTGGGGCTTGGGGTTGAAACCCCAGCATTTCAGAGGGGCACGAGTTTAAGGGGGAATATTTTGGGGGGATTATTTCAGAGTGAGTTATTGCGGGAGGGACTACTTCAGGGAGACTCTTTTGAAGGCACTATTGCAGGGGGGACTATTTGGGGAGGAACTGTTTCAGGCGGGGCTATTTCAAGGCAGGGGAGTGTTACTGGACAGACTATTTCGGAAGACTCTTCAGGGGCAGTATTTTCAGGGGTCCCAAAATGTGGTGGGAGGCCACAGGAAAGAAGAGTCCACAGGACAAACATAGGCCAGAAACAAGTAGGTGCCGGTAGGGGGTGCACGTTCTGATGGGCATTAGAGTCTGAAAAGGGCTGGGAAGACAAAAAAAGAGTGGGAGGCCATGTGGGAATTACAAATGGAGAAATCACTAGGGAAAAAAAAAAAAAAAAAAAGAGGAGAAGTCCTGCGGGCACATGTTGGAGGAAAAACAGGTTGAGGGAGCAAGACAGAGGAAGAGAGATAATGATGGGCCGAGACTAGAAAGGCAGAGAGAGAGAGAGAGAAATCAAATGTGGGGGGAAAGGAAGGTGGAAAGGAGGGAGAGCAAGAGAAGGTTAAAAAGGCAGAGAGCATAAGGGGAAGAGAGAGCAAGAGAGAGAGAAAGGGAGAGGGAGCGGGACGGGCTACAAATTGAAAGGGAAAAGGCCACGGAGCAGAAGAGAATGGAACAGGGATCTGGGCACAGGGTTATAGCAGGAAAGAGCACCACCGAGAGGGGTATGGATCTCTACAGGCAAAACGCTTGGCAGAGGATGGAGGACCGAGAGAAGAAGGGAAAAGGGGAAAAGGAAGAGGCAGTGAGGAAGTGATGGAGAAAGAAACAGTAGCAACTGAGAGATGAGAAGAGGGACAGGTCCGAGGCAGAGAGGTGGAGAAAGAGCATCAAGCCAGGGATGGGAGCAGGCCAGATGGATCAGGAAAAAGAGGAGGCAGCACTGAGGCATCCAGAAGACAGGTGAGCAACAGGGAGACAGAGAGCAGGAGACGACTGCGGAAGAAATAGAGACGGGGAGTGGGATGCTGGCCTAGAACCAACAAGAGCAACAGAGAGAAAGACAGACGGGTGGAGAACGAGAAAAGACAGAAGAGAGAACAAGAGAGAGAGATGAAGCAACCAACAGATTCAAAGTCTTCCATCGATTCAAGTCTTCAAAGAGCACGTCAAGGCAGGAACGCAGGCAGTGCAGAAAAGCTGCAAGAGACCTAAAAGAGAGGCTGGAAGAGAAATAAAACCAGAAAAATGTGGTATCCAAAACGGGGTGGGAGGCTGAAACGGGGTGGGAGGCTGGAGGGCAGTAGAGGCCAGGAAGAAATGGAGGCCGAAAATAGGTGGGAGGCTGAAACGGGGTGGGAGGCTGGAGGGCAGTAGAGGCCAGGAAAAAATGGAGGCCGAAAAGAGGTGGGAGGCTGAAACAGGGTGGGAGGCTGGAAGGCAGTAGAGACCAGGAAAAAATGGAGGCAAAAAATAGGTGGGAGGCTGAAACAGGGTGGGAGGCTGGAGGGCGGTAGAGGCCAGAAAAAAATGGAGGCCGAAAATAGGTGGGAGGCTGAAAAAGGGTGGGAGGCTGGAAGGCAATAGAGGCCAGAAAAAAATGGAGGCCGAAGAGCGGTGGGAGGCTGAAACGGGGTGGGAGGCTGGAGGGCAGTAGAGGCCAGGAAAAAAAAGGAGGCCGAAAATGGGTGGGAGGCTGAAACGGGGTGGGAGGCTGGAGGGCAGTAGAGGCCAGAAAAAATTGGAGGCCGTGATAAAGTGGGAGGCTGGAGAGCAGCGGAGGCCAGGAAATAAATGGAGACAAAAAAAAGAAAAAAGGTGGGAGACTGAAACAGAGTGGAAGCCTGCAGGGCAGTAGAGAGTAGAAAAAATTGGAGACCAATAAAAGGTGGGGTGTTGAAACGGAGTGTGAAGCCAGGGGCAGGTAGAGGCAAGAAAAATCAGAGATGGCAAGAGGGAGGAATGGAGGGAGGCAGGGTGGGAACGAGGAAGGCAGGCTGCAAAAGGCTGCAAAATAAAGAGAGGAAGTTATATAGGGAGGGAGTCAGGCTTCAAGAGAGAGGGAGGGAGGCAGGCCTCAAGAGGCTGGAAGAGGGAGGCAGGCAGGCAGTCTACAAGAGGCTGCAAGACGGAGGGAGGGAGGGAGGGAGGGAGGGAGGGAGGGAGGGAGGCAAGCTGGCAGGGTGCAAGAGGCTGCAAGAGAGAGGTAGGCAGGCAGGCAGACTGAAAGAGGCTGCAAGACGGAGGAAAGAAGGTATATATGGAGGGAGGGAAAAAAGGTAGGCTGCAAGAAGGAGGGAGGTATGCAAGTTAAAGAGGCTGAAAGAGGGAGGCATGAAGACAGTCTGCAAGAGGCTACAAGGGGGCGGGAGGCAGGGAGCCAGGTTGCAAGATCAAGGGAGGCACGCAGGCAGGCATTGTGCAAGAGGATGCAAGAGGGATGGAAGCAGGCAGGCCGGCAGGGTGCAAGAGTCTGCAAGAGGGGGGGAGGCAGGCAGGCAAGCGGCAAGAGGCTGCAAGAGGGAGGGAGCAGGCAAGAGTAAGGGAGGGAGGCAGACAGGCTGCAAGAGTTTGAAAGAGGGTAGGAGGCAGTCAGGCAGGCTGCAAGATGCTACAGGAGGGGGGGAGGCAGGCAGGCAGGCTCCAAGAGGGAGGGAGGCTTGGCGTAAGCGAAGGGCGGGAAAAAGTGGAGGCGCACATGGAGTGGAAGGAGCAAAATGACTGGCAGGCTGCAGGAAAGTGGAGGCCTAGACGCCACAGGGCAAACTTCTGCCAGGAAAGCGGAGATGCCGGAAGGAGGTGCACGCTCTGATGGGCATTAGTGTTTGAAAAGGGCTGGATAGCCAAAAAGGGATGAGAGGCCCTGGTGGAATTAGAGACGGTGAAATCACTCAGAAAAGGAAGGGGGGGGGGGGATCTACAGGCATATGTTGGAAGCAAAACAGGATCACGGAGCAAGACAGAGGAAGAGAGGTAATGATGGGTCGAGACTAGAAAGACAGAGAGAAATCACCTGTGGGGGGAAAGGAAGGTGGGAAGGAGGGAGAGCAAGGGACGGTCAAGAAGACAGAGGGATTGAAGGCATGAGAGAGCAAGAGATTGAGAAAGGGAGAGGGATCGGGACGGGCTACAAGCTGAAAGGGAAAGGCCCACGGAGCAGAAGGGAAGGGCACGGGAGCTGGGCACGAGTTTGTACTAGGAAAGAACACCACCGAGAGGGGTATGGATCTCTACAGGCAAAACGCTTGGCAGAGGATGGAGGACCGAGAGAAGAAGGGAAAAGGGGAAAAGGAAGAGGCAGTGAGGAAGTGATGGAGAAAGAAACAGTAGCAACTGAGAGATGAGAAGAGGGACAGGTCCGAGGCAGAGAGGTGGAGAAAGAGCATCAAGCCAGGGATGGGAGCAGGCCAGATGGATCAGAAAAAAGAGGAGGCAGCACTGAGGCATCCAGAAGACAGGTGAGCAACAGGGAGACAGAGAGCAGGAGACGACTGCGGAAGAAATAGAGACGGGGAGTGGGATGCTGGCCTAGAACCAACAAGAGCAACAGAGAGAAAGACAGACGGGTGGAGAACGAGAAAAGACAGAAGAGAGAACAAGAGAGAGAGATGAAGCAATCAGTAGATTCAAATTCTTCCATCGATTCAATTCTTCAAAGAGCACATCTAGGCAGGAACGCAGGCAGTGCAGAAAAGCTGCAAGAGACCTAAAAGAGAGGCTGGAAGGGAAATACAGGCCAGAAAAATGTGGTATCCAAAATGGGGTCTGAGGCTGGAGGGCTGTAGAGGCCAGAAAAAATTGGATGCCGACAAAAGGTGGGAGGCTGAAATGGGGTGGGTGGCCAGGGGGAGATAAAGGCCAAAAAAATGTGGGAGGCTGAAACATGGTGGGAGGCCGCCCGGGGGGGGGGGGGGTGTAGAGACCAAAAAAAGTGGTGGCTGCAAGGGGGAGGGAGGCTTAGGGGAAGTTGAGGGCAGGAAAACATGGAGGCCAAACGGTGTGGAAGGACCAAAATGGGTGGGAGGCCCCGGGAAAGTAGGCCTTAGAATAAAGGGGAGCGTATTATGTGAAAACTATTTGGGGGCGGACAGTTTCAGTGGGACTGTTTTGGGGCCTAAATATTTCAGGGGGTATCGTTTCAGGGGAATTGATACGGAGGGTCTATTTCAGGGAGGCTATTTGGAGACTCCTTTGGGGGAGTATTTTGGTGGGTGTATTTAGGAGGGATATTTAACGGACGACTATTTGACGGGGGAGTATTTTAAGAGCAGAGCATTACAGGGGGATTATTTCCAGGGGGATGTCTTTCGAGGGATCTATTTCAGAGAGAGTGCTTCAGGGGAGAGCATTTGAGGGGAGACTATTCCAGGAGAAAGGATTTGGGGAGGACCGTTTCTGGGGAGAACATTTTGGGGGGGGGAGTACTGGTGGAGGTAGATTTTCCAGGGAGAGTGTTTTGTGGCAGGAGAGTTATGGCAGGTACTGTTTCAGGGGGACTATTTATTGGGGAAAACTATTTCAGGGGTACTGTGGAGGACTCTTCCTGAGGAAGTGTTATGGGAGGGACGGTTTCAGGGAGACTATTTCAGGGGGACGTATTTTGGGGAGGACTCTTTGGTTGCAGTCCTATTTTGAGGCGGGAGTGTTACAGGACAGACTATTTCAGGAGTGCTACTTTGAGGGTGTTTTGCCAATTATCAGGCCTAGCATAAAGGACACAGCCAGCCTCAAGATGAACCGATAACCAAATTAAATTTGACACTAAAGGGTTGCTACACGGGTGATCACTGGGGGTACAAGTCAATCGGGTTACACATAATTGACATCAATCACAACGATCCCAACAACGACACCGCACGACCAGCAATGGCTGCAATAAACACTGAAATACAGTCTCCCATAGAAGGGATGGGAGACAACCAGGTCAACAAGCCAAATACATAAGACCAAGAAAGCCAGATACTGAATCTCTACAAAGCCCACATTGACAAAAGCCAGACCTGAAGAGCCCAGTTCCAGGGAGTCGAGAGATCCTTCCCCAACAGAAAATTCTTCAGAATGCATCCACCACACAGACAGCCAGTCCACACTTCCTGCAAGTGGTCCCAGCTTTTATCCTCTCCATGGGACACCTGACCTGTCTTTACTTAATGCAGAACACCTGGGGCACATTTACCTAATGGCTCTCCCTGCAAAGCCAGAGGGAAGTTTAAAGGGAAACTCACCACCACTTTGTGAAGGACTGTGGAAATCGCCCCTATGTCAACCTTAATTTGGGGCTTGGGGTTGAAACCCCAGCATTTCAGAGGGGCACGAGTTTAAGGGGGAATATTTTGGGGGGATTATTTCAGAGAGTGAGTTATTGCGGGAGGGACTACTTCAGGGAGACTCTTTTGAAGGCACTATTGCAGGGGGGAATATGGCAGGGGGGACTATTTGGGGAGGAACTGTTTCAGGCGGGGCTATTTCAAGGCAGGGGAGTGTTACTGGACAGACTATTTCGGAAGACTCTTCAGGGGCAGTATTTTCAGGGGTCCCAAAATGTGGTGGGAGGCCACAGGAAAGAAGAGTCCACAGGACAAACATAGGCCAGAAACAAGTAGGTGCCGGTAGGGGGTGCACGTTCTGATGGGCATTAGAGTCTGAAAAGGGCTGGGAAGACAAAAAAAGAGTGGGAGGCCATGTGGGAATTACAAATGGAGAAATCACGAGGAAAAAAAAAAAAAAAAAAAGAGGAGAAGTCCTGCGGGCACATGTTGGAGGAAAAACAGGTTGAGGGAGCAAGACAGAGGAAGAGAGATAATGATGGGCCGAGACTAGAAAGGCAGAGAGAGAGAGAGAGAAATCAAATGTGGGGGGAAAGGAAGGTGGAAAGGAGGGAGAGCAAGAGAAGGTTAAAAAGGCAGAGAGCATAAGGGGAAGAGAGAGCAAGAGAGAGAGAAAGGGAGAGGGAGCGGGACGGGCTACAAATTGAAAGGGAAAAGGCCACGGAGCAGAAGAGAATGGAACAGGGATCTGGGCACAGGGTTATAGCAGGAAAGAGCACCACCGAGACGGGTATGGATCTCTACAGGCAAAATGCTTGGCAGAGGATGGAGGACCGAGAGAAGAAGGGAAAAGGGGAAAAGGAAGAGGCAGTGAGGAAGTGATGGAGAAAGAAACAGTAGCAACTGAGAGATGAGAAGAGGGACAGGTCCGAGGCAGAGAGGTGGAGAAAGAGCATCAAGCCAGGGATGGGAACGGGCCAGACGGATCAGGAGAGAGGAGGCAGCACTGAGGCATCCAGAAGACAGGTGAGCAACAGGGAGACAGAGAGCAGGAGACGACTGCGGAAGAAATAGAGACGGGGGGGTGGGATGCTGGCCTAGAACCAACAAGAGCAACAGAGAGAAAGACAGACGGGTGGAGACCGAGAAAAGACAGAAGAGAGAACAAGAGAGAGAGATGAAGCAACCAACAGATTCAAAGTCTTCCATCGATTCAATTCTTCAAAGAGCACGTCAAGGCAGGAACGCAGGCAGTGCAGAAAAGCTGCAAGAGACCTAAAAGAGAGGCTGGAAGAGAAATAAAGACCAGAAAAATGTGGTATCCAAAACGGGGTGGGAGGCTGAAACGGGGTGGGAGGCTGGAGGGCAGTAGAGGCCAGGAAGAAATGGAGGCCAAAAATAGGTGGGAGGCTGAAAAAGGGTGGGAGGCTGGAGGGCGGTGGAGGCCAGAAAAAAATGGAGGCCGAAAAGAGGTGGGAGGCTGAAAAAGGGTGGGAGGCTGGAAGGCAGTAGAGGCCAGGAAAAAATGGAGGCCAAAAATAGGTGGGAGGCTGAAACAGGGTGGGAGGCTGGAGGGCGGTAGAGGCCAGAAAAAAATGGAGGCCGAAAATAGGTGGGAGGCTGAAAAAGGGTGGGAGGCTGAAAGGCAGTAGAGGCCAGGAAAAAATGGAGGCCAAAAATAGGTGGGAGGCTGAAACAGGGTGGGAGGCTGGAGGGCGGTAGAGGCCAGAAAAAAATGGAGGCCGAAAATAGGTGGGAGGCTGAAAAAGGGTGGGAGGCTGGAAGGCAGTAGAGGCCAGAAAAAAATGGAGGCCGAAGAGCGGTGGGAGGCTGAAACGGGGTGGGAGGCTGGAGGGCAGTAGAGGCCAGGAAAACAATGGAGGCCGAAAATGGGTGGGAGGCTGAAACGGGGTGGGAGGCTGGAGGGCAGTAGAGGCCAGGAAAAAAATGGAGGCCGAAAATGGGTGGGAGGCTGAAACGGGGTGGGAGGCTGGAGGGCAGTAGAGGCCAGGAAATAATGGAGGCAGAAAAGAGGTGGGAGGCTGAAATGGGGTGGGAGGCTGGAGGGCAGTAGAGGCCAGAAAAAATTGGAGGCCGTGATAAAGTGGGAGGCTGGAGAGCAGCGGAGGCCAGGAAATAAATGGAGACAAAAAAAAGAAAAAAGGTGGGAGACTGAAACAGAGTGGAAGCCTGCAGGGCAGTAGAGAGCAGAAAAAATTCGAGACCAATAAAAGGTGGGGTGTTGAAACGGAGTGTGAAGCCAGGGGCATTTAGAGGCAAGAAAAATCAGAGATGGCAAGAGGGAGGAATGGAGGGAGGCAGGGTGGGAACGAGGAAGGCAGGCTGCAAAAGGCTGCAAAATAAAGAGAGGAAGTTATATAGGGAGGGAGTCAGGCTTCAAGAGAGAGGGAGGGAGGCAGGCCTCAAGAGGCTGGAAGAGGGAGGCAGGCAGGCAGTCTACAAGAGGCTGCAAGACGGAGGGACGGAGGGAGGGAGGCAGTCTGTGAGATGTAGGGAGGGAGGGAGGGAGGCAAGCTGGCAGGGTGCAAGAGGCTGCAAGAGAGAGGTAGGCAGGCAGGCAGACTGAAAGAGGCTGCAAGACGGAGTAAAGAAGGTATATATGGAGGGAGGGAAAAAAGGTAGGCTGCAAGAAGGAGGGAGGCATGCAAGTTAAAGAGGCTGAAAGAGGGAGGCATGAAGACAGTCTGCAAGAGGCTACAAGGGGGCGGGAGGCAGGGAGCCAGGTTGCAAGATGAAGGGAGGCACGCAGGCAGGCATTGTGCAAGAGGATGCAAGAGGGATGGAAGCAGGCAGGCCGGCAGGGTGCAAGAGTCTGCAAGAGGGGGGGAGGCAGGCAGGCAAGCGGCAAGAGGCTGCAAGAGGGAGGGAGCAGGCAAGAGTAAGGGAGGGAGGCAGACAGGCTGCAAGAGTTTGAAAGAGGGTAGGAGGCAGTCAGGCAGGCTGCAAGATGCTACAGGAGGGGGGGAGGCAGGCAGGCAGGCTGCAAGTGGGAGGGAGGCTTGGCGTAAGCGAAGGGCGGGAAAAAGTGGAGGCGCACATGGAGTGGAAGGAGCAAAATGACTGGCAGGCTGCAGGAAAGTGGAGGCCTAGACGCCACAGGGCAAACTTCTGCCAGGAAAGCGGAGATGCCGGAAGGAGGTGCACGCTCTGATGGGCATTAGTGTTTGAAAAGGGCTGGATAGCCAAAAAGGGATGAGAGGCCCTGGTGGAATTAGAGACGTTGAAATCACTTAGAAAAGGAAGGGGGAGGATCTACAGGCATATGTTGGAAGCAAAACAGGATCACGGAGCAAGACAGAGAGAAATCACCTGTGGGGGGAAAGGAAGGTGGGAAGGAGGGAGAGCAAGGGACGGTCAAGAAGACAGAGGGATTGAAGGCATGAGAGAGCAAGAGATTGAGAAAGGGAGAGGGATCGGGACGGGCTACAAGCTGAAAGGGAAAGGCCCACGGAGCAGAAGGGAAGGGCACGGGAGCTGGGCACGAGTTTGTACTAGGAAAGAACACCACCGAGAGGGGTATGGATCTCTACAGGCAAAACGCTTGGCAGAGGATGGAGGACCGAGAGAAGAAGGGAAAAGGGGTAAAGGAAGAGGCAGTGAGGAAGTGATGGAGAAAGAAACAGTAGCAACTGAGAGATGAGAAGAGGGACAGGTCCGAGGCAGAGAGGTGGAGAAAGAGCATCAAGCCAGGGATGGGAGCAGGCCAGATGGATCAGGAAAAAGAGGAGGCAGCACTGAGGCATCCAGAAGACAGGTGAGCAACAGGGAGACAGAGAGCAGGAGACGACTGCGGAAGAAATAGAGACAGGGAGTGGGATGCTGGCCTAGAACCAACAAGAGCAACAGAGAGAAAGACAGACGGGTGGAGAACGAGAAAAGACAGAAGAGAGAACAAGAGAGAGAGATGAAGCAATCAGTAGATTCAAATTCTTCCATCGATTCAATTCTTCAAAGAGCACATCTAGGCAGGAAAGCAGGCAGTGCAGAAAAGCTGCAAGAGACCTAAAAGAGAGGCTGGAAGGGAAATACAGGCCAGAAAAATGTTGTATCCCAAATGGGGTCTGAGGCTGGAGGGCTGTAGAGGCCAGAAAAAATTGGATGCCGATAAAAGGTGAGAGGCTGAAATGGGGTGGGTGGCCAGGGGGAGATAAAGGCCAAAAAAATGTGGGAGGCTGAAACATGGTGGGAGGCCGCCCGGGGGGGGGGGGGGTGTAGAGACCAAAAAAAGTGGTGGCTGCAAGGGGGAGGGAGGCTTAGGGGAAGTTGAGGGCAGGAAAACATGGAGGCCAAACGGTGTGGAAGGACCAAAATGGGTGGGAGGCCCCGGGAAAGTAGGCCTTAGAATAAAGGGGAGCGTATTATGTGGAAACTATTTGGGGGCGGACAGTTTCAGTGGGACTGTTTTGGGGCCTAAATATTTCAGGGGGTATCGTTTCAGGGGAATTGATACGGAGGGTCTATTTCAGGGAGGCTATTTGGAGACTCCTTTGGGGGAGTATTTTGGTGGGTGTATTTAGGAGGGATATTTAACGGACGACTATTTGACGGGGGAGTATTTTAAGAGCAGAGCATTACAGGGGGATTATTTCCAGGGGGATGTCTTTCGAGGGATCTATTTCAGAGGGAGTGCTTCAGGGGAGAGCATTTGAGGGGAGACTATTCCAGGAGAAAGGACTTGGGGAGGACCGTTTCTGGGGAGAACATTTTGGGGGGGGGAGTACTGGTGGAGGTAGATTTTCCAGGGAGAGTGTTTTGTGGCAGGAGAGTTATGGCAGGTACTGTTTCAGGGGGACTATTTATTGGGGAAAACTATTTCAGGGGTACTGTGGAGGACTCTTCCTGAGGAAGTGTTATGGGAGGGACGGTTTCAGGGAGACTATTTCAGGGGGACGTATTTTGGGGAGGACTCTTTGGTTGCAGTCCTATTTTGAGGCGGGAGTGTTACAGGACAGACTATTTCAGGAGTGCTACTTTGAGGGTGTTTTGCCAATTATCAGGCCTAGCATAAAGGACACAGCCAGCCTCAAGATGAACCGATAACCAAATTAAATTTGACACTAAAGGGTTGCTACACGGGTGATCACTGGGGGTACAAGTCAATCGGGTTACACATAATTGACATCAATCACAACGATCCCAACAACGACACCGCACGACCAGCAATGGCTGCAATAAACACTGAAATACAGTCTCCCATAGAAGGGATGGGAGACAACCAGGTCAACAAGCCAAATACATAAGACCAAGAAAGCCAGATACTGAATCTCTACAAAGCCCACATTGACAAAAGCCAGACCTGAAGAGCCCAGTTCCAGGGAGTCGAGAGATCCTTCCCCAACAGAAAATTCTTCAGAATGCATCCACCACACAGACAGCCAGTCCACACTTCCTGCAAGTGGTCCCAGCTTTTATCCTCTCCATGGGACACCTGACCTGTCTTTACTTAATGCAGAACACCTGGGGCACATTTACCTAATGGCTCTCCCTGCAAAGCCAGAGGGAAGTTTAAAGGGAAACTCACCACCACTTTGTGAAGGACTGTGGAAATCGCCCCTATGTCAACCTTAATTTGGGGCTTGGGGTTGAAACCCCAGCATTTCAGAGGGGCACGAGTTTAAGGGGGAATATTTTGGGGGGATTATTTCAGAGAGTGAGTTATTGCGGGAGGGACTACTTCAGGGAGACTCTTTTGAAGGCACTATTGCAGGGGGGAATATGGCAGGGGGGACTATTTGGGGAGGAACTGTTTCAGGCGGGGCTATTTCAAGGCAGGGGAGTGTTACTGGACAGACTATTTCGGAAGACTCTTCAGGGGCAGTATTTTCAGGGGTCCCAAAATGTGGTGGGAGGCCACAGGAAAGAAGAGTCCACAGGACAAACATAGGCCAGAAACAAGTAGGTGCCGGTAGGGGGTGCACGTTCTGATGGGCATTAGAGTCTGAAAAGGGCTGGGAAGACAAAAAAAGAGTGGGAGGCCATGTGGGAATTACAAATGGAGAAATCACGAGGAAAAAAAAAAAAAAAAAAAGAGGAGAAGTCCTGCGGGCACATGTTGGAGGAAAAACAGGTTGAGGGAGCAAGACAGAGGAAGAGAGATAATGATGGGCCGAGACTAGAAAGGCAGAGAGAGAGAGAGAGAAATCAAATGTGGGGGGAAAGGAAGGTGGAAAGGAGGGAGAGCAAGAGAAGGTTAAAAAGGCAGAGAGCATAAGGGGAAGAGAGAGCAAGAGAGAGAGAAAGGGAGAGGGAGCGGGACGGGCTACAAATTGAAAGGGAAAAGGCCACGGAGCAGAAGAGAATGGAACAGGGATCTGGGCACAGGGTTATAGCAGGAAAGAGCACCACCGAGAGGGGTATGGATCTCTACAGGCAAAATGCTTGGCAGAGGATGGAGGACCGAGAGAAGAAGGGAAAAGGGGAAAAGGAAGAGGCAGTGAGGAAGTGATGGAGAAAGAAACAGTAGCAACTGAGAGATGAGAAGAGGGACAGGTCCGAGGCAGAGAGGTGGAGAAAGAGCATCAAGCCAGGGATGGGAACAGGCCAGACGGATCAGGAGAGAGGAGGCAGCACTGAGGCATCCAGAAGACAGGTGAGCAACAGGGAGACAGAGAGCAGGAGACGACTGCGGAAGAAATAGAGACGGGGGGGTGGGATGCTGGCCTAGAACCAACAAGAGCAACAGAGAGAAAGACAGACGGGTGGAGACCGAGAAAAGACAGAAGAGAGAACAAGAGAGAGAGATGAAGCAACCAACAGATTCAAAGTCTTCCATCGATTCAATTCTTCAAAGAGCACGTCAAGGCAGGAACGCAGGCAGTGCAGAAAAGCTGCAAGAGACCTAAAAGAGAGGCTGGAAGAGAAATAAAGACCAGGAAAATGTGGTATCCAAAACGGGGTGGGAGGCTGAAACGGGGTGGGAGGCTGGAGGGCAGTAGAGGCCAGGAAGAAATGGAGGCCAAAAATAGGTGGGAGGCTGAAAAAGGGTGGGAGGCTGGAGGGCGGTGGAGGCCAGGAAAAAATGGAGGCCGAAAAGAGGTGGGAGGCTGAAAAAGGGTGGGAGGCTGGAAGGCAGTAGAGGCCAGGAAAAAATGGAGGCCAAAAATAGGTGGGAGGCTGAAACAAGGTGGGAGGCTGGAGGGCGGTAGAGGCCAGAAAAAAATGGAGGCCGAAAATAGGTGGGAGGCTGAAAAAGGGTGGGAGGCTGAAAGGCAGTAGAGGCCAGGAAAAAATGGAGGCCAAAAATAGGTGGGAGGCTGAAACAGGGTGGGAGGCTGGAGGGCGGTAGAGGCCAGAAAAAAATGGAGGCCGAAAATAGGTGGGAGGCTGAAAAAGGGTGGGAGGCTGGAAGGCAGTAGAGGCCAGAAAAAAATGGAGGCCGAAGAGCGGTGGGAGGCTGAAACGGGGTGGGAGGCTGGAGGGCAGTAGAGGCCAGGAAAAAAATGGAGGCCGAAAATGGGTGGGAGGCTGAAACGGGGTGGGAGGCTGGAGGGCAGTAGAGGCCAGGAAAAAAATGGAGGCCAAAATGGGTGGGAGGCTGAAACGGGGTGGGAGGCTGAAACGGGGTGGGAGGCTGGAGGGCAGTAGAGGCCAGGAAATAATGGAGGCAGAAAAGAGGTGGGAGGCTGAAATGGGGTGGGAGGCTGGAGGGCAGTAGAGGCCAGAAAAAATTGGAGGCCGTGATAAAGTGGGAGGCTGGAGAGCAGCGGAGGCCAGGAAATAAATGGAGACAAAAAAAAGAAAAAAGGTGGGAGACTGAAACAGAGTGGAAGCCTGCAGGGCAGTAGAGAGTAGAAAAAATTGGAGACCAATAAAAGGTGGGGTGTTGAAATGGAGTGTGAAGCCAGGGGCATTTAGAGGCAAGAAAAATCAGAGATGGCAAGAGGGAGGAATGGAGGGAGGCAGGGTGGGAACGAGGAAGGCAGGCTGCAAAAGGCTGCAAAATAAAGAGAGGAAGTTATATAGGGAGGGAGTCAGGCTTCAAGAGAGAGGGAGGGAGGCAGGCCTCAAGAGGCTGGAAGAGGGAGGCAGGCAGGCAGTCTACAAGAGGCTGCAAGACGGACGGAGGGAGGGAGGGAGGGAGGGAAGCAGTCTGTGAGATGTAGGGAGGGAGGGAGGGAGGCAAGCTGGCAGGGTGCAAGAGGCTGCAAGAGAGAGGGAGGCAGGCAGGCAGACTGAAAGAGGCTGCAAGACGGAGGAAAGAAGGTATATATGGAGGGAGGGAAAAAAGGTAGGCTGCAAGAAGGAGGGAGGCATGCAAGTTAAAGAGGCTGAAAGAGGGAGGCATGAAGACAGTCTGCAAGAGGCTGCAAGAGGGCGGGAGGCAGGGAGCCAGGTTGCAAGATCAAGGGAGGCATGCAGGCAGGCATTGTGCAAGAGGATGCAAGAGGGAGGGAGGCAGACAGGCACGCTGAAAATGACTGCACGAGGGAGGGAAGGACGCAGCCAGGAAGCCTGCAAGAGGATGCCAGAGGCACGGAGGCAGGCAGGCCAGCAGGGTGCAAGAGGCTGCAAGAGGGAGGGAGCAGGCAAGAGTAAGGGAGGGAGACAGGCAGGCTGCAAGAGTTTGAAAGAGAGTACGAGGCAGTCAGGCAGGCTGCAAGAAGCTACAAGTCAGGGGGAGGCAGGCAGCTCAGCAGGGTGCAAGAGGCTGCAAGAGGGAGGGAGGGAGGCAGGCAGGCAGGCAGGGTGCAAGAGGCTGCAAGAGGGAGGGAGGGAGGCAGGCAGGCAGGCAAGCTGCAAGAGGCTGCAAGAGGAAGGCAGGAAGGAAAGAGTAAGGGAGGGAGGCAGACAGGCTGCAAGACGCTGAAAGCGGGTAGGAGGCAGTCAGGCAGGCTGCAAGAGGCTACAAGGGGGCGGGAGGCAGGGAGCCAGGTTGCAAGATCAAGGGAGGCACGCAGGCAGGCATTGTGCAAGAGGATGCAAGAGGGATGGAAGCAGGCAGGCCGGCAGGGTGCAAGAGTCTGCAAGAGGGGGGGGAGGCAGGCAGGCAAGCGGCAAGAGGCTGCAAGAGGGAGGGAGCAGGCAAGAGTAAGGGAGGGAGGCAGACAGGCTGCAAGAGTTTGAAAGAGGGTAGGAGGCAGTCAGGCAGGCTGCAAGATGCTACAGGAGGGGGGGAGGCAGGCAGGCAGGCTGCAAGATGCTACAGGAGGGGGGGAGGCTTGGCGTAAGCGAAGGGCGGGAAAAAGTGGAGGCGCACATGGAGTGGAAGGAGCAAAATGACTGGCAGGCTGCAGGAAAGTGGAGGCCTAGACGCCACAGGGCAAATTTCTGCCAGGAAAGCGGAGATGCCGGAAGGAGGTGCACGCTCTGATGGGCATTAGTGTTTGAAAAGGGCTGGATAGCCAAAAAGGGATGAGAGGCCCTGGTGGAATTAGAGACGGTGAAATCACTTAGAAAAGGAAGGGGGAGGATCTACAGGCATATGTTGGAAGCAAAACAGGATCACGGAGCAAGACAGAGGAAGAGAGGTAATGATGGGTCGAGACTAGAAAGACAGAGAGAAATCACCTGTGGGGGGAAAGGAAGGTGGGAAGGAGGGAGAGCAAGGGACGGTCAAGAAGACAGAGGGATTGAAGGCATGAGAGAGCAAGAGATTGAGAAAGGGAGAGGGATCGGGACGGGCTACAAGCTGAAAGGGAAAGGCCCACGGAGCAGAAGGGAAGGGCACGGGAGCTGGGCACGAGTTTGTACTAGGAAAGAACACCACCGAGAGGGGTATGGATCTCTACAGGCAAAACGCTTGGCAGAGGATGGAGGACCGAGAGAAGAAGGGAAAAGGGGAAAAGGAAGAGGCAGTGAGGAAGTGATGGAGAAAGAAACAGTAGCAACTGAGAGATGAGAAGAGGGACAGGTCCGAGGCAGAGAGGTGGAGAAAGAGCATCAAGCCAGGGATGGGAGCAGGCCAGATGGATCAGGAAAAAGAGGAGGCAGCACTGAGGCATCCAGAAGACAGGTGAGCAACAGGGAGACAGAGAGCAGGAGACGACTGCGGAAGAAATAGAGACGGGGAGTGGGATGCTGGCCTAGAACCAACAAGAGCAACAGAGAGAAAGACAGACGGGTGGAGAACGAGAAAAGACAGAAGAGAGAACAAGAGAGAGACATGAAGCAATCAGTAGATTCAAATTCTTCCATCGATTCAATTCTTCAAAGAGCACGTCAAGGCAGGAACGCAGGCAGTGCAGAAAAGCTGCAAGAGACCTAAAAGAGAGGCTGGAAGAGAAATAAAGACCAGAAAAATGTGGTATCCAAAACGGGGTGGGAGGCTGAAACGGGGTGGGAGGCTGGAGGGCAGTAGAGGCCAGGAAGAAATGGAGGCCGAAAAGAGGTGGGAGGCTGAAAGGCAGTAGAGGCCAGGAAAAAATGGAGGCCAAAAATAGGTGGGAGGCTGGAGGGCGGTAGAGGCCAGAAAAAAACGGAGGCCGAAAATAGGTGGGAGGCTGAAAAAGGGTGGGAGGCTGGAAGGCAGTAGAGGCCAAAAAAAAATTGAGGCCGAAGAGCGGTGGGAGGCTGAAACGGGGTGGGAGGCTGGAGGGCAGTAGAGGCCAGGAAAAAAATGGAGGCCAAAAATGGGTGGGAGGCTGAAACGGGGTGGGAGGCTGGAGGGCAGTAGAGGCCAGGAAAAAAAATGGAGGCCGAAAATGGGTGGGAGGCTGAAACGGGGTGGGAGGCTGGAGGGCAGTAGAGGCCAGAAAAAATTGGAGGCCGTGATAAAGTGGGAGGCTGGAGAGCAGCGGAGGCCAGGAAATAAATGGAGACAAAAAAAAGAAAAAAGGTGGGAGACTGAAACAGAGTGGAAGCCTGCAGGGCAGTAGAGAGTAGAAAAAATTGGAGACCAATAAAAGGTGGGGTGTTGAAATGGAGTGTGAAGCCAGGGGCATTTAGAGGCAAGAAAAATCAGAGATGGCAAGAGGGAGGAATGGAGGGAGGCGGGGTGGGAACGAGGAAGGCAGGCTGCAAAAGGCTGCAAAATAAAGAGAGGAAGTTATATAGGGAGGGAGTCAGGCTTCAAGAGAGAGGGAGGGAGGCAGGCCTCAAGAGGCTGGAAGAGGGAGGCAGGCAGGCAGTCTACAAGAGGCTGCAAGACGGATGGGAGGGAGGGAGGGAGGGAGGGAAGCAGTCTGTGAGATGTAGGGAGGGAGGGAGGCAAGCTGGCAGGGTGCAAGAGGCTGCAAGAGAGAGGGAGGCAGGCAGGCAGACTGAAAGAGGCTGCAAGACGGAGGAAAGAAGGTATATATGGAGGGAGGGAAAAAAGGTAGGCTGCAAGAAGGAGGGAGGCATGCAAGTTAAAGAGGCTGAAAGAGGGAGGCATGAAGACAGTCTGCAAGAGGCTGCAAGAGGGCGGGAGGCAGGGAGCCAGGTTGCAAGATCAACGGAGGCATACAGGCAGGCATTGTGCAAGAGGATGCAAGAGGGAGGGAGGCAGACAGGCACGCTGAAAATGACTGCACGAGGGAGGGAAGGACGCAGCCAGGAAGCCTGCAAGAGGATGCCAGAGGCACGGAGGCAGGCAGGCCAGCAGGGTGCAAGAGGCTGCAAGAGGGAGGGAGCAGGCAAGAGTAAGGGAGGGAGACAGGCAGGCTGCAAGAGTTTGAAAGAGAGTACGAGGCAGTCAGGCAGGCTGCAAGAAGCTACAAGTCAGGGGGAGGCAGGCAGGCCGGCAGGGTGCAAGAGGCTGCAAGAGGGAGGGATGCAGGCAGGCAGGCAGGGTGCAAGAGGCTGTAAGAGGGAGGGATGCAGGCAGGCAGGCAGGGTGCAAGAGGCTGCAAGAGGGAGGGAGGGAGGCAGGCAGGCAGGCAAGCTGCAAGAGGCTGCAAGAGGAAGGCAGGAAGGAAAGAGTAAGGGAGGGAGGCAGACAGGCTGCAAGACGCTGAAAGCGGGTAGGAGGCAGTCAGGCAGGCTGCAAGAGGCTACAAGGGGGCGGGAGGCAGGGAGCCAGGTTGCAAGATCAAGGGAGGCACGCAGGCAGGCATTGTGCAAGAGGATGCAAGAGGGATGGAAGCAGGCAGGCCGGCAGGGTGCAAGAGTCTGCAAGAGGGGGGGCAGGCAGGCAGGCAAGCGGCAAGAGGCTGCAAGAGGGAGGGAGCAGGCAAGAGTAAGGGAGGGAGGCAGACAGGCTGCAAGAGTTTGAAAGAGGGTAGGAGGCAGTCAGGCAGGCTGCAAGATGCTACAGGAGGGGGGGAGGCAGGCAGGCAGGCTGCAAGATGCTACAGGAGGGGGGGAGGCTTGGCGTAAGCGAAGGGCGGGAAAAAGTGGAGGCGCACATGGAGTGGAAGGAGCAAAATGACTGGCAGGCTGCAGGAAAGTGGAGGCCTAGACGCCACAGGGCAAATTTCTGCCAGGAAAGCGGAGATGCCGGAAGGAGGTGCACGCTCTGATGGGCATTAGTGTTTGAAAAGGGCTGGATAGCCAAAAAGGGATGAGAGGCCCTGGTGGAATTAGAGACGGTGAAATCACTTAGAAAAGGAAGGGGGAGGATCTACAGGCATATGTTGGAAGCAAAACAGGATCACGGAGCAAGACAGAGGAAGAGAGGTAATGATGGGTCGAGACTAGAAAGACAGAGAGAAATCACCTGTGGGGGGAAAGGAAGGTGGGAAGGAGGGAGAGCAAGGGACGGTCAAGAAGACAGAGGGATTGAAGGCATGAGAGAGCAAGAGATTGAGAAAGGGAGAGGGATCGGGACGGGCTACAAGCTGAAAGGGAAAGGCCCACGGAGCAGAAGGGAAGGGCACGGGAGCTGGGCACGAGTTTGTACTAGGAAAGAACACCACCGAGAGGGGTATGGATCTCTACAGGCAAAACGCTTGGCAGAGGATGGAGGACCGAGAGAAGAAGGGAAAAGGGGAAAAGGAAGAGGCAGTGAGGAAGTGATGGAGAAAGAAACAGTAGCAACTGAGAGATGAGAAGAGGGACAGGTCCGAGGCAGAGAGGTGGAGAAAGAGCATCAAGCCAGGGATGGGAGCAGGCCAGATGGATCAGGAAAAAGAGGAGGCAGCACTGAGGCATCCAGAAGACAGGTGAGCAACAGGGAGACAGAGAGCAGGAGACGACTGCGGAAGAAATAGAGACGGGGAGTGGGATGCTGGCCTAGAACCAACAAGAGCAACAGAGAGAAAGACAGACGGGTGGAGAACGAGAAAAGACAGAAGAGAGAACAAGAGAGAGAGATGAAGCAATCAGTAGATTCAAATTCTTCCATCGATTCAATTCTTCAAAGAGCACGTCAAGGCAGGAACGCAGGCAGTGCAGAAAAGCTGCAAGAGACCTAAAAGAGAGGCTGGAAGAGAAATAAAGACCAGAAAAATGTGGTATCCAAAACGGGGTGGGAGGCTGAAACGGGGTGGGAGGCTGGAGGGCAGTAGAGGCCAGGAAGAAATGGAGGCCGAAAAGAGGTGGGAGGCTGAAAGGCAGTAGAGGCCAGGAAAAAATGGAGGCCAAAAATAGGTGGGAGGCTGGAGGGCGGTAGAGGCCAGAAAAAAACGGAGGCCGAAAATAGGTGGGAGGCTGAAAAAGGGTGGGAGGCTGGAAGGCAGTAGAGGCCAAAAAAAAATTGAGGCCGAAGAGCGGTGGGAGGCTGAAACGGGGTGGGAGGCTGGAGGGCAGTAGAGGCCAGGAAAAAAATGGAGGCCAAAAATGGGTGGGAGGCTGAAACGGGGTGGGAGGCTGGAGGGCAGTAGAGGCCAGGAAAAAAAATGGAGGCCGAAAATGGGTGGGAGGCTGAAACGGGGTGGGAGGCTGGAGGGCAGTAGAGGCCAGAAAAAATTGGAGGCCGTGATAAAGTGGGAGGCTGGAGAGCAGCGGAGGCCAGGAAATAAATGGAGACAAAAAAAAGAAAAAAGGTGGGAGACTGAAACAGAGTGGAAGCCTGCAGGGCAGTAGAGAGTAGAAAAAATTGGAGACCAATAAAAGGTGGGGTGTTGAAATGGAGTGTGAAGCCAGGGGCATTTAGAGGCAAGAAAAATCAGAGATGGCAAGAGGGAGGAATGGAGGGAGGCAGGGTGGGAACGAGGAAGGCAGGCTGCAAAAGGCTGCAAAATAAAGAGAGGAAGTTATATAGGGAGGGAGTCAGGCTTCAAGAGAGAGGGAGGGAGGCAGGCCTCAAGAGGCTGGAAGAGGGAGGCAGGCAGGCAGTCTACAAGAGGCTGCAAGACGGATGGGAGGGAGGGAGGGAGGGAGGGAAGCAGTCTGTGAGATGTAGGGAGGGAGGGAGGCAAGCTGGCAGGGTGCAAGAGGCTGCAAGAGAGAGGGAGGCAGGCAGGCAGACTGAAAGAGGCTGCAAGACGGAGGAAAGAAGGTATATATGGAGGGAGGGAAAAAAGGTAGGCTGCAAGAAGGAGGGAGGCATGCAAGTTAAAGAGGCTGAAAGAGGGAGGCATGAAGACAGTCTGCAAGAGGCTGCAAGAGGGCGGGAGGCAGGGAGCCAGGTTGCAAGATCAACGGAGGCATACAGGCAGGCATTGTGCAAGAGGATGCAAGAGGGAGGGAGGCAGACAGGCACGCTGAAAATGACTGCACGAGGGAGGGAAGGACGCAGCCAGGAAGCCTGCAAGAGGATGCCAGAGGCACGGAGGCAGGCAGGCCAGCAGGGTGCAAGAGGCTGCAAGAGGGAGGGAGCAGGCAAGAGTAAGGGAGGGAGACAGGCAGGCTGCAAGAGTTTGAAAGAGAGTACGAGGCAGTCAGGCAGGCTGCAAGAAGCTACAAGTCAGGGGGAGGCAGGCAGGCCGGCAGGGTGCAAGAGGCTGCAAGAGGGAGGGATGCAGGCAGGCAGGCAGGGTGCAAGAGGCTGTAAGAGGGAGGGATGCAGGCAGGCAGGCAGGGTGCAAGAGGCTGCAAGAGGGAGGGAGGGAGGCAGGCAGGCAGGCAAGCTGCAAGAGGCTGCAAGAGGAAGGCAGGAAGGAAAGAGTAAGGGAGGGAGGCAGACAGGCTGCAAGACGCTGAAAGCGGGTAGGAGGCAGTCAGGCAGGCTGCAAGAGGCTACAAGGGGGCGGGAGGCAGGGAGCCAGGTTGCAAGATCAAGGGAGGCACGCAGGCAGGCATTGTGCAAGAGGATGCAAGAGGGATGGAAGCAGGCAGGCCGGCAGGGTGCAAGAGTCTGCAAGAGGGAGGGAGCAGGCAAGAGTAAGGGAGGGAGGCAGACAGGCTGCAAGAGTTTGAAAGAGGGTAGGAGGCAGTCAGGCAGGCTGCAAGATGCTACAGGAGGGGGGGAGGCAGGCAGGCAGGCTGCAAGAGGGAGGGAGGGAGGCTTGGCGTAAGCGAAGGGCGGGAAAAAGTGGAGGCGCACATGGAGTGGAAGGAGCAAAATGACTGGCAGGCTGCAGGAAAGTGGAGGCCTAGACGCCACAGGGCAAACTTCTGCCAGGAAAGCGGAGATGCCGGAAGGAGGTGCACGCTCTGATGGGCATTAGTGTTTGAAAAGGGCTGGATAGCCAAAAAGGGATGAGAGGCCCTGGTGGAATTAGAGACGGTGAAATCACTTAGAAAAGGAAGGGGGAGGATCTACAGGCATATGTTGGAAGCAAAACAGGATCACGGAGCAAGACAGAGGAAGAGAGGTAATGATGGGTCGAGACTAGAAAGACAGAGAGAAATCACCTGTGGGGGGAAAGGAAGGTGGGAAGGAGGGAGAGCAAGGGACGGTCAAGAAGACAGAGGGATTGAAGGCATGAGAGAGCAAGAGATTGAGAAAGGGAGAGGGATCGGGACGGGCTACAAGCTGAAAGGGAAAGGCCCACGGAGCAGAAGGGAAGGGCACGGGAGCTGGGCACGAGTTTGTACTAGGAAAGAACACCACCGAGAGGGGTATGGATCTCTACAGGCAAAACGCTTGGCAGAGGATGGAGGACCGAGAGAAGAAGGGAAAAGGGGAAAAGGAAGAGGCAGTGAGGAAGTGATGGAGAAAGAAACAGTAGCAACTGAGAGATGAGAAGAGGGACAGGTCCGAGGCAGAGAGGTGGAGAAAGAGCATCAAGCCAGGGATGGGAGCAGGCCAGATGGATCAGGAAAAAGAGGAGGCAGCACTGAGGCATCCAGAAGACAGGTGAGCAACAGGGAGACAGAGAGCAGGAGACGACTGCGGAAGAAATAGAGACGGGGAGTGGGATGCTGGCCTAGAACCAACAAGAGCAACAGAGAGAAAGACAGACGGGTGGAGAACGAGAAAAGACAGAAGAGAGAACAAGAGAGAGAGATGAAGCAACCAACAGATTCAAATTCTTCCATCGATTCAATTCTTCAAAGAGCACGTCAAGGCAGGAACGCAGGCAGTGCAGAAAAGCTGCAAGAGACCTAAAAGAGAGGCTGGAAGGGAAATACAGGCCAGAAAAATATTGTATCCAAAATGGGGTGGGAGGCTGAAACGGGGTGGGAGGCTGGAGGGCAGTAGAGGCCAGAAAATATTGGAGGCCATAAAAAAGGTGGGAGCCTGAAAGGGGGTGGGAGGCTGGAGGGCAGTACAGGCCAGAAAAAATTGTAGGCTGAAGAAAGGTGGTCAGCTGAAACAGGGTGGGAGGCTAAAAACATAAGTAGAGGCCAGAAAATACTGGAGGCTGAAAGCAGGAGGGGATTGGAGAAAGTAGAGTTCAAGTGTAATTGGAGGCCAAATAGAGGTGGAAGGACCAAAATGTGTGAGAGACTGCAAGGAAGCAGACATTAGAATTATCTTATTTTGTGAGGTGGGGGGAAGAAGTATTTAGCAGGCAGTGGTGGAGTGGTATTTCGCAGGAGCGCAGCAGTATCTTGTTTGATATCAAAGGTAAGTTTTATATTGAGGGGGAGTGTTATATCTCCGGTGGGGCAGAGAGTTTTATAATGGGGGGTAGGGTGGAGTATGGGAGGAGTAATATTATTGGAGGTAGTATTATATCCGGGGTGGGGGGGTGGAGTGCTGAGTGAGTGTTCTTTCTCAGGGCCATAGCAACATTTCACACGGGGGGGGGGGGGGGGTGTCATCTCACATGGGGGGGCGAGCCTTACTTCAGCAGGGGTCAGGGAGAGCATTATTGGGGGGGGGGGGGGGGGGTCGGGGGGGAGTGCATTATTTAACTGGGAGGCATAGTAGTATTCCAAGGGGGGTGGGTATAATATTTCCAGGGGTATTATTGGGCGAGTATTATTTGGAAGGGTGTATTATTCTACCGGCTGGGTGGGGGAAGGAAGGGTGGCGTGAGGGGCGGGGATTTTTTCCTAGCAGTATCATTTTGGTGGTGGAGCCGTATTTCACGGGCAGAAGCATTGTTATTTCGGGGGCGGGGGGGGGACTATTTTTGGGGACCATTATTTCGGGGGGTGGGGGGCAATTCTTATTTCAGGGGGGGACTATTATTTCACGGGGGGTCCAGGGGTGGCAGGAGTATTATTTCGCAGGGATATATTTTGAAGTTGGAGCATTTCCAAGTGATTATTTGCTGGGGGACTTTTTAGAGGGGACTATTTTACAGGAAGTGTTTCAGGGTAGACTATTTGAGGGGATCATTTCTGTGGGGAGCCTGGGGGGGGGCAGTATTGGTGGGGTCGGCATTTACAGGGCGAGTATTTTAGGGCAGGAGTGGTGTGGTGAAAGAGCGCCAAGGCAGCGATGGGGAGCAGGGCGGGGGGATCAGCAAGGAGAGGAGGCAGCACGGAGGCATCTAGAAGAGAGGTGAGCGACAGGGAGCTGGACAGCAGGAGACAACTGCGGAAGAGAGAGACAGGCAGTAGGATGCTGGCCTGGAACCAACAAGAGTAACACAGAGAAGGACAGACTTGGAGCATGACAGAAGGCAGGAAGAGCGAACAAAAGAGAGAGATGAAGCCATCAACAGTCGAGACAGGGAGCAGCACAAAGGGTCTGAGAGAGGGCGAGGTGAACAGGGTGGAGGACGGGGACAGGGAGATACAGGAGCAGGGGAGGCATGAGCGAGGTCACAGCATAGAGGCAGGAAGACTAGGAAGGAGGGAAATGGGCAGGCAGGCACATGGAGCGGCAGACAGGCTCGCAGAGGATAACAATGCCTGGGAACAGGCCAGAGAAAGCTGTGGGCAAAAAGAGACCCCAAAGCCGATCTGAAACAAGAAATGAACAAGGAAAATAACAGCGCTAGGTTACAGGAGAGAAAGGGAGGATGAAACAAAGGAAGGAGAGAGAGCAGGACCAAGCATCTAGAAAAAAGGAAGAGCTAGACAAAAACCACAACAGGGAGTGGGATCAGGAAAGAAGGAGAGCACAGATATAGGGAAGCAAAAACAACAACAACAAAAAAAAATCACAGCAGCATGGGATAGAGAGGGGGCCAGGGGACAGCCCAAAACGTCCAAGAGGGGCAACAGGGCCCGAGGGTCCGCGACTCACCGCAGCTGTCGCTCTCAGCGCTGCCAGGAAAAATTTGCCGATTCAGACCCTTCTTTCTCCTTCTCTCCTCCCTTCCTTTTCTGGAGCTGCAGTCGCTCAGCTGCCCTCCACCTCAAAGAACACGCGGGTGTCTCTCGGCTCTTACAAAACGCAGCTTCCTGCACGTGTGGCCTCGCTCGCACGCTGCGCGGCCGTACCGCGCTCTGGGTGACGCGCACGGACCCTGATCGCACGCTGGCGGTCCGGCCCGCTGCGGACTGTACAGAGGGCTCCTGCCTCGCCCAGAGAGGCAGGCTCTCTCTTCCTGCAGTGGAAGGCAGCTGCTGCCCACATGCCCTTGATTTTCTTCTTTCCCTTTCTCAGGCCTCTCCAGCTTCAGCTGTGACAGCTCCTGTCCACAGCCAGAAAACGTCCCAGGGGCCTGTCCCTTCTCACCTCTCTGCTGCGAGGAGCACAAGGGCAGGCAGAGAACCCCACACAGTTCTGAAGTGGGTCCGGTCAACAGCATCCCCAGGGAAGGAACAGGCAAGTGAGGCCCTGCAGCAGGTGGAGGAAGCAAGCAGCCGATTCAACGTGAATGATAGAGCAAGCTTCAGCTTTATTGAAAAAAATCACCCCTTACATAAGCACTCTACAATAATCATGCACACTACTCACAAATCTATTGGATACGTGTAAAAGGCTACATTATAATATCCCAGCCCCTTGTGGCATTTCAGATATGTCCCAACATCTTCCCTCTTCTGGCCTGCCTTTTTTCCCAAGGTTGTTCACCATCACACTCAAGGCCACGGTGTACCTCAGTTTCTCTCTTTGTTAACATAACAGTCCGTTGTAAGCATAACTGTACCCTGGGTTGTTTCCTTTGTTTACCTCAGATGGCTGCAATCAGCTCCTGCAGAGACCCACGGCCTTGCTCTCTGCAAGCTGTTCTCCAACAATTCCCCCTTTTTCTTTTTGTGCAGGCTGCACAAGCATAAATTTACTAGTATTTCTCATTATACAACTATATGCTATTTTAATAATTACTACAATCAATAATACTATTCCTAATCACCGCAATAAACTGTTAAAGGTACCCTATCAAGCACAAAGCATCCCATACTACCCACATGCAAGGGATATGACTAAATACTACAAAATAAACAGTAAGGAAAGTACGGTACTAACATTCAGATCCACAATTGCTAGGGAACCCTGGATGCAGCGAGAATTTAGAGTGCTCTTCCTCACAAACTGGAAACCCTACGTGATGCGTCCATCCGTAGGTGAGGCATCCAAAGTCGCTGCAAGCAGGTCCAGCCTCTAAATCAACAGGCCAAAATAACCGGCAACTTGCTTTGAGCGGAAACATCTGATTTCATTCTCCTGCTGGGTTCCACCTGGAGCCTGGCCAGTACTCCAGGGGGAAACCCAAGGGAGTTTCTAAATAAGGTTAAACACTTGAGCTCTTAATTCTTAATATTACTAAACAAAGAACGTGGAATACGTACATTCTTACAGCATCTTATCCTTATTAGTAACTATATTTTATCTAAAGTACATCTTGCACAAGTGACTAGTAAGCCTATATATTTCATTAAGGAGTTGCAGTTACTGTCAGCATTTTCTCTTAAAAGAATTGGCAACTGTAGTGTAGTTTGTCCTGTTGCAGTAGCAAACATTACTCAGACATTCTGCTTAAAACATCAGTCGAAGAGACCGCAGACTGTCGGCACAGGGGCACTCACAGCACCCACAGCTGGATCCTGAGTGCTGGCTGCCTCTCACGCCTCAGATGTGGTTGCACACACCTTGTCGGTGACCATTGGAGACTGAGACCTGTGGAGACACAAGCATAACCTCTTCCCCAGGTTATTAAAAAAAAAATTGTCTTTCCCAGTTACTACTTTCTAAGTCTTTGTTAACACTTGAGCTTTGCTGTGGACTTCTTGTCGATCTGGTATCTGTGATGAAAGACGACACAATACTGGTGACACCTGTAACACAGGGGAGATGTTTAAAAGGTTTGAAGAGATGGAGTCTTTCTGGTATTCAGGGCAAGTTGCAGTGATGTTTTTAGCTGGATGCCTTGATAAAGAAAACTGGTTTTGTGTTGTTCTGGCATTCTGGTGGAAAAAATGCATGCGTTTTACAGCAGAGCAAACGGTTGACCTGGAGCCAAGATCTCTCCCCCCTTTTGCTTTTGCAAACGCACTTTCAAGGTCTGGTGCGCTCTTTCTACCATGGTTTGCCCTGTGGGGGAATGAAGTATGCTTGCGATGGTTGTTAGCTATACGGGGAAGATCTTGTTTTGCTTTCTCTGTAAGTACTTTGGGTGATGTCAGTGAAGGATCTTTTCGTAAAATATCAAACAAGCTATGCAGATCAACATCAGTTAGGCCCACAACGGCTGTAAGCAATTCATGGTTCCTAACAGTTTCAGTAAATCTTTTAAAGTCTTAATAACAGTTTTAAGTTGTTGCAGGACAATACACACAGGTGATTCGGTTTACAAGGTGAGTGTCAGGGTGGGTTTCAGGGTGGGTTGTGCTACAGTGGTGATTAAGACAGATTTGATCCAATCTGAGTTCCTCACCGAGTCATACAGTTATGACCCCAAAATGCAATAGGGGTTTTCCAATATAAATGGATGAATATTTGCTACCCAATTTTCTGGGCCCCTTACATGAATGAGATCCTTGCTTTAAATTGTTACAGCATGACACCAACCCTGAAAAGCATTTGAGTTACCAGAGCTAACAGCCAATCTGCTCACAGATATTATGGTTACATCTGCACTAGTATCTAAAATGCCTGTTAGCCCAACAGATTTTTCAGTTTTAGCGAGAGTACATTTTACCAGCAGTTAACCTTGTGTTACTGTTTTAGTCCAAAAATATTTAAGGGGTATCTGCTGATCTAAATCCTGAGTCATTGCGGCTTCTTGGTATACTGTTAGGGGGAGCCGCAGCAAAAGAAGCAAGCTGAACAATTTTTGACCCTTTTGTTACAGAACACAGGGGTACAGACCATAATTTTTATTTTCTCTTCATAATCAGCATCTACAACCCCTGGTAAAACAAACAACCCCTGTGAGGTTGCAGATGATTTTTTAACAATATTTCCATTAGGCAGATGGTTCAGAGGTGCACTCTCCCCGCAGAGTATGCGCCTAAATTCAAAACAGCAATCAACACAGAATGACTGCCTCCTGCTAGAGGAGGTATTTCACCTGTGACACTGAGAGCACTGAGCCCAAACCAACCGCAGCACCGATGCCCCAGCGGGCGGGCACTAGGACCCTGCAGTTCCTGGCCGGCCGCTTCCCTGGCCGGAGAACTCCGCGGCTGCAGCGGCCGCGGCTCACACACACACACACACACACACACACACTCACACAACTACACAGAGGAGCTCCTGACACTCATCACTCACAACGTAAAATGACAAATATTACCAATACGAGGACTCCGTTAAGCACATCTCAAGCCTGCGCCGCATAACCCTGCCGGACGGGGGGGCGGTGTGCCGAGCGCGCAGTGCCGGCTCAGCTGCAGGTGGCCGCTCCGCGGCGGGGGGGCTCGGGGAGGCCCCGGGCCGCCGCCGCCAGCTCCAAATGTTAAGCTACACGCTCGGTTTTCCAGGTAGAGTGCTGTGCCGGCGTGAATGACGGGTTTTTTTCTTAAAAGTGTTAGCCAATTTTTATGGGGCCACTCGATATCCCTGAGCCGTCGCCTCCAGTACAGCTGTTGTAATCTGAGGTTTTGCAGCCCGTTCTCATTAATGCTTTTCTCTAAATCTTTAAAAAACAGAAAAAAGCCGTTTTTCCCAACGTGGCTGATGAGCCGGCTCATAGCTTACAGGAGTAAGAATTTTTCTTGCCATGTCCATCGTCCTCAGTTAAGGGAGGACACAAGCCAGACAGTTCAGATTCTTTTTCAGGATTTACAGCATCAGGGTCTAAAAGATTATCACACCATTCTGATTCTTTAAGCAATAAATTTGGCTCTTTAAAGTGTCCCCTAGCCTTGCCCAGACCAATCAGCAGAGCTAAGTCTTTTATCGGACTTACTCCCCGCTTTTCTAAAAAGCAAAAAGTTTTAGGACTACCTCTCGTTGAAAATATTCCTGCCTGGGCGAAAATTCCTTAAATTCCTTAAAATGCTGGATCGTGTACCTTGACGATCTTCTTCCACATCCGATCAAGTAGCCAATGACCAGGTTCCTTAATTCCTTGGCCTTTCCTGGGTAAGTCCCCTATTGCAGCCTTTCCGGGGTCGCCCTTCTCGGAGTGAACACCTGCACCTGGCGCTGAGGAGGTGGCAGCGTTGCCTTCCTACTCCGAGTCCATCCCGCCGCTTCCTCGGTTCCGTTAGGTGGAAAAGCAGAGTTCGGGTAACCCTGTTCGGTGCGCCACTTGTGGCGGTTGGAGGAAGCAAGCGGCCGATTCAACGTGAATGATAGAGCAAGCTTCAGCTTTACTGAAAAAAATCACCCCTTACATTAAGCACTCTACAATAATCATGCACACTACTCACAAATCTATTGGATACATGTAAAAGGCTACATTATAATATCCCAGCCACTTGTGACATTTCAGATATGTACCAACATCTTCCCTCTTCTGGCCTGCCTTTTTTCCCAAGGTTGTTCACCATCACACTCAAGGCCATGGTGTACCTCAGTTTCTCTCTTTGTTAACATAACAGTCCGTTGTAAGCATAACTGTACCCTGGGTTGTTTCCTTTGTTTACCTCAGATGGCTGCAATCAGCTCCTGCAGAGACCCACGGCCTTGCTCTCTGCAAGCCATTCTCCAACACGGCCCCGGTGAGGCCTCTGGGAGAAGGTGAAGCGACTGCCGTTATTACCGTAGATCGCCCCTGGCCGGAGCCCCCCTTCCACAGGGGCTCCTGCGGAGGCGCCAAGGGCCGGCTTGCCGCCATCCCCGCGGGGCTCGGGGGTGACCCGGGGCTACGGGACGGGATTCAGGGTGAGGTGCGAGACCTGGGGCCAGGACACGGTGCGGGCGAGGCCAGTGCCAGCTCAAGGGGAGCTCTGGCAAGCTGGGGAGGCACCCGGCACCAACCCCCGGGGGACACCCATCTTCTTCCCCTCTGCCTTTGTCCCAGCTCTCGGGTAACTCCCTGGGGCTCCCCCGGCCCGGATCACCTCCAGCAGAGCGGAGGCCTGACACAGCAGGCGGTGTGAAGCTTCCTGCCCCACCGCTGCCGTGTGGCCAGCGGGCAGGAGGGGCCCCCACACCTGCCAAAGGGGCGGGCCAGCCTCACCGGCGGCCTCGGCCCTCGCCCACCCCCAGGAATCACGCCCAGCAAGCCTCACGCTGCGGCAGCAGGAAGGCGGCTCTGGCGGTGCCGCACACCTGTGCGGGGCCGGCGCTGCAGTCCTGCCCTTCGCGCACCGAGCGCCCGCCGGCAGCGTGACGTGGGGCGGCGGCGGCATTTCCTTACCAGGAGGGGGCACCGAGCGTGGCCGCACCCCCCCACGGGCATCGGAGCATCGCACTGACGTTGCTGGCGGGTGGCAGCGTGGGGCACGGGGCCACCTCTGTGTCGCCCACCGACAGCACCGTGTGGCGTTTGCCAGGCAGCGGCGGTGAGCGCGGGCGAGCGCCACCCCCCGCGCGAGCGGCGGCCGAGCGGCACGTCACTGCGCACACGCTCTCGAGGAACGGGCACGACGCTTGGTGGGGAGCAGCTGGAAGCCCCCGGGAATCCACGTGAAAGCGGCAACAAAACTATCCCTCGTGCTGCGCCACAGGGGCCGCGGCGGTAGCGAGGACTGCGCCGCGCTACGGGCGCCCACGAGCGGTGCAGCTGCCTGGCAGCCGAGTCTGCAGAACCTACAGCTCCTGGCACGCGCTGGCCAACGCGGCACGGCCGCCTGCACGCCAAGCGCTGTAAGACCCCGCATCCCAGCGTGACCCAGGGAACCAACGCGGCTGGCCAGAAACCCCACACGCCAGGACCACAGCTCCCGCTGGGTTGCGAGAGGCAGTTTTCTCTGCTTTCTGACCCTGCAGCAACACCGTTGCTCACCCCTCCGAACCCCCACCAGTGCACCCAGAAGCCTCACCACCGGCTCGGGGCAGCCCCTGCCACCACCTCCAACACTGCCACCCTGCAGGCACCGCCATCCTCCCCAGGAGCTGCCAGCTGATGGCACGGCTCCACTCACCTTCTCCCTCGGTGCAGCCAGGGCCCAGCAATGCTCAGCAACTGCTCTGCTCCTCCCTTGGTTGACACCGACCCCTCCGACGGCTGCCTTGCTCTTAACAGCAGCACCCGCCCCGCCCCTCCACCCGGAGCAAGCCCTTTACAGGGAGGGGCCGCTGCCATCAGCCTCACTGCCCACACCTGGGGCCCCTCCAGCCCCAGCCCACAGCTGGAGGCCATCACCCACCCCCACAGAGCATCATCACCCCTCCCAGCCCCTCACCTGGGGCAAAGGAAGCACAAAAGGCAGCCGGCAGCCAGCAAGTGTTTATTCAGTCACACACAGAACAAGTCCCAGAAGGGAGTGAGTCTGCTCCGGGGCTCAGGGCCCCTAATGCTGCCCCTGCCCCTGGCACACCTTGGCGCTTGTTCCCGGAGCCACGCTCCTCAGTCCAGCCGGGAACAGTCAGTCGGTTCCTGGAGCAACAAGCTGCAGGGCAGAGCTGGAAACTGCCAAACATGAGGAGAAAGATGCAGGACACAAGAAGACAGAAGAAAGGTGGCAGCTAGCTGACTAGTACAGGGGTAGAGAGAAAACAAGAGATGAGCGATGGGGCGGTGAGAGGATGGGGACAGGGAACCCAGCGTGGATATGCAGAAAAAAAAGCAGCAGGGAGAGAAGAAAACAGGCAGCAGAAAGAAGGAGGAGGAGCAGGACAGAAACCAACAAAGAAGGACGAGGAGCAGCATAGAGATGCAGAAAAAAAAAAGCTGGGATGGGTGGCACAACAGACATGGAGGGGAAAAAAAAAAAGGGGGGGAGCAGGGAGCTAGACCAAGCAAGATGGAAGAAAGACCAAAAAGCTCCAGAGAACAGGGCACAGAGGGAGGAAAAAGCAACAGCGATGGGGAGTCAGGACAGCAAACCATGGGAAGGAACACAAAACAAATCACATCGCTACATGTGACAGGGCAGAGAAGGAAGAATTAGGAAACAGGGACAGAGACACAGAAAAAAAGAGACCTGGAGCCAAAAACTAATCCTGATGCATACAGAAAGAAGGGGGGTGGGGGTGGGGGGGTGTATTCTAAAACAGGGGAAACAGAGACAGAGAGATGGAGAAAAGACAAAAGCAACAGACTACAAGGCATCGAGAGAGGAATTACTGAATAGTAACAGAGCGCCAGCCAGAAACAGGCCACAAAGCAGCAAAGATCACAGGGGGTACGGGGCACAGAGGAAGGAATTCGCAAACCCGGCACAAGGAGCCAGACAGAGAGAGAGCGAGGCAAAAATTAAATGGTGAAAAGAGACAGACCGCAGGGCAGAGGGAGGAATTGGTAAACAGGGACAGGGCACCCGACAGAGCATGATGGAGAACAGGGAAAAAAAAAATAGCAGCAAGCTACAGGGAAGAGGGAGGAATTAAAGAACAGTGACTGGAAGACAGACAGCGACACATGGAGAGAGAGAAGACAAAAGAGCGATGGGCAACAAGATGGATAGGGAGGAAACGAAAAACAGCAGAAGGGAGTCAGCCAGAGAGAAAGACACCGAGGAAAAAGGCCAGACAGGCTATGAGGGACGGAGGTAGGAATGAAAAACGGGGGACAGGGAGCAGGAAAGAGAGAGATGGAGATCGCAGGGAATAGCAGCGGGTGCAGGAAGAAGAAAGGGGCATCAATAGGAACAGGGAGCTGGACAGAGAGGGATGGAGAAAGGCAACAAGAGCGGCAGGGTACAGGGCAGAGAAAGGGAAGACCTACAAGATGGGGACAGGGAGATGCTCCAAGCAAGACGGAAGATACAGGTGAGCAAAAAAAGTTGAGCAGCACCAGAAAGAGAGGAGTCTAGGAGAAAGACAGGGAGGGACCAGGCCACACAAGAGGGATGAGAGGGGCCCAAGAGCTCGGGACTTACTGCAGTTCTCCGCGCTGCCGTGAGAATTTGACAGGTCAGACTCCTCCTTCTGTTTGCCTTCTCCCTTCCTCTTCTACAGCTCCAGGTGCCTGGCTGTCCTCCACTTATGAGAAGATGTAGGTGTCTCACAGCTCTTACGAGATGAGGCCTGCTAGACACAGAACCTCATTCAATCACACACTACGTGCAGGAGTAGGACAGAGGAAAGAGAGAGAAACCGAGAAGTGAGGAGCAGAACGGAAGGATCGAGAGAGAAATGGACTGAGGAGTGATGCAAAAGGTACAGAACAAGCAGTCAGAAGTGCAGACAGAAAAAGAAAAGGGAGCAGCAAGACAAGAGAGAGAAAGTGAGAGAGGAAGGGGGAGCAAGGCAGAAGAAAAGAAAGAAAAGATCTAGAGAAGAAGAAAAAAAAAATCACAGCATGGGAAAGAGAAGGGCGGGAAGGGACTGGGACATACAAGGGGGGCGACAGGGCCCCGAGGGCCCGCGACTCACCGCGGCTCTCGCTCCCGGCACTGCCGGGAGAACTGGACAGGTCAGATGCTTCTTTCTCCTTCCTTCCTCCTGCCCCTCCTCTTCTTCTGAAACTCCACTCGCCCGGCTGACCTCCCCCTAAAAGAATACGCGGGTGTCTCTCGGCTCTTACAAGACGTGGCTTCCGACACACGCAGCCTCGCTCGCTCGCTCGCTCCGCGGCCGTTCCGCGCCTGGGTCCGGCCCGCTGCGGACTGTGCAGAGGGCTCCTCGCTCACCCGGAGAGGCAGGCGCTCTCCTCCTGCAGGGCGAGGCGGCTGCTGCCCACATGCCCTTGACGTTCTCCTTCCTTCCCTTTCTCCGGCCCCTCCAGCTCCAGCCGCGGCGGCTCCCGCCCCGCTGCCCACGGCCGGGAAGGCTCGGCTCCGCCCGTCCCTTCTGGCCCCCGAGCCGTGAGGAGCGCCAGGCCGGGCAGAGACACCCCACGCCAGCCCGAGCTGGGCGCAGCCGGCGGCATCCCCGGGGCAGGAACGGACACGCGCGGCCCCAGCGCGGCCTCGGGAGGGGGCACGGAGGCGGCAGGGACCCTTATTGCCGCGGACCGGCCCGGCCGCAGCCCCAACACTCACCTCCGCCGCGCACGCGCACTCCCGGGAGACGCCGCGGCCGCGCACGCGCACCCCCGGGCCGGGGGGCACACCGCGTCTCGGGGAGCCGCGGGCAGCCCGCGGGAAACCGCCACAAAACCGCGTCTCGGGCCGCGCCGCGGGGCCGCGCCGGTACCGAGGGCTGTGCCGTGCCGCGCGCGCCCGCCAGCGCCGCGGCTGCGGGGAACCGAGAGCGCAGAAACTGCAGCTCCCGGCGTGCCCCGGGGAGCCAACATGGCCGACCGGAAGCCCCCTGCACGTGACTACGGCTCCCGCCGCGCCGCCCGCGCACCCGGAAGCCCGGCCGAGCGCAGCCCCGCGCGGCTCCGGGCAGCGCCGCCGCCGCCCGGCCCCGACGCGGAGCGGCCTCCGCCCCCGGTCCCGCCGCACCTTTCCCCGCAGCCGCCCGGCCGCGCGGCCCCGCTCCTGCCTCGGCTCGCACCGGCTCCTCCTCCAGCACCGGCCCCGGACAGGGAGGGGGCGCTGCCTGCAGCCTCCCTGCCCGCCCCTGCGGCTCCTCCGGCCCGGCCCACGCTCCCCCCCCCCCCCCGGTAACTATAGCGACCAGCACCGTTAATAAACGCCGGAGATGCCCGTCGCTCCTCCGAGCTCGCGCTCTATGGGCCGCCGGTCCTCCGGTCGCGGGGCCGCCGCCGCGCACGCGCACTCCGGGGGCCGCCCGGCGCAGCCGCACGCCGCAGGTCGCCTCTCCCCGCCGGGGGAACCTTCCCCGGGCAGCGGGAGCAGCCGCTGGGCGAGACCGCTCCGGTGCGCGGGCCGACGGGACCGACGCTGCCAAATCTTATAACCCCCCGGAGAGGGAGGAGCTCCGGCACGGCCGCAGCGCAGGGCAGCGCAGTCTCGCCTTGTGACCCAGAACTCAGCGGGGTGACCGAAGTGTCGGTCAGAGCAGCCTCAGGGCTCTTTGGACGGGTGGAAGGGGGAGGAAAGCCTGTGACAACGCGACACGGGAGCGCAGAGTTGTTTTAAGGACGAAACAGCGTAACTTCGGTCCCTGGGAGACCAGTACAGTAACTGTTAAAAGCACACGTATTGTTAGATATTTTTCCTAAACTCACATTTATCCAATTTAGTTTTTCAAACCCTGGTGATAGCAGAAATAGTTTTTTAAAAAAACCCAGATAAATCCAGGAACATTTCTGCCCGCGTTCAGCCGCTCTTCTGGAGCGTACGCTAGGAGCTGGAGAACCCGAGCAAGCTGTCTGATTATATTTACGGCAGCTCTGGCCCCGACAGCTCCCCCGTCCGTCCCCTTGCCAGGAACTAGCGCCGCGGCGGCTACAGCTCAGCCCAAAGCCAAACCGACACCGACCTCGGCTCTGGAAAGCGCCACCTCATCTCCCCCCGTTTTGCTGATTAGGGATATCAATTCAACTCAGACACCGGAGTGAAAGGAGCAGGCGTATTTTATTAGAAATAACTAAATAACAGAAGAATATGGAAAACACGCAGTCAGGAAAGACGGAATAGTGCACTCACACAGACAGGAAAATACAGGGTAACGCATCAAATCCTGACTGCCTGAGAGAGAGGGAACAGCGATTAAAAAAGATCCCTCAGCACCTGCACCCGTTGCCATCACCCAGACCCGCAGGCAGCCCCGGTTACAGCGAGGGTTTGCAGAGCCTTTCCCGGCAAGTGGGAAACCCTACGCGGTGCGTCCACCCGTAGGTGAGGCCTCCAAAGTCGCTGTGAGCGGGTCCACCCTTCTATACCCCAAAATCGGCAAGCCAGAAGAGCTGGCACCTTGGTTTGGAGCGGAAATATCTGGTTTCAATCTCACATTAGATTCCCCCGGAGCCTGGCCAGGGCTCAGGGGAGAAGCTAAGGGAGCTCCTCTGCTTACCCAGGCAGACTAGGTGCAAGGGCTCACGTCAGGCCACAGGGCCAGACTACGGTCTCCACGACCCGGTTATTTTATCCCCACACAAAGAAAGATAAATGTACATTCAAGAGAGCCACGTCTTCCACACCTGTTTCACTAACGATGACATACTGAGTGAGCAGCTTCGGCTCAGGGCCTGTTGTTCAGGCTTCAATACTTCCACTTTTTACATCGGAATAGGTGGTTGGTTATCACTTAGTAAAATACCTGTTAGCACAATGGTTAACAGTTACAAAATACACAGGACTCGTCTACAGGTCAACTCTGGCTTGGCCCTATTGTCCAAGCCTTAGCGCTTCACCCCAAGAGTCCCCTTGCAAGCAGCCAGGACCAACACACGCCGCAAACATTCCAGCGGCTGCCAAAGGTTAAAATCCCACGCGCAGCGCCACGTGGCAGGCAGCGGTTAAAGCCGAGTTGGGCAGAAAAGGAGCTAAATGGGGAACACGCAGCTGGAGAAAGCATCTGATTGAGCACCCCCGGCACTGAACAGATGGGGAAAGGGTGGGCACAAACGCCCTTTTGGGGCAGGGAAGAGGAACGTGCTCCTCCAGAGGCTGAGATCCAGCCGCTTCCTTCCCCGTACAGGTGCGGAAAGAGAAGCACTCAGAGCAGGGGAATCCACCTCCAAAACCCTGCTCCCGACTGCTCTTCCCCCGGCATCCCACGCAGCCTCAAAGGGCGCTGCGGGTGGCTGCAGAGCCCTCCCGCTCCCCACGGCTGGTGCAGCCACATCCAAGTACAGAAAGGAGTTTTGAGAAAACTTCAGGAAGTTGGGTCATCGTCAGGTGGAATGGGAGCAGGTTCTAAAACTGGAGAACTACCAAGAGCCGAGTACTTGCTCACGAGGCAAAGAAAACATCCCCAAAGGGGCAGGGACGCTGGAGGCGACCACAGCCCAGGTGACAGGGAGATCCCCTGCCCAGGAGGGCTTTCTCTCGCCTCTTTGCCGGACCGCTGCCGCTACTCCTCCCGCTCGCTCTTGCCTCGCAGGTCCTTCTGCACGCGGTGGATGTCTCTCCCTTCTTCTCCACGACCAACTGCTGCAAGAGCAGGAGAATGCCATCAGGTCTGAGAGCGACGACGGTCCTGGGTGAGAGCTGGCCACAGCACCACCTGAACACCGGCCGCCCTCACACAGCCCTATACCCCCGCCCCCCCGAAAAAACCTCACAGATCGGCTTTTCTTACCCAATCGGTGCCCCGGTGCTGCCGCACGTGGAGTCGCGGCGGGCGCTGGAGCTGGGCTCGGAGTCGGGCACTCTGGGCAAACGGAGCTGGGCATGCAGAGCGGCGGCCACCGAGGCTGCGCCCCTGCTTACAGGGGGCTCGAGCCGCTGCCGGGACTGCAAAGTGCCCGGGACTGCAGGGCACGGGCCAGGCCCCGACTTACAGGGCAGCCCCGGTCCCAAAGGCCCACGAGGCCCCTCCTCTCCGCTACAGGGGCGCCCTGACCCGCACCCCGCTAACAGGGCCGCCACCCCACACAAGGCGCCAGCCAAGCACTATCGAGAGTGCTGGGCGCTGTCTGCCCTGAAGGCAGGTGAATCGGCAGCAGCGGCCCTTTCCCAAGAGGTTCTGGGGGCTGGGGAAGCAGAACTTCCCGAGGGGGGTTCCTCATCGCTTGGGAGAAGCTGCCGCGTCACTGCGGAGCAGCTGGTTGCAAGGGGCTGGCGGCTGAGGCCCACCCGTGCTGCCTGTCCCCCTAAATCTCCCCCTGCCCTGCCGTACCCCTGTCCCCTCTCCCTCTATGCTTTAAGCCCCCAGGCCGCCGGGCACCACCAGGTGAGAAAATGGGGTCTGAGGCGGCTCAGGCCGGGGCAGGGGGCAGGAGGGAGGGAGGAAGGAGGGCCGGGGGCCAGAGCACGCTGAGGGAAGGTCCCTCAGGCGGCCGGCTTCCCCGTCGTCCAGGCAGAGGAGCTGGCGCCCGACCGCGCCGTCCTTCCAGGCACCAGCTCCCGGAAAAGGAAGAAGGAAGAGGCATCCGTGGCCTGCGGAAGAAACTACGAGGCGAGGGCAAGCGAGAGGAGGAGCGGCACGCTGAAACCGGGGAAAGACAAAGGGGCTGCGGGGAAAGGGCCCTCCCTGTCACCACGGCTGCTGTGGGACAAGAGCGTCCTGGGCGCTTTTGGGAGGGTCTCGGGGACTCTGGGGCAGGTACTTGGCTCAGGGCCGTTCCCTGCGTTTCTAGAGGCTACCGCGGTTCTCGGTGAAGGGGACACAACTGCCGAGCCTTTGCCCTCGAAGGCCGGGGGCCGCAGACGCCCGCTCGCTACCCGCTCCTCCTGCCGAGGGCGGGGGACGGGCACAACCCCGCTTACAGGGCCGTCGGGTCAGAGGGCTCCACGGCTCGTGGCACTCGCCCCGAGTACGGGGCCGGCACGCTGGCAGGTCGCCAGCAGGACAGGCAGCCACCCAGGCCCAGAGAGCGGGAGGGTCACGCGGCTTGGCTCCGTCCTTGGAAAGGAGGGGCCAGCCGGGACTCGCCCTCCGCTCGCGGGCTCAGCGGGGACCGACCCCCTGTTGCTGCACAGAGCCCCTCTTTCCCTCCCGGGAAGTTTAAGCTAAGTACGCTGCAGCGATTTCAACAGGGGCCTAAACAAGAAGCTCCTTCACTCGCTCACTCGCACCGACGCGGACACAGGCAGGCACACGGACACGGACAGGGGGAAAGAAAACTTCCCAGGAGAGAGAGCGAGCTCTGTGCAGCCAATGTCTGGGGAGCCGTCCCCTCCCGCGAGCAAGAGAGCAGAGCCTCGGACCTGCCCCCCCGGACGCCCGGAGCCCAGAGGGACTCAACGTGCCACGGGCCTTCGCGGGGGACCAAGGGACAAGTGCCGCGACGCGCCCCGACTCCAGGGGGTCACGCTGGCCAGGCCGCCAGCAGGCAGAAGGCCGCCAGGGCCGGGGAAACAGCCCTCCCCTGCCTACAGGGCGGGCTTGGGGGCCAGAGAGCCCCATTTGCCCCTCGGTGCGGGGACGGTGCCGCTCTCTCCTTACAGGGTCGCCCCTCTCTCCGGGCAGCCAAACCGTCGGGGCAAGGGGGCAAAAGGCCAGAGACCCGAGCCCTGCTTACAGGGAGGTCACCCGGCGCAGCGCCGGCCAGGACACCAAAGGTGCCGGCAACGGTGCCGTGGGGAGGCCCCTTTGCCCTGAGCTCCCGCCTCTCTTCAGCCCGCCGCTCCTCCTCTCCCTCGCTCTGGCCTCGCAGCTCCTTCACGATGCCTTGTCTTGCTTCTCGAGGAGCTGGTGCTCGGAAGGAAGGCGCAGCCAGGCGCCAGCTCCCCCACCCGGAGGACAGAGCAGAGGCCCCGGCCCTGCTGCCAGGCCCCCCCCGCGCCCAAGTTACAGGCCGGCCGGCCTGGCTGCGGCTCACCACCACGGCGCGCTTCAGGAGCTCCGCTTCCCGCCCCGGCCGCAGAGACGGCGCCGCTCACCCCCCTTAGAGGGTTGCCACCTGCCCGGCAGCCTGACCACGGGGTGACGTGGCAAAAGGCCGGCAAAAACCCAAAGACCCGAGCCCTGCTTACAGGGGGGTCACCCGGCACACAGCCGGCCAGGGCACCAAAGGTCCTGGCGACACGCTGGTGCGACCACAGCCCCGGTGACGGGGAGGTCCCTTTGCCCAGAGCGCCCTTCTCCTGCCTCCTCTTGCTGCCCAGACTTCCTCCGCTCTTGGCCTGCAGCGGTACAGGACGGAGACCTCCACGCCGCTCCGCCGCCTGCTGCAAGGGCAGGAGGATGCCGTCAGGTCTGAGAGCGATGCTGGTCCCCGGCGAGAGCTGGCCACAGCACCACCCGAACCCCGGCCGCCCTCCCACCACCCATACCGCGAAAAAACCTCGCAGATCGGCTTTCCTCACCCAGTCGGTGCTCCAGTGCTTCGTGCAGGGACCGTGACGGGCTCTCATCTGCAATGGGCTCCTGGCAGCGTCCGGCGGCTCCTGGCAGCGTCCGTCAGGGCCTGGACCCTCCTCAGCCCCTGAGGTGATGGCGGTCCCTCCTCATGCAGCTCCAATCCCCCCCCACGCGCCCTGACACAGGTCTGCTGCCCCTCCTAGGCGACGGCACTGGCCCCCCACCATGCAGCAGCTTTGATCCCCTGCCAAGGTGGCTCCAAACCCTCGGCCCCGAGTCGATCCGGTTCTTGCTGAGGCAGCGCCGACTTGCGCTCCCCTTTCCCTCAGGCGGCCGCTCCGCCCCTCACAGCGGCGCTTTGCCCAGAGCGCGCTTCTCTTTCTTCCGCTTGCTGCCCAGACTTCCTTCGCTGCTCCTCCTGCTAACCCTTGCCTTGCACGGCCTTCCGCATGCGGTGGATGTCTCTCCCTTCTCCACCACCAAGTGCTGCAAGAGCAGGAGGGTGCCGTCAGGCCTGAGAGGGACGACGGTCCCCGGCGAGAGCCTGACACGGCACCACCCGAACCCCAGCCGCCCTCCCACACCGCTATTCCTCTATACCCCCCCCCCAAAAAAAAACCTCACAGATCGGCTTTTCTTACCCAATCGGTGCTCCGGTGCTGCCACACGTGGAGTCGCGGCGGGCGCTGGAGCTGGGCTCGGAGTCGGGCACTCTGGGCAAACGGAGCTGGGCATGCAAAGCGGCGGCCACCGAGGCTGCGCCCCTGCTTACAGGGGGCTCGAGCCGCTGCCGGGACTGCAAAGTGCCCGGGACTGCAGGGCACGGGCCAGGCCCCGACTTACAGGGCAGCCCCGGTCCCAAAGGCCCACGAGGCCCCTCCTCTCCGCTACAGGGGCGCCCTGACCCGCACCCCGCTAACAGGGCCGCCGCCCCACGCAAGGCGCCAGCCAAGCACTATCGAGAGTGCTGGGCGCTGTCTGCCCTGAAGGCAGGTGAATCGGCAGCAGCGGCCCTTTCCCAAGAGGTTCTGGGGGCTGGGGAAGCAGAACTTCCCAAGGGGGGTTCCTCATCGCTTGGGAGAAGCTGCCGCGTCACTGCGGAGCAGCTGGTTGCAAGGGGCTGGCGGCTGAGGCCCACCCGTGCTGCCTGTCCCCCTAAATCTCCCCCTGCCCTGCCGTACCCCTGTCCCCTCTCCCTCTATGCTTTAAGCCCCCAGGCCGCCGGGCACCACCAGGTGAGAAAATGGGGTCTGAGGCGGCTCAGGCCGGGGCAGGGGGCAGGAGGGAGGGAGGAAGGAGGGCCGGGGGCCAGAGCACGCTGAGGGAAGGTCCCTCAGGCGGCCGGCTTCCCCGTCGTCCAGGCAGAGGAGCTGGCGCCCGACCGCGCCGTCCTTCCAGGCACCAGCTCCCGGAAAAGGAAGAAGGAAGAGGCATCCGTGGCCTGCGGAAGAAACTACGAGGCGAGGGCAAGCGAGAGGAGGAGCGGCACGCTGAAACCGGGGAAAGAGAAAGGGGCTGCGGGCAAAGGGCCCTCCCTGTCACCACGGCTGCTGTGGGACAAGAGCGTCCTGGGCGCTTTTGGGAGGGTCTCGAGGACTCTGGGGCAGGTACTTGGCTCAGGGCCGTTCCCTGCGTTTCTAGAGGCTACCGCGGTTCTCGGTGAAGGGGACACAACTGCCGAGCCTTTGCCCTCGAAGGCCGGGGGCCGCAGACGCCCGCTCGCTACCCGCTCCTCCTGCCGAGGGCGGGGGACGGGCACAACCCCGCTTACAGGGCCGTCGGGTCAGAGGGCTCCACGGCTCGTGGCACTCGCCCCGAGTACGGGGCCGGCACGCTGGCAGGTCGCCAGCAGGACAGGCAGCCACCCAGGCCCAGAGAGCGGGAGGGTCACGCGGCTTGGCTCCGTCCTTGGAAAGGAGGGGCCAGCCGGGACTCGCCCTCCGCTCGCGGGCTCAGCGGGGACCGACCCCCTGTTGCTGCACAGAGCCCCTCTTTCCCTCCCGGGAAGTTTAAGCTAAGTACGCTGCAGCGATTTCAACAGGGGCCTAAACAAGAAGCTCCTTCACTCGCTCACTCGCACCGACGCGGACACAGGCAGGCACACGGACACGGACAGGGGGAAAGAAAACTTCCCAGGAGAGAGAGCGAGCTCTGTGCAGCCAATGTCTGGGGAGCCGTCCCCTCCCGCGAGCAAGAGAGCAGAGCCTCGGACCTGCCCCCCCGGACGCACGGAGCCCAGAGGGACTCAACGTGCCACGGGGCTTCGCGGGGGACCAAGGGACAAGTGCCGCGACGCGCCCCGACTCCAGGGGGTCACGCTGGCCAGGCCGCCAGCAGGCAGAAGGCCGCCAGGGCCGGGGAAACAGCCCTCCCCTGCCTACAGGGCGGGCTTGGGGGCCAGAGAGCCCCATTTGCCCCTCGGTGCGGGGACGGTGCCGCTCTCTCCTTACAGGGTCGCCCCTCTCTCCGGGCAGCCAAACCGTCGGGGCAAGGGGGCAAAAGGCCAGAGACCCGAGCCCTGCTTACAGGGAGGTCACCCGGCGCAGCGCCGGCCAGGACACCAAAGGTGCCGGCAACGGTGCCGTGGGGAGGCCCCTTTGCCCTGAGCTCCCGCCTCTCTTCAGCCCGCCGCTCCTCCTCTCCCTCGCTCTGGCCTCGCAGCTCCTTCACGATGCCTTGTCTTGCTTCTCGAGGAGCTGGTGCTCGGAAGGAAGGCGCAGCCAGGCGCCAGCTCCCCCACCCGGAGGACAGAGCAGAGGCCCCGGCCCTGCTGCCAGGCCCCCCCCGCGCCCAAGTTACAGGCCGGCCGGCCTGGCTGCGGCTCACCACCACGGCGCGCTTCAGGAGCTCCGCTTCCCGCCCCGGCCGCAGAGACGGCGCCGCTCACCCCCCTTAGAGGGTTGCCACCTGCCCGGCAGCCTGACCACGGGGTGACGTGGCAAAAGGCCGGCAAAAACCCAAAGACCCGAGCCCTGCTTACAGGGGGGTCACCCGGCACACAGCCGGCCAGGGCACCAAAGGTCCTGGCGACACGCTGGTGCGACCACAGCCCCGGTGACGGGGAGGTCCCTTTGCCCAGAGCGCCCTTCTCCTGCCTCCTCTTGCTGCCCAGACTTCCTCCGCTCTTGGCCTGCAGCGGTACAGGACGGAGACCTCCACGCCGCTCCGCCGCCTGCTGCAAGGGCAGGAGGATGCCGTCAGGTCTGAGAGCGATGCTGGTCCCCGGCGAGAGCTGGCCACAGCACCACCCGAACCCCGGCCGCCCTCCCACCACCCACCCCGCGAAAAAACCTCGCAGATCGGCTTTCCTCACCCAGTCGGTGCTCCAGTGCTTCGTGCAGGGACCGTGACGGGCTCTCATCTGCAATGGGCTCCTGGCAGCGTCCGGCGGCTCCTGGCAGCGTCCGTCAGGGCCTGGACCCTCCTCAGCCCCTGAGGTGATGGCGGTCCCTCCTCATGCAGCTCCAATCCCCCCCCACGCGCCCTGACACAGGTCTGCTGCCCCTCCTAGGCGACGGCACTGGCCCCCCACCATGCAGCAGCTTTGATCCCCTGCCAAGGTGGCTCCAAACCCTCGGCCCCGAGTCGATCCGGTTCTTGCTGAGGCAGCGCCGACTTGCGCTCCCCTTTCCCTCAGGCGGCCGCTCCGCCCCTCACAGCGGCGCTTTGCCCAGAGCGCGCTTCTCTTTCTTCCGCTTGCTGCCCAGACTTCCTTCGCTGCTCCTCCTGCTAACCCTTGCCTTGCACGGCCTTCCGCATGCGGTGGATGTCTCTCCCTTCTCCACCACCAAGTGCTGCAAGAGCAGGAGGGTGCCGTCAGGCCTGAGAGGGACGACGGTCCCCGGCGAGAGCCTGACACGGCACCACCCGAACCCCAGCCGCCCTCCCACACCGCTATTCCTCTATACCCCCCCCCCAAAAAAAAACCTCACAGATCGGCTTTTCTTACCCAATCGGTGCTCCGGTGCTGCCACACGTGGAGTCGCGGCGGGCGCTGGAGCTGGGCTCGGAGTCGGGCACTCTGGGCAAACGGAGCTGGGCATGCAAAGCGGCGGCCACCGAGGCTGCGCCCCTGCTTACAGGGGGCTCGAGCCGCTGCCGGGACTGCAAAGTGCCCGGGACTGCAGGGCACGGGCCAGGCCCCGACTTACAGGGCAGCCCCGGTCCCAAAGGCCCACGAGGCCCCTCCTCTCCGCTACAGGGGCGCCCTGACCCGCACCCCGCTAACAGGGCCGCCGCCCCACGCAAGGCGCCAGCCAAGCACTATCGAGAGTGCTGGGCGCTGTCTGCCCTGAAGGCAGGTGAATCGGCAGCAGCGGCCCTTTCCCAAGAGGTTCTGGGGGCTGGGGAAGCAGAACTTCCCGAGGGGGGTTCCTCATCGCTTGGGAGAAGCTGCCGCGTCACTGCGGAGCAGCTGGTTGCAAGGGGCTGGCGGCTGAGGCCCACCCGTGCTGCCTGTCCCCCTAAATCTCCCCCTGCCCTGCCGTACCCCTGTCCCCTCTCCCTCTATGCTTTAAGCCCCCAGGCCGCCGGGCACCACCAGGTGAGAAAATGGGGTCTGAGGCGGCTCAGGCCGGGGCAGGGGGCAGGAGGGAGGGAGGAAGGAGGGCCGGGGGCCAGAGCACGCTGAGGGAAGGTCCCTCAGGCGGCCGGCTTCCCCGTCGTCCAGGCAGAGGAGCTGGCGCCCGACCGCGCCGTCCTTCCAGGCACCAGCTCCCGGAAAAGGAAGAAGGAAGAGGCATCCGTGGCCTGCGGAAGAAACTACGAGGCGAGGGCAAGCGAGAGGAGGAGCGGCACGCTGAAACCGGGGAAAGAGAAAGGGGCTGCGGGCAAAGGGCCCTCCCTGTCACCACGGCTGCTGTGGGACAAGAGCGTCCTGGGCGCTTTTGGGAGGGTCTCGAGGACTCTGGGGCAGGTACTTGGCTCAGGGCCGTTCCCTGCGTTTCTAGAGGCTACCGCGGTTCTCGGTGAAGGGGACACAACTGCCGAGCCTTTGCCCTCGAAGGCCGGGGGCCGCAGACGCCCGCTCGCTACCCGCTCCTCCTGCCGAGGGCGGGGGACGGGCACAACCCCGCTTACAGGGCCGTCGGGTCAGAGGGCTCCACGGCTCGTGGCACTCGCCCCGAGTACGGGGCCGGCACGCTGGCAGGTCGCCAGCAGGACAGGCAGCCACCCAGGCCCAGAGAGCGGGAGGGTCACGCGGCTTGGCTCCGTCCTTGGAAAGGAGGGGCCAGCCGGGACTCGCCCTCCGCTCGCGGGCTCAGCGGGGACCGACCCCCTGTTGCTGCACAGAGCCCCTCTTTCCCTCCCGGGAAGTTTAAGCTAAGTACGCTGCAGCGATTTCAACAGGGGCCTAAACAAGAAGCTCCTTCACTCGCTCACTCGCACCGACGCGGACACAGGCAGGCACACGGACACGGACAGGGGGAAAGAAAACTTCCCAGGAGAGAGAGCGAGCTCTGTGCAGCCAATGTCTGGGGAGCCGTCCCCTCCCGCGAGCAAGAGAGCAGAGCCTCGGACCTGCCCCCCCGGACGCACGGAGCCCAGAGGGACTCAACGTGCCACGGGGCTTCGCGGGGGACCAAGGGACAAGTGCCGCGACGCGCCCCGACTCCAGGGGGTCACGCTGGCCAGGCCGCCAGCAGGCAGAAGGCCGCCAGGGCCGGGGAAACAGCCCTCCCCTGCCTACAGGGCGGGCTTGGGGGCCAGAGAGCCCCATTTGCCCCTCGGTGCGGGGACGGTGCCGCTCTCTCCTTACAGGGTCGCCCCTCTCTCCGGGCAGCCAAACCGTCGGGGCAAGGGGGCAAAAGGCCAGAGACCCGAGCCCTGCTTACAGGGAGGTCACCCGGCGCAGCGCCGGCCAGGACACCAAAGGTGCCGGCAACGGTGCCGTGGGGAGGCCCCTTTGCCCTGAGCTCCCGCCTCTCTTCAGCCCGCCGCTCCTCCTCTCCCTCGCTCTGGCCTCGCAGCTCCTTCACGATGCCTTGTCTTGCTTCTCGAGGAGCTGGTGCTCGGAAGGAAGGCGCAGCCAGGCGCCAGCTCCCCCACCCGGAGGACAGAGCAGAGGCCCCGGCCCTGCTGCCAGGCCCCCCCCGCGCCCAAGTTACAGGCCGGCCGGCCTGGCTGCGGCTCACCACCACGGCGCGCTTCAGGAGCTCCGCTTCCCGCCCCGGCCGCAGAGACGGCGCCGCTCACCCCCCTTAGAGGGTTGCCACCTGCCCGGCAGCCTGACCACGGGGTGACGTGGCAAAAGGCCGGCAAAAACCCAAAGACCCGAGCCCTGCTTACAGGGGGGTCACCCGGCACACAGCCGGCCAGGGCACCAAAGGTCCTGGCGACACGCTGGTGCGACCACAGCCCCGGTGACGGGGAGGTCCCTTTGCCCAGAGCGCCCTTCTCCTGCCTCCTCTTGCTGCCCAGACTTCCTCCGCTCTTGGCCTGCAGCGGTACAGGACGGAGACCTCCACGCCGCTCCGCCGCCTGCTGCAAGGGCAGGAGGATGCCGTCAGGTCTGAGAGCGATGCTGGTCCCCGGCGAGAGCTGGCCACAGCACCACCCGAACCCCGGCCGCCCTCCCACCACCCACCCCGCGAAAAAACCTCGCAGATCGGCTTTCCTCACCCAGTCGGTGCTCCAGTGCTTCGTGCAGGGACCGTGACGGGCTCTCATCTGCAATGGGCTCCTGGCAGCGTCCGGCGGCTCCTGGCAGCGTCCGTCAGGGCCTGGACCCTCCTCAGCCCCTGAGGTGATGGCGGTCCCTCCTCATGCAGCTCCAATCCCCCCCCACGCGCCCTGACACAGGTCTGCTGCCCCTCCTAGGCGACGGCACTGGCCCCCCACCATGCAGCAGCTTTGATCCCCTGCCAAGGTGGCTCCAAACCCTCGGCCCCGAGTCGATCCGGTTCTTGCTGAGGCAGCGCCGACTTGCGCTCCCCTTTCCCTCAGGCGGCCGCTCCGCCCCTCACAGCGGCGCTTTGCCCAGAGCGCGCTTCTCTTTCTTCCGCTTGCTGCCCAGACTTCCTTCGCTGCTCCTCCTGCTAACCCTTGCCTTGCACGGCCTTCCGCATGCGGTGGATGTCTCTCCCTTCTCCACCACCAAGTGCTGCAAGAGCAGGAGGGTGCCGTCAGGCCTGAGAGGGACGACGGTCCCCGGCGAGAGCCTGACACGGCACCACCCGAACCCCAGCCGCCCTCCCACACCGCTATTCCTCTATACCCCCCCCCCCAAAAAAAAACCTCACAGATCGGCTTTTCTTACCCAATCGGTGCTCCGGTGCTGCCACACGTGGAGTCGCGGCGGGCGCTGGAGCTGGGCTCGGAGTCGGGCACTCTGGGCAAACGGAGCTGGGCATGCAAAGCGGCGGCCACCGAGGCTGCGCCCCTGCTTACAGGGGGCTCGAGCCGCTGCCGGGACTGCAAAGTGCCCGGGACTGCAGGGCACGGGCCAGGCCCCGACTTACAGGGCAGCCCCGGTCCCAAAGGCCCACGAGGCCCCTCCTCTCCGCTACAGGGGCGCCCTGACCCGCACCCCGCTAACAGGGCCGCCGCCCCACGCAAGGCGCCAGCCAAGCACTATCGAGAGTGCTGGGCGCTGTCTGCCCTGAAGGCAGGTGAATCGGCAGCAGCGGCCCTTTCCCAAGAGGTTCTGGGGGCTGGGGAAGCAGAACTTCCCGAGGGGGGTTCCTCATCGCTTGGGAGAAGCTGCCGCGTCACTGCGGAGCAGCTGGTTGCAAGGGGCTGGCGGCTGAGGCCCACCCGTGCTGCCTGTCCCCCTAAATCTCCCCCTGCCCTGCCGTACCCCTGTCCCCTCTCCCTCTATGCTTTAAGCCCCCAGGCCGCCGGGCACCACCAGGTGAGAAAATGGGGTCTGAGGCGGCTCAGGCCGGGGCAGGGGGCAGGAGGGAGGGAGGAAGGAGGGCCGGGGGCCAGAGCACGCTGAGGGAAGGTCCCTCAGGCGGCCGGCTTCCCCGTCGTCCAGGCAGAGGAGCTGGCGCCCGACCGCGCCGTCCTTCCAGGCACCAGCTCCCGGAAAAGGAAGAAGGAAGAGGCATCCGTGGCCTGCGGAAGAAACTACGAGGCGAGGGCAAGCGAGAGGAGGAGCGGCACGCTGAAACCGGGGAAAGAGAAAGGGGCTGCGGGCAAAGGGCCCTCCCTGTCACCACGGCTGCTGTGGGACAAGAGCGTCCTGGGCGCTTTTGGGAGGGTCTCGAGGACTCTGGGGCAGGTACTTGGCTCAGGGCCGTTCCCTGCGTTTCTAGAGGCTACCGCGGTTCTCGGTGAAGGGGACACAACTGCCGAGCCTTTGCCCTCGAAGGCCGGGGGCCGCAGACGCCCGCTCGCTACCCGCTCCTCCTGCCGAGGGCGGGGGACGGGCACAACCCCGCTTACAGGGCCGTCGGGTCAGAGGGCTCCACGGCTCGTGGCACTCGCCCCGAGTACGGGGCCGGCACGCTGGCAGGTCGCCAGCAGGACAGGCAGCCACCCAGGCCCAGAGAGCGGGAGGGTCACGCGGCTTGGCTCCGTCCTTGGAAAGGAGGGGCCAGCCGGGACTCGCCCTCCGCTCGCGGGCTCAGCGGGGACCGACCCCCTGTTGCTGCACAGAGCCCCTCTTTCCCTCCCGGGAAGTTTAAGCTAAGTACGCTGCAGCGATTTCAACAGGGGCCTAAACAAGAAGCTCCTTCACTCGCTCACTCGCACCGACGCGGACACAGGCAGGCACACGGACACGGACAGGGGGAAAGAAAACTTCCCAGGAGAGAGAGCGAGCTCTGTGCAGCCAATGTCTGGGGAGCCGTCCCCTCCCGCGAGCAAGAGAGCAGAGCCTCGGACCTGCCCCCCCGGACGCACGGAGCCCAGAGGGACTCAACGTGCCACGGGCCTTCGCGGGGGACCAAGGGACAAGTGCCGCGACGCGCCCCGACTCCAGGGGGTCACGCTGGCCAGGCCGCCAGCAGGCAGAAGGCCGCCAGGGCCGGGGAAACAGCCCTCCCCTGCCTACAGGGCGGGCTTGGGGGCCAGAGAGCCCCATTTGCCCCTCGGTGCGGGGACGGTGCCGCTCTCTCCTTACAGGGTCGCCCCTCTCTCCGGGCAGCCAAACCGTCGGGGCAAGGGGGCAAAAGGCCAGAGACCCGAGCCCTGCTTACAGGGAGGTCACCCGGCGCAGCGCCGGCCAGGACACCAAAGGTGCCGGCAACGGTGCCGTGGGGAGGCCCCTTTGCCCTGAGCTCCCGCCTCTCCCCCCAGCCCTCTCTTCAGCCCGCCGCTCCTCCTCTCCCTCGCTCTGGCCTCGCAGCTCCTTCACGATGCCTTGTCTTGCTTCTCGAGGAGCTGGTGCTCGGAAGGAAGGCGCAGCCAGGCGCCAGCTCCCCCACCCGGAGGACAGAGCAGAGGCCCCGGCCCTGCTGCCAGGCCCCCCCCGCACCCAAGTTACAGGCCGGCCGGCCTGGCTGCGGCTCCCCACCACGGCGCGCTTCAGGAGCTCCGCTTCCCGCCCCGGCCGCAGAGACGGCGCCGCTCACCCCCCTTGAAGGGTTGCCACCTGCCCGGCAGCCTGACCACGGGGTGACGTGGCAAAAGGCCAGCAAAAACCCGAAGACCCGAGCCCTGCTTACAGGGGGGTCACCCGGCACAAAGCCGGTCAGGGCACCAAAGGTCCTGGCGACACGCTGGTGCGACCACAGCCCCGGTGACGGGGAGGTCCCTTTGCCCAGAGCGCCCTTCTCCTTCCTCCTCTTGCTGCCCAGACTTCCTCCACGCCTCGTCCCGCTCCCTCTTGGCCTGCAGCGGTACAGGACGGAGACCTCCACGCCGCTCCGCCGCCTGCTGCAAGGGCAGGAGGATGCCGTCAGGTTCGAGAGCGATGCTGGTCCCCGGCGAGAGCTGGCCACAGTACCACCCGAACCCCGGCCGCCCTCCCACCACCACCACCACCATCCCCCCTCCTTGCGAAAAAAACTCACAGATTGGCTTTCCTCACCCAGTCCATGCTCCAGCACTTCCTGCAGGGATGTCTACGACGGGCGCTTTTCTCCTCCGGGCTCCTGGCCGCGTTCAGCGAGGCTTGGACCCTCCACCGCCCCTGAGGCGATGGCCGTCCCTCCTCAGGCAGCTCCAGTCCCCTCTCACCGGCCCTGAGGAAGCTCCGCTCCCCCACCCCCCGCCGTTGACGACACTCCCCCCCCCAGGTGATGACACCACCCCACTTCCCCCCACCAGGCGACGACACTGCTCCCCCCCCACACACAGACACAGAGGCGACGACACTGCTCCCCCCCCTCCCCCGCCGAGGCGACGACACTGCTCCCCCCCCCTCCCCCGCCGAGGCGACGACACTGCTCCCCCCCCTCCCCCGCCGAGGCGACGACACTGCTCCCCCCCCCTCCCCCGCCGAGGCGACGACACTGCTCCCCCCCCCTCCCCCGCCGAGGCGACGACACTGCTCCCCCCCACTCCCCCGCCGAGGCGACGACACTGCTCCCCCCCCCTCCCCCGCCGAGGCGACGACACTGCTCCCCCCCACTCCCCCGCCGAGGCGACGACACTGCTCCCCCCCCCTCCCCCGCCGAGGCGACGACACTGCTCCCCCCCCCCGCCGAGGCGACGACACCGACCCCCTCCCCAAGGCGGCTCCCGTCCCGTCCCCCCCCCCCCGTTCCCAAGTCGATCCGGTACTTCCCCAGGCAGGTTCGACTCCTGCTCGCCCCTTCCCCGGGCAGGCCCCCCTCAGGCGACCGCTCCGCCCCTCACAGCGGCGCTTTGTTCAGAGCGCCCTTCTCTTTCCTCTTGCTGCCCAGACTTCCTCCGCTGCTCCTCCCGCTCGCTCTTGCCTCGCAGGTCCTTCCACACGCAGTGGACATCTCTCCCTTCTCCACCACCAGCTGCTGCAAGGGCAGTAGTGTGCCGTCAGGTCTGAGAAGGACGCCTGTCCCCGGCGAGAAGTGCCCACAGCACCACCCGAACCCAGGCCGCCCTCCAACCCCCCCTTCCCCCCCGAAAAAAACTTCACAGATCGGCTTTTCTCACCAGAGTCGATGCTCCAGCACTTCCTGCAGGGACGACTGCGCCGGGCACTCGTCTGCTCCAGGCACCTTGCCGCGCCTGGCGGGTCCAGGACTCTCCTGAGCCCCTCAGACAATGGCGCTCGCCCCCCCACAGGCGACTCGGGTCCACCCCCGCCCGCCCCGAGCCGAGCCGAGCCGATGAGGTCCCCGCCGAGGCGGCGCCGATCGCCGAGCAGCCTTTTCCGGGGGCGCCGCTCCCGCTCCTCTCAGGCGGCCGCGCGGCGCCTCACTGCTGCGCGCGCCGTTCCCGCCCTTCGCCTCAGGCGAAAGCTCCGCCCCTCACGTCGGCGCGCGCCGTTCCCGCCCTTCGCCTCAGGCGAAAGCTCCGCCCCTCACGTCGGCGCGCGCCGTTCCCGCCCTTCGCCTCAGGCGAAAGCTCCGCCGAAAGCGACGGGGGCGTGCCGAAAGCGTCGGGGGCGTGCCGAAAGCGCCGGGGGCGTGCCGAAAGCGCCGGGGGCGTGCCGAAAGCGCCGGGGGCGTGCCGAAAGCGCCGGGGGCGTGCCGAAAGCGCCGGGGGCGTGCCGAAAGCGCCGGGGGCGTGCCGAAAGCGCCGGGGGCGTGCCGAAAGCGCCGGGGGCGTGCCGAAAGCGCCGGGGGCGTGCCGAAAGCGCCGGGGGCGTGCCGAAAGCGCCGGGGGCGTGCCGAAAGCGCCGGGGGCGTGCCGAAAGCGCCGGGGGCGTGCCGAAAGCGCCGGGGGCGTGCCGAAAGCGCCGGGGGCGTGCCGAAAGCGCCGGGGGCGTGCCGAAAGCGCCGGGGGCGTGCCGAAAGCGCCGGGGGCGTGCCGAAAGCCGAGATACAGGAGCAGGGGCGGCCTGAGCTCGGGCACAGCGTAGAGGCGGGATTACCAGGAGGGAGGGAAATGGGCAGGCAGGCACATGGAGCCGCAGACAGGCTCGCCGAGGATAACAATGCCTGGGAACTGGCCAGAGAAAGCTGTGGGCAAAAAGAGACCCCAAAGCCGATCTGAAACAAGAACTGAACAAGGAAAATAACAGCGCTAGGTTACAGGAGAGAAAGGGAGGATGAAACAAAGGAAGGAGAGAGAGCAGGACCAAGCATCTGGAAGAAAGAAAAAGGGAGAGCTAGAAGAAGACACAAGAGGGAGTGGGAGCAGGAACGAACGAGAGCAGAAGTACAGGGAAGAAAAAAACAACAAAAATCATAGCAGCATGGGATAGAGAGGGGGCCAGGGGACAGCCCAAAACGTCCAAGAGGGGCAACAGGGCCCGAGGGTCCGCGACTCACCGCAGCTGTCGCTCTCAGCGCTGCCAGGAAAAATTTGCCGATTCAGACCCTTCTTTCTCCTTCTCTCCTCCCTTCCTTTTCTGGAGGTGCAGTCGCTCAGCTGCCCTCCACCTCAAAGAACACGCGGGTGTCTCTCGGCTCTTACAAAACGCAGCTTCCTGCACGTGTGGCCTCGCTCGCACGCTGCGCGGCCGTACCGCGCTCTGGGTGACGCGCACGGACCCTGATCGCACGCTGGCGGTCCGGCCCGCTGCGGACTGTACAGAGGGCTCCTGCCTCGCCCAGAGAGGCAGGCTCTCTCTTCCTGCAGTGGAAGGCAGCTGCTGCCCACATGCCCTTGATTTTCTTCTTTCCCTTTCTCAGGCCTCTGCAGCTTCAGCTGTGACAGCTCCTGTCCACAGCCAGAAAACGTCCCAGGGGCCTGTCCCTTCTCACCTCTCTGCTGCGAGGAGCACAAGGGCAGGCAGAGAACCCCACACAGTTCTGAAGTGGGTCCAGTCGACAGCATCCCCAGGGAAGGAACAGGCAAGCGCGGCCCCGGTGAGGCCTCTGGGAGAAGGTGAAGCGACTGCCGTTATTACCGTAGATCGCCCCTGGCCGGAGCCCCCCTTCCACAGGGGCTCCTGCGGAGGCGCCAAGGGCCGGCTTGCCGCCATCCCCGCGGGGCTCGGGGGTGACCTGGGGCTACGGGACGGGATTCAGGGTGAGGTGCGAGACCTGGGGCCAGGACACGGTGCGGGCGAGGCCAGTGCCAGCTCAAGGGGAGCTCTGGCAAGCTGGGGAGGCACCCAGCACCAACCCCCGGGGGACACCCATCTTATTCCCCTCTGCCTTTGTCCCAGCTCTCGGGTAACTCCCTGGGGCTCCCCCGGCCCGGATCACCTCCAGGAGAGCCGAGGCCTGACACAGCAGGCGGTGTGAAGCTTCCTGCCCCACCGCTGCCGTGTGGCCAGCGGGCAGGAGGGGCCCCCACACCTGCCAAAGGGGCGGGCCGGCCTCACCGGCGACCTCGGCCCTCGCCCACCCCCAGGAATCACGCCCAGCAAGCCTCACGCTGCGGCAGCAGGAAGGCGGCTCTGGCGGTGCCGCACACCTGTGCGGGGCCGGCGCTGCAGTCCTGCCCTTCGCGCACCGAGCGCCCGCCGGCAGCGTGACGTGGGGCGGCGGCAGCATTTCCTTACCAGGAGGGGGCACCGAGCGTGGCCGCACCCCCCCACGGGCATCGGAGCATCGCACTGACGTTGCTGGCGGGCGGCAGCGTGGGGCACGGGGCCACCTCTGTGTCGCCCACCGACAGCACCGTGTGGCGTTTGCCAGGCAGCGGCGGTGAGCGCAGGCGAGCGCCACCCCCCGCGCGAGCGGCGGCCGAGCGGCACGTCACTGCGCACACGCTCTCGAGGAACGGGCACGACGCTTGGTGGGGAGCAGCTGGAAGCCCCCGGGAATCCACGTGAAAGCGGCAACAAAACTATCCCTCGTGCTGCGCCACAAGGGCCGCGGCGGTAGCGAGGACTGCGCCGCGCTACGGGCGCCCACGAGCGGTGCGGCTGCCTGGCAGCCGAGTCTGCAGAACCTACAGCTCCTGGCACGCGCTGGCCAACGCGGCACGGCCGCCTGCACGCCAAGCGCTGTAAGACCCCGCATCCCAGCGTGACCCAGGGAACCAACGCGGCTGGCCAGAAACCCCACACGCCAGGACTACAGCTCCCGCTGGGTTGCGAGAGGCGGTTTTCTCTGCTTTCTGACCCTGCAGCAACACCGTTGCTCACCCCTCCGAACCCCCACCAATGCACCCAGAAGCCTCACCACCGGCTCGGGGCAGCCCCTGCCACCACCTCCAACACTGCCACCCTGCAGGCACTGCCATCCTCCCCAGGAGCTGCCAGCTGATGGCACGGCTCCACTCACCTTCTCCCTCGGTGCAGCCAGGGCCCAGCAATGCTCAGCGACTGCTCTGCTCCTCCCTTGGTTGACACCGACCCCTCCGACGGCTGCCTTGCTCTTAACAGCAGCACCCGCCCCGCCCCTCCACCCGGAGCAAGCCCTTTACAGGGAGGGGCCGCTGCCATCAGCCTCACTGCCCACACCTGGGGCCCCTCCAGCCCCAGCCCACAGCTGGAGGCCATCACCCACCCCCACAGAGCATCATCACCCCTCCCAGCCCCTCACCTGGGGCAAAGGAAGCACAAAAGGCAGCCGGCAGCCAGCAAGTGTTTATTCAGTCACACACAGAACAAGTCCCAGAAGGGAGTGAGTCTGCTCCGGGGCTCAGGGCCCCTAATGCTGCCCCTGCCCCTGGCACACCTTGGCGCTTGTTCCCGGAGCCACGCTCCTCAGTCCAGCCGGGAACAGTCAGTCGGTTCCTGGAGCAACAAGCTGCAGGGCAGAGCTGGAAACTGCCAAACATGAGGAGAAAGATGCAGGACACAAGAAGACAGAAGAAAGGTGGCAGCTAGCTGACTAGTACAGGGGTAGAGAGAAAACAAGAGATGAGCGATGGGGCGGTGAGAGGATGGGGACAGGGAACCCAGCGTGGATATGCAGAAAAAAAAGCAGCAGGGAGAGAAGAAAACAGGCAGCAGAAAGAAGGAGGAGGAGCAGGACAGAAACCAACAAAGAAGGACGAGGAGCAGCATAGAGATGCAGAAAAAAAAAAGCTGGGATGGGTGGCACAACAGACATGGAGGGGAAAAAAAAAAAGGGGGGGAGCAGGGAGCTAGACCAAGCAAGATGGAAGAAAGACCAAAAAGCTCCAGAGAACAGGGCACAGAGGGAGGAAAAAGCAACAGCGATGGGGAGTCAGGACAGCAAACCATGGGAAGGAACACAAAACAAATCACATCGCTACATGTGACAGGGCAGAGAAGGAAGAATTAGGAAACAGGGACAGAGACACAGAAAAAAAGAGACCTGGAGCCAAAAACTAATCCTGATGCATACAGAAAGAAGGGGGGTGGGGGTGGGGGGGTGTATTCTAAAACAGGGGAAACAGAGACAGAGAGATGGAGAAAAGACAAAAGCAACAGACTACAAGGCATCGAGAGAGGAATTACTGAATAGTAACAGAGCGCCAGCCAGAAACAGGCCACAAAGCAGCAAAGATCACAGGGGGTACGGGGCACAGAGGAAGGAATTCGCAAACCCGGCACAAGGAGCCAGACAGAGAGAGAGCGAGGCAAAAATTAAATGGTGAAAAGAGACAGACCGCAGGGCAGAGGGAGGAATTGGTAAACAGGGACAGGGCACCCGACAGAGCATGATGGAGAACAGGGAAAAAAAAAATAGCAGCAAGCTACAGGGAAGAGGGAGGAATTAAAGAACAGTGACTGGAAGACAGACAGCGACACATGGAGAGAGAGAAGACAAAAGAGCGATGGGCAACAAGATGGATAGGGAGGAAACGAAAAACAGCAGAAGGGAGTCAGCCAGAGAGAAAGACACCGAGGAAAAAGGCCAGACAGGCTATGAGGGACGGAGGTAGGAATGAAAAACGGGGGACAGGGAGCAGGAAAGAGAGAGATGGAGATCGCAGGGAATAGCAGCGGGTGCAGGAAGAAGAAAGGGGCATCAATAGGAACAGGGAGCTGGACAGAGAGGGATGGAGAAAGGCAACAAGAGCGGCAGGGTACAGGGCAGAGAAAGGGAAGACCTACAAGATGGGGACAGGGAGATGCTCCAAGCAAGACGGAAGATACAGGTGAGCAAAAAAAGTTGAGCAGCACCAGAAAGAGAGGAGTCTAGGAGAAAGACAGGGAGGGACCAGGCCACACAAGAGGGATGAGAGGGGCCCAAGAGCTCGGGACTTACTGCAGTTCTCCGCGCTGCCGTGAGAATTTGACAGGTCAGACTCCTCCTTCTGTTTGCCTTCTCCCTTCCTCTTCTACAGCTCCAGGTGCCTGGCTGTCCTCCACTTATGAGAAGATGTAGGTGTCTCACAGCTCTTACGAGATGAGGCCTGCTAGACACAGAACCTCATTCAATCACACACTACGTGCAGGAGTAGGACAGAGGAAAGAGAGAGAAACCGAGAAGTGAGGAGCAGAACGGAAGGATCGAGAGAGAAATGGACTGAGGAGTGATGCAAAAGGTACAGAACAAGCAGTCAGAAGTGCAGACAGAAAAAGAAAAGGGAGCAGCAAGACAAGAGAGAGAAAGTGAGAGAGGAAGGGGGAGCAAGGCAGAAGAAAAGAAAGAAAAGATCTAGAGAAGAAGAAAAAAAAAATCACAGCATGGGAAAGAGAAGGGCGGGAAGGGACTGGGACATACAAGGGGGGCGACAGGGCCCCGAGGGCCCGGGACTCACCGCGGCTCTCGCTCCCGGCACTGCCGGGAGAACTGGACAGGTCAGATGCTTCTTTCTCCTTCCTTCCTCCTGCCCCTCCTCTTCTTCTGAAACTCCACTCGCCCGGCTGACCTCCCCCTAAAAGAATACGCGGGTGTCTCTCGGCTCTTACAAGACGTGGCTTCCGACACACGCAGCCTCGCTCGCTCGCTCGCTCCGCGGCCGTTCCGCGCCTGGGTCCGGCCCGCTGCGGACTGTGCAGAGGGCTCCTCGCTCACCCGGAGAGGCAGGCGCTCTCCTCCTGCAGGGCGAGGCGGCTGCTGCCCACATGCCCTTGACGTTCTCCTTCCTTCCCTTTCTCCGGCCCCTCCAGCTCCAGCCGCGGCGGCTCCCGCCCCGCTGCCCACGGCCGGGAAGGCTCGGCTCCGCCCGTCCCTTCTGGCCCCCGAGCCGTGAGGAGCGCCAGGCCGGGCAGAGACACCCCACGCCAGCCCGAGCTGGGCGCAGCCGGCGGCATCCCCGGGGCAGGAACGGACACGCGCGGCCCCAGCGCGGCCTCGGGAGGGGGCACGGAGGCGGCAGGGACCCTTATTGCCGCGGACCGGCCCGGCCGCAGCCCCAACACTCACCTCCGCCGCGCACGCGCACTCCCGGGAGACGCCGCGGCCGCGCACGCGCACCCCCGGGCCGGGGGGCACACCGCGTCTCGGGGAGCCGCGGGCAGCCCGCGGGAAACCGCCACAAAACCGCGTCTCGGGCCGCGCCGCGGGGCCGCGCCGGTACCGAGGGCTGTGCCGTGCCGCGCGCGCCCGCCAGCGCCGCGGCTGCGGGGAACCGAGAGCGCAGAAACTGCAGCTCCCGGCGTGCCCCGGGGAGCCAACATGGCCGACCGGAAGCCCCCTGCACGTGACTACGGCTCCCGCCGCGCCGCCCGCGCACCCGGAAGCCCGGCCGAGCGCAGCCCCGCGCGGCTCCGGGCAGCGCCGCCGCCGCCCGGCCCCGACGCGGAGCGGCCTCCGCCCCCGGTCCCGCCGCACCTTTCCCCGCAGCCGCCCGGCCGCGCGGCCCCGCTCCTGCCTCGGCTCGCACCGGCTCCTCCTCCAGCACCGGCCCCGGACAGGGAGGGGTCGCTGCCTGCAGCCTCCCTGCCCGCCCCTGCGGCTCCTCCGGCCCGGCCCACGCTCCCCCCCCCCCCCCCCCCCGGTAACTATAGCGACCAGCACCGTTAATAAACGCCGGAGATGCCCGTCGCTCCTCCGAGCTCGCGCTCTATGGGCCGCCGGTCCTCCGGTCGCGGGGCCGCCGCCGCGCACGCGCACTCCGGGGGCCGCCCGGCGCAGCCGCACGCCGCAGGTCGCCTCTCCCCGCCGGGGGAACCTTCCCCGGGCAGCGGGAGCAGCCGCTGGGCGAGACCGCTCCGGTGCGCGGGCCGACGGGACCGACGCTGCCAAATCTTATAACCCCCCGGAGAGGGAGGAGCTCCGGCACGGCCGCAGCGCAGGGCAGCGCAGTCTCGCCTTGTGACCCAGAACTCAGCGGGGTGACCGAAGTGTCGGTCAGAGCAGCCTCAGGGCTCTTCGGACGGGTGGAAGGGGGAGGAAAGCCTGTGACAACGCGACACGGGAGCGCAGAGTTGTTTTAAGGACGAAACAGCGTAACTTCGGTCCCTGGGAGACCAGTACAGTAACTGTTAAAAGCACACGTATTGTTAGATATTTTTCCTAAACTCACATTTATCCAATTTAGTTTTTCAAATCCTGGTGATAGCAGAAATAGTTTTTTAAAAAAACCCAGATAAATCCAGGAACATTTCTGCCCGCGTTCAGCCGCTCTTCTGGAGCGTACGCTAGGAGCTGGAGAACCCGAGCAAGCTGTCTGATCATATTTACGGCAGCTCTGGCCCCGACAGCTCCCCCGTCCGTCCCCTTGCCAGGAACTAGCGCCGCGGCGGCTACAGCTCAGCCCAAAGCCAAACCGACACCGACCTCGGCTCTGGAAAGCGCCACCTCATCTCCCCCCGTTTTGCTGATTAGGGATATCAATTCAACTCAGACACCGGAGTGAAAGGAGCAGGCGTATTTTATTAGAAATAACTAAATAACAGAAGAATATGGAAAACACGCAGTCAGGAAAGACGGAATAGTGCACTCACACAGACAGGAAAATACAGGGTAACGCATCAAATCCTGACTGCCTGAGAGAGAGGGAACAGCGATTAAAAAAGATCCCTCAGCACCTGCACCCGTTGCCATCACCCAGACCCGCAGGCAGCCCCGGTTACAGCGAGGGTTTGCAGAGCCTTTCCCGGCAAGTGGGAAACCCTACGCGGTGCGTCCACCCGTAGGTGAGGCCTCCAAAGTCGCTGTGAGCGGGTCCACCCTTCTATACCCCAAAATCGGCAAGCCAGAAGAGCTGGCACCTTGGTTTGGAGCGGAAATATCTGGTTTCAATCTCACATTAGATTCCCCCGGAGCCTGGCCAGGGCTCAGGGGAGAAGCTAAGGGAGCTCCTCTGCTTACCCAGGCAGACTAGGTGCAAGGGCTCACGTCAGGCCACAGGGCCAGACTACGGTCTCCACGACCCGGTTATTTTATCCCCACACAAAGAAAGATAAATGTACATTCAAGAGAGCCACGTCTTCCACACCTCTTTCACTAACGATGACATACTGAGTGAGCAGCTTCGGCTCAGGGCCTGTTGTTCAGGCTTCGATACTTCCACTTTTTACATCGGAATAGGTGGTTGGTTATCACTTAGTAAAATACCTGTGAGCACAATGGTTAACAGTTACAAAATACACAGGACTCGTCTACAAGTCAACTCTGGCTTGGCCCTATTGTCCAAGCCTTAGCGCTTCACCCCGAGAGTCCCCTTGCAAGCAGCCAGGACCAACACACGCCGCAAACATTCCAGCGGCTGCCAAAGGTTAAAATCCCACGCGCAGCGCCACGTGGCAGGCAGCGGTTAAAGCCGAGTTGGGCAGAAAAGGAGCTAAATGGGGAACACGCAGTTGGAGAAAGCATCTGACTGAGCACCCCCGGCACTGAACAGATGGGGAAAGGGTGGGCACAAACGCCCTTTTGGGGCAGGGAAGAGGAACGTGCTCCTCCAGAGGCTGAGATCCAGCCGCTTCCTTCCCCGTACAGGTGCGGAAAGAGAAGCACTCAGAGCAGGGGAATCCACCTCCAAAACCCTGCTCCCGACTGCTCTTCCCCCGGCATCCCACGCAGCCTCAAAGGGCGCTGCGGGTGGCTGCAGAGCCCTCCCGCTCCCCACGGCTGGTGCAGCCACATTCAAGCACAGAAAGGAGTTTTGAGAAAACTTCAGGAAGTTGGGTCATCGTCAGGTGGAATGGGAGCAGGTTCTAAAACTGGAGAACTACCAAGAGCCGAGTACTTGCTCACGAGGCAAAGAAAACATCCCCAAAGGGGCAGGGACGCTGGAGGCGACCACAGCCCAGGTGACAGGGAGATCCCCTGCCCAGGAGGGCTTTCTCTCGCCTCTTTGCCGGACCGCTGCCGCTACTCCTCCCGCTCGCTCTTGCCTCGCAGGTCCTTCTGCACGCGGTGGATGTCTCTCCCTTCTTCTCCACGACCAACTGCTGCAAGAGCAGGAGAATGCCATCAGGTCTGAGAGCGACGACGGTCCTGGGTGAGAGCTGGCCACAGCACCACCTGAACACCGGCCGCCCTCACACAGCCCTATACCCCCGCCCCCCCGAAAAAACCTCACAGATCGGCTTTTCTTACCCAATCGGTGCTCCGGTGCTGCCACACGTGGAGTCGCGGCCGGCGCTGGAGCTGGGCTCGGAGTCGGGCACTCTGGGCAAACGGAGCTGGGCATGCAGAGCGGCGGCCACCGAGGCTGCGCCCCTGCTTACAGGGGGCTCGAGCCGCTGCCGGGACTGCAAAGTGCCCGGGACTGCAGGGCACGGGCCAGGCCCCGACTTACAGGGCAGCCCCGGTCCCAAAGGCCCACGAGGCCCCTCCTCTCCGCTACAGGGGCGCCCTGACCCGCACCCCGCTAACAGGGCCGCCGCCCCACACAAGGCGCCAGCCAAGCACTATCGAGAGTGCTGGGCGCTGTCTGCCCTGAAGGCAGGTGAATCGGCAGCAGCGGCCCTTTCCCAAGAGGTTCTGGGGGCTGGGGAAGCAGAACTTCCCGAGGGGGGTTCCTCATCGCTTGGGAGAAGCTGCCGCGTCACTGCGGAGCAGCTGGTTGCAAGGGGCTGGCGGCTGAGGCCCACCCGTGCTGCCTGTCCCCCTAAATCTCCCCCTGTCCTGCCGTACCCCTGTCCCCTCTCCCTCTATGCTTTAAGCCCCCAGGCCGCCGGGCACCACCAGGTGAGAAAATGGGGTCTGAGGCGGCTCAGGCTGGGGCAGGGGGCAGGAGGGAGGATAGAGGGCCGGGGGCCAGAGCACGCTGAGGGAAGGTCCCTCAGGCGGCCGGCTTCCCCGTCGTCCAGGCAGAGGAGCTGGCGCCCGACCGCGCCGTCCTTCCAGGCACCAGCTCCCGGAGAAGGAAGAAGGAAGAGGCATCCGTGGCCTGCGGAAGAAACTACGAGGCGAGGGCAAGCGAGAGGAGGAGCGGCACGCTGAAACCGGGGAAAGAGAAAGGGGCTGCGGGCAAAGGGCCCTCCCTGTCCCACGGCTGCTGTGGGACAAGAGCATCCTGGGCGCTTTTGGGAGGGTCTCGAGGACTCTGGGGCAGGTACTTGGCTCAGGGCCGTTCCCTGCGTTTCTAGAGGCTACCGCGGTTCTCGGTGAAGGGGACACAACTGCCGAGCCTTTGCCCTCGAAGGCCGGGGGCCGCAGACGCCCGCTCGCTACCCGCTCCTCCTGCCGAGGGTGGGGGACGGGCACAACCCCGCTTACAGGGCCGTCGGGTCAGAGGGCTCCACGGCTCGTGGCACTCGCCCCGAGTACGGGGCCGGCACGCTGGCAGGTCGCCAGCAGGACAGGCAGCCACCCAGGCCCAGAGAGCGGGAGGGTCACGCGGCTTGGCTCCGTCCTTGGAAAGGAGGGGCCAGCCGGGACTCGCCCTCCGCTCGCGGGCTCAGCGGGGACCGACCCCCTGTTGCTGCACAGAGCCCCTCTTTCCCTCCCGGGAAGTTTAAGCTAAGTACGCTGCAGCGATTTCAACAGGGGCCTAAACAAGAAGCTCCTTCACTCGCTCACTCGCACCGACGCGGACACAGGCAGGCACACGGACACGGACAGGGGGAAAGAAAACTTCCCAGGAGAGAGAGCGAGCTCTGTGCAGCCAATGTCTGGGGAGCCGTCCCCTCCCGCGAGCAAGAGAGCAGAGCCTCGGACCTGACCCCCCGGACGCACGGAGCCCAGAGGGACTCAACGTGCCACGGGCCTTCGCGGGGGACCGAGGGACAAGTGCCGCGACGCGCCCCGACTCCAGGGGGTCACGCTGGCCAGGCCGCCAGCAGGTAGAAGGCCGCCAGGGCCGGGGAAACAGCCCTCCCCTGCCTACAGGGCGGGCTTGGGGGCCAGAGAGCCCCATTTGCCCCTCGGTGCGGGGACGGTGCCGCTCTCTCCTTACAGGGTCGCCCCTCTCTCCGGGCAGCCAAACCGTCGGGGCAAGGGGGCAAAAGGCCAGAGACCCGAGCTCTGCTTACAGGGAGGTCACCCGGCGCAGCGCCGGCCAGGACACCAAAGGTGCCGGCAACGGTGCCGTGGGGAGGCCCCTTTGCCCTGAGCTCCCGCCTCTCCCCCCAGCCCTCTCTTCAGCCCGCCGCTCCTCCTCTCCCTCGCTCTGGCCTCGCAGCTCCTTCACGATGCCTTGTCTTGCTTCTCGAGGAGCTGGTGCTCGGAAGGAAGGCGCAGCCAGGCGCCAGCTCCCCCACCCGGAGGACAGAGCAGAGGCCCCGGCCCTGCTGCCAGGCCCCCCCCGCGCCCAAGTTACAGGCCGGCCGGCCTGGCTGCGGCTCCCCACCACGGCGCGCTTCAGGAGCTCCGCTTCCCGCCCCGGCCGCAGAGACGGCGCCGCTCACCCCCCTTGAAGGGTTGCCACCTGCCCGGCAGCCTGACCACGGGGTGACGTGGCAAAAGGCCGGCAAAAACCCGAAGACCCGAGCCCTGCTTACAGGGGGGTCACCCGGCACAAAGCCAGTCAGGGCACCAAAGGTCCTGGCGACACGCTGGTGCGACCACAGCCCCGGTGACGGGGAGGTCCCTTTGCCCAGAGCGCCCTTCTCCTTCCTCCTCTTGCTGCCCAGACTTCCTTCGCGCCTCGTCCCACTCCCTCTTGGCCTGCAGCGGTACAGGACGGAGACCTCCACGCCGCTCCGCCGCCTGCTGCAAGGGCAGGAGGATGCCGTCAGGTCCGAGAGCGATGCTGGTCCCCGGCGAGAGCTGGCCACAGCACCACCCGAACCCCGGCCGCCCTCCCACCACCACCACCACCATCCCCCCTCCCCGCGAAAAAAACTCACAGATTGGCTTTCCTCACCCAGTCCGTGCTCCAGCACTTCCTGCAGGGATGTCTACGACGGGCGCTTTTCTCCTCCGGGCTCCTGGCCGCGTTCAGCGAGGCTTGGACCCTCCACCGCCCCTGAGGCGATGGCCGTCCCTCCTCAGGCAGCTCCAGTCCCCTCTCACCGGCCCTGAGGAAGCTCCGCTCCCCCACCCCCCGCCGTTGACGACACTCCCCCCCTCAGGTGATGACACCACCCCACTTCCCCCCACCAGGCGACGACACTGCTCCCCCCCCACACACAGACACAGAGGCGACGACACTGCTCCCCCCCCTCCCCCGCCGAGGCGACGACACTGCTCCCCCCCCTCCCCCGCCGAGGCGACGACACTGCTCCCCCCCCTCCCCCGCGCCGAGGCGACGACACTGCTCCCCCCCCTCCCCCGCGCCGAGGCGACGACACTGCTCCACCCCCCCCCCGCCGAGGCGACGACACTGCTCCACCCCCCTCCCCCGCCGAGGCGACGACACTGCTCCCCCCCCCTCCCCCGCCGAGGCGACGACACTGCTCCCCCCCCCCGCCGAGGCGACGACACCGACCCCCTCCCCAAGGCGGCTCCCGTCCCGTCCCCCCCCCCCCCGTTCCCAAGTCGATCCGGTACTTCCCCAGGCAGGTTCGACTCCTGCTCGCCCCTTCCCCGGGCAGGCCCCCCTCAGGCGACCGCTCCGCCCCCCACAGCGGCGGTTTGTTCAGAGCGCCCTTCTCTTTCCTCTTGCTGCCCAGACTTCCTCCGCTGCTCCTCCCGCTCGCTCTTGCCTCGCAGGTCCTTCCACACGCAGTGGACATCTCTCCCTTCTCCGCCACCAGCTGCTGCAAGGGCAGTAGTGTGCCGTCAGGTCTGAGAAGGACGCCTGTCCCCGGCGAGAAGTGCCCACAGCACCACCCGAACCCCGGCCGCCCTCCAACCCCCCCTTCCCCCCCGAAAAAAACCTCACAGATCGGCTTTTCTCACCAGAGCCGGTGCTCCAGCACTTCCTGCAGGGACGACTGCGCCGGGCACTCGTCTGCTCCAGGCACCTTGCCGCGCCTGGCGGGTCCAGGACTCTCCTGAGCCCCTCAGACAATGGCGCTCGCCCCCCCACAGGCGACTCGGGTCCACCCCCGCCCGCCCCGAGCCGAGCCGAGCCGATGAGGTCCCCGCCGAGGCGGCGCCGATCGCCGAGCAGCCTTTTCCGGGGGCGCCGCTCCCGCTCCTCTCAGGCGGCCGCGCGGCGCCTCACTGCTGCGCGCGCCGTTCCCGCCCTTCGCCTCAGGCGGCCGCGCGGCGCCTCACTGCTGCGCGCGCCGTTCCCGCCCTTCGCCTCAGGCGAAAGCTCCGCCCCTCACGTCGGCGCGCGCCGTTCCCGCCCTGGTCCCGCCCCCTCGCCCTCCCCGGCGCGGCGGCCGCCAGCCCGCACCCTTCACTTCCTCACTCCGCGGGGCTCGGACCCGCAGGCACCGAGGGCGAACGGGAGAAACCGGTCCCTCCCGTAAAGCAAAACGGTGAAGGGACTCGGCTCCTCACCCTAAGAAAAGCTGCCAAGCTCGGGGTCGGTCCCCATCCATCAACTCGAGTGTCCTCATTTTCCTCTCCGCGTGGGGGGTGTGCCGAAAGCGGAGGGACGCAGGCTGCCGGAGGCAGGCAGGGAGGGAGGGAGGCAGGCAGGCAGGGAGGGAGAGAGGCAGGCAGGCAGGGAGGGAGGGAGGCAGGCAGGGAGGGAGGGAGGGAGGCAGGCAGGGAGGGAGGCAGGCAGGGAGGGAGGCAGGCAGGGAGGCAGGCAGGGAGGCAGGCAGGGAGGCAGGCAGGCAGGGAGGCAGGCAGGGAGGGAGGGAGGGAGGCAGGGAGGGAGGCAGGGAGGGAGGCAGGGAGGCAGGGAGGGAGGCAGGCAGGGAGGGAGGCAGGGAGGGAGGCAGGGAGGGAGGCAGGGAGGGAGGCAGGCAGGGAGGGAGGCAGGCAGGCAGGGAGGGAGGCAGGCAGGGAGGGAGGCAGGCAGGGAGGGGGGCAGGCAGGGAGGGGGGCAGGCAGGGAGGGAGGGAGGGAGGCAGGGAGGGAGGGAGGGAGGCAGGGAGGGAGGGAGGGAGGCAGGGAGGCAGGGAGGGAGGGAGGCAGGGAGGGAGGCAGGGAGGGAGGCAGGGAGGGAGGCAGGGAGGGAGGCAGGGAGGCAGGCAGGGAGGGAGGCAGGGAGGGAGGCAGGGAGGCAGGCAGGCAGGGAGGCAGGCAGGCAGGGAGGCAGGCAGGCAGGGAGGCAGGCAGGGAGGCAGGCAGGCAGGGAGGCAGGCAGGCAGGGAGGCAGGCAGGGAGGCAGGCAGGCAGGGAGGCAGGCAGGGAGGCAGGCAGGGAGGGAGGCAGGCAGGGAGGCAGGCAGGGAGGGAGGCAGGCAGGGAGGCAGGCAGGCAGGGAGGCAGGCAGGGAGGGAGGCAGGGAGGGAGGCAGGGAGGGAGGCAGGCAGGCAGGCAGGGAGGCAGGCAGGCAGGGAGGCAGGCAGGCAGGGAGGCAGGCAGGCAGGGAGGCAGGCAGGGAGGCAGGCAGGGAGGCAGGCAGGGAGGCAGGCAGGGAGGCAGGCAGGGAGGGAGGAAGGGAGGCAGGCAGGGAGGGAGGAAGGGAGGCAGGCAGGGAGGGAGGCAGGCAGGCAGGGAGGGAGGCAGGCAGGCAGGGAGGGAGGCAGGCAGGCAGGGAGGGAGGCAGGCAGGGAGGGAGGGAGGCAGGCAGGGAGGGAGGGAGGCAGGCAGGGAGGCAGGGAGGGAGGCAGGGAGGGAGGAAGGGAGGCAGGCAGGGAGGGAGGAAGGGAGGCAGGGAGGGAGGGAGGCAGGCAGGGAGGGAGGGAGGCAGGCAGGGAGGGAGGGAGGCAGGCAGGGAGGGAGGCAGGCAGGGAGGGAGGCAGGCAGGGAGGGAGGGAGGCAGGCAGGGAGGGAGGGAGGCAGGCAGGGAGGGAGGCAGGCAGGGAGGCAGGCAGGCAGGGAGGCAGGCAGGCAGGGAGGCAGGCAGGCAGGGAGGCAGGCAGGCAGGCAGGCAGGGAGGGAGGCAGGCAGGCAGGGAGGGAGGCAGGCAGGCAGGGAGGGAGGCAGGCAGGGAGGGAGGGAGGCAGGCAGGCAGGCAGGGAGGCAGGCAGGCAGGGAGGGAGGGAGGCAGGCAGGGAGGGAGGCAGGCAGGGAGGGAGGCAGGCAGGGAGGGAGGCAGGCAGGCAGGGAGGGAGGCAGGCAGGGAGGGAGGCAGGCAGGGAGGGAGGCAGGGAGGGAGGGAGGGAGGCAGGCAGGCAGGGAGGGAGGCAGGCAGGGAGGCAGGCAGGGAGGCAGGCAGGCAGGGAGGGAGGCAGGCAGGGAGGGAGGCAGGCAGGCAGGGAGGGAGGGAGGGAGGCAGGCAGGCAGGGAGGCAGGCAGGCAGGCAGGCACGCAGGCAGGGAGGGAGGCAGGGAGGGAGGGAGGGAGGCAGGCAGGGAGGGAGGGAGGCAGGGAGGGAGGCAGGGAGGGAGGCAGGGAGGGAGGCAGGCAGGGAGGGAGGCAGGGAGGGAGGCAGGGAGGGAGGCAGGGAGGGAGGCAGGGAGGGAGGCAGGGAGGGAGGGAGGCAGGCAGGCAGGGAGGGAGGCAGGCAGGCAGGGAGGGAGGCAGGCAGGCAGGCAGGCAGGGAGGGAGGGAGGCAGGCAGGGAGGGAGGCAGGCAGGGAGGGAGGCAGGCAGGGAGGGAGGCAGGCAGGGAGGGAGGCAGGCAGGCAGGGAGGCAGGCAGGCAGGGAGGCAGGGAGGGAGGGAGGCAGGGAGGCAGGCAGGCAGGGAGGCAGGCAGGCAGGGAGGCAGGGAGGCAGGCAGGCAGGGAGGGAGGGAGGCAGGCAGGCAGGGAGGGAGGCAGGCAGGCAGGGAGGGAGGCAGGCAGGGAGGGAGGCAGGCAGGGAGGGAGGCAGGCAGGGAGGCAGGCAGGCAGGGAGGCAGGCAGGCAGGGAGGCAGGCAGGGAGGGAGGCAGGGAGGCAGGCAGGGAGGGAGGCAGGGAGGGAGGCAGGGAGGGAGGCAGGGAGGGAGGGAGGGAGGGAGGCAGGGAGGGAGGGAGGCAGGCAGGGAGGCAGGCAGGCAGGGAGGGAGGGAGGCAGGGAGGGAGGGAGGCAGGCAGGCAGGGAGGGAGGCAGGCAGGGAGGGAGGCAGGCAGGGAGGGAGGCAGGCAGGGAGGGAGGCAGGGAGGGAGGGAGGCAGGCAGGGAGGGAGGCAGGCAGGGAGGCAGGCAGGCAGGGAGGCAGGCAGGCAGGGAGGCAGGCAGGCAGGGAGGCAGGCAGGGAGGGAGGCAGGGAGGGAGGCAGGGAGGGAGGCAGGGAGGGAGGCAGGGAGGGAGGGAGGGAGGCAGGGAGGGAGGCAGGGAGGGAGGCAGGCAGGCAGGGAGGGAGGGAGGGAGGGAAGCAGGGAGGGAGGCAGGCAGGGAGGGAGGCAGGCAGGGAGGGAGGCAGGCAGGGGAGGCAGGCAGGCAGGCAGGCAGGCAGGCAGGCAGGGAGGGAGGGAGGCAGGCAGGGAGGGAGGGAGGCAGGCAGGCAGGGAGGGAGGCAGGCAGGCAGGGAGGCAGGCAGGCAGGCAGGGAGGCAGGCAGGCAGGGAGGCAGGCAGGCAGGGAGGCAGGCAGGCAGGGAGGCAGGCAGGCAGGGAGGGAGGGAGGGAAGCTGGGAGGGAGGGAGGCAGGCAGGGAGAGAGGCAGGCAGGGAGAGAGGGAGGCAGGGAGGGAGGGAGGCAGGGAGGCAGGCAGGGAGGCAGGCAGGGAGGCAGGCAGGGAGGGAGGCAGGGAGGGAGGGAGGCAGGCAGGCAGGGAGGGAGGCAGGCAGGGAGGGAGGCAGGCAGGGAGGGAGGGAGGCAGGGAGGGAGGGAGAGTTGGGGTAAGTGAAGGGCAGGAAAAAGTAGAGGCCAAAATGTGGTGGAATGAACAAAATGACTGGCAGGCTGCAGGAAAGTGGAGGCCTAGACGCCACAGGGCAAACTTCTGCCAGGAAAGCGGAGATGCCGGAAGGAGGTGCACGCTCTGATGGGCATTAGTGTTTGAAAAGGGCTGGATAGCCAAAAAGGGATGAGAGGCCCTGGTGGAATTAGAGACGGTGAAATCACTTAGAAAAGGAAGGGGGGGGGGATCTACAGGCATATGTTGGAAGCAAAACAGGATCACGGAGCAAGACAGAGGAAGAGAGGTAATGATGGGTCGAGACTAGAAAGACAGAGAGAAATCACCTGTGGGGGGAAAGGAAGGTGGGAAGGAGGGAGAGCAAGGGACGGTCAAGAAGACAGAGGGATTGAAGGCATGAGAGAGCAAGAGATTGAGAAAGGGAGAGGGATCGGGACGGGCTACAAGCTGAAAGGGAAAGGCCCACGGAGCAGAAGGGAAGGGCACGGGAGCTGGGCACGAGTTTGTACTAGGAAAGTGAGATGGGGAGTCTAAATAATCTTAAGATTGATGGTGCAAGACTTGTGCAAAACCAAAAGGAGGCGTATGGGGCTGTTTGCAAAGACATACCAGGTGCTGATCACATCGCTAGGCTGCAATCTCCTAGCCTGAAGAGGAGTTTCTTCTGGTCCTTGAAGTTGTATGTTCCAGCAACAAATCACCCGAGATTCCAGCACAAACTGGCCTGGCGGTCTGGGCAGGGCCCAGGGAACAACTGAGGCTGCGCAGAGGAACAGGGTGAAAAGTTCATCCGCGAGGAAGAAGAGGTGCTTCATCTATAGAACCCTTGCCCAGAAATTTGCAACCCCTGCCCGGAACTTGAAGAGCTCATGGCGCAGGCACAAGGGGAGGAGACCTGATTGCCATGAGGAGCGAGGGGAGGCGGGGGTAGGCTATGTGTATGTACAGGCGTTCTGTGAACGTGCACTATTCTGCGACAGATCAGCCGGGCGGGAGCTGCAAACCACGCGCATGCTTGTGGTGGAGCGATCCCCCATGTGCCCGGTGCTGGATGAACATACCCGCCTTGTGACTCCACAGTTACAGAGCGATTCCTCCGCAAAACAGAGAGACTGAGCCTTCAGCAGGTTCAAAACCATCATTCCATGTGATTGTGCAAAGAGCACATCAAGGCACGAATAAAGGGAGTGTGGAAAAGCTGCAAGAGACGGGAACAAAGCGGAGGCCAGAAAAAAAAGCGGAGGCCAGAAAAAAAAGCCGAAGTTAAGAGTAATTGGAGGCCAAATCAGGGCAGAAGCACCAAAATGTTTGAAAGACTGCAGGGAAGCAGACCTTAGAAGTATCTTATTTTGTGAGGTGTGGGGGGAAGATGTATTTAGCAGGCCGTGGTGGAGTGGTATTTCGCAGGAGCGCAGCATTATCTTGCTTCATCTCAAAGGTAATTTGTATATTGGGGGGGGAGTGTTATACCAGGGGGGAGGCATTTTGTGCAGACAGGGGTAAACCGTATTTCTGGGGGGCAGAGAGTTTTATAATGGGGGGGAGGGTGGAGTACGGGAGGGGGAATATTATTGGGGGTAGCATTACATCAGTCTGTGTGTGTGGGAGTACTGGGTATTATTTTGCAGGGCGATAGCAACATTTCACATGATGGGAGAAGAGTCATTTTGCTTGGGGGGGCGAGCCTTACTTCAGCAGGGGGCAGAGAGAGCATTATGGGGGGGGAAAGGAGTACATTATTTCACTGGGAGAGGTAGTAGTATTCCACGGGGGGGGGGGGTGTAATATTTCTGGGGGTATTATTGGGCGAGTATTATTTGGAAGGGTGTATTATTCTACCGGGTGGGCGGGGGAAGGAAGGGCGGCGTGAGGGGTGGGGATTTTTCACAGCAGTATCATTTCAGTGGCGGAGCTGTATTTCACAGGCGGAAGTATTGTTATTTTGCAGGGGTGGGGGAGTATTATTGGGGGACAATCATTTCGGGGGGGGGGGGAATTCTTATTTCTAGGGGGGGATTATTATTTCGCTGGGGGTGCAGGGGCAGCAGGAGTATTATTTTGCAGGGGTATATTTTGAGGTCAGAGCATTTCCACGTGATTATTTGCTGGGGGACTTTTTAGAGGGGACTATTTTACAGGAAGTGTTTCAGGGTAGGGTATTTGAGGGGATCATTTCTGTGGGGAGCCTGGGGGGGGGCAGTATTGGTGGGGTCGGCATTTACAGGGCGAGTATTTTAGGGCAGGAGTGGTGTGGTGAAAGAGCGCCAAGGCAGCGATGGGGAGCAGGGCGGGGGGATCAGCAAGGAGAGGAGGCAGCACGGAGGCATCTAGAAGAGAGGTGAGCGACAGGGAGCTGGACAGCAGGAGACGACTGCGGAAGAGAGAGACAGGCAGTAGGATGCTGGCCTGGAACCAACAAGAGGAACAGAGAGGACAGAGGTGGAACATGAGAGAAGGCAGGAAGAGAGAACAAGAGAGAGAGATGAAGCCATCAACAGTCGAGACAAGGAGCAGCACAAAGGGTCTGAGAGAGGGCGAGGTGAACAGGGTGGAGGACGGGGACAGGGAGATACAGGAGCAGGGGAGGCATGAGCGAGGTCACAGCATAGAGGCAGGAAGACAAGGAGGGAGGGAAATGGGCAGGCAGGGATATGGAGCGGCAGACAGGCACGGCGAGGATAAGAATGCCAGGGAACAGGCCAGAGAAAGCTGTGGGCAGAAAGAGACCCCAAAGCTGACCTGGACCAAGAATTGCAAAGGAAAAAAATAGCACTAGGCTACAGGAGAGAAACAGAGGATGACAAAAAGGAAGGAGAGGGAGCAGGACCAAGGCATATAGAAAAAAGAAAAAGGGAAAGCCTGAAGAAGACACAAGAGGGAGTGGGAGCAGGGAAGAAGGAGAGCAGAGGTAAAGGGAAAAAAAAAAAAAAAAAAAAAAAAATCACAGCACCATGGGATAGAGATGGGGCCAGGGGAGATCCCAAAACATACAAGACGGACAACAAGGCCCTGAGGGTCCGCGACTCACCGCAGCTGTCGCTCTCAGCGCTGCCAAGAAAAATTTGCCAATTCAGACCCTTCTTTCTCCTTCTCTCCTCCCTTCCTCTTCTGGAGCTGCAGTCGCTCAGCTGCCCTCCACCTCAAAGAACACGCGGGTGTCTCTCGGCTCTTACAAAACGCAGCTTCCTGCACACGAAGCCTCGCTCCCTCCCTGCATGGCCGTACCGCGCTCTGGGTGACGCGCACGGACCCTGATCGCACGCTGGCGGTCCGGCCCGCTGCGGACTGTACAGAGGGCTCCTGCCTCGCCCAGAGAGGCAGGCTCTCTCTTCCTGCAGTGGAAGGCAGCTGCTGCCCACATGCCCTTGATTTTCTTCTTTCCCTTTCTCAGGCCTCTCCAGCTTCAGCTGTGACAGCTCCTGTCCACAGCCAGAAAACGTCCCAGGGGCCTGTCCCTTCTCACCTCTCTGCTGCGAGGAGCACAAGGGCAGGCAGAGAACCCCACACAGTTCTGAAGTGGGTCCAGTCGACAGCATCCCCAGGGAAGGAACAGGCAAGCGCGGCCCCGGTGAGGCCTCTGGGAGAAGGTGAAGCGACTGCCGTTATTACCGTAGATCGCCCCTGGCCGGAGCCCCCCTTCCACAGGGGCTCCTGCGGAGGCGCCAAGGGCCGGCTTGCCGCCATCCCCGCGGGGCTCGGGGGTGACCCGGGGCTACGGGACGGGATTCAGGGTAGAGGTGCGAGACCTGGGGCCAGGACACGGTGCGGGCGAGGCCAGTGCCAGCTCAAGGGGAGCTCTGGCAAGCTGGGGAGGCACCCGGCACCAACCCCCGGGGGACACCCATCTTCTTCCCCTCTGCCTTTGTCCCAGCCCTCGGGTAACTCCCTGGGGCTCCCCCGGCCCGGATCACCTCCAGGAGAGCGGAGGCCTGACACAGCAGGCGGTGTGAAGCTTCCTGCCCCACCGCTGCCGTGTGGCCAGCGGGCAGGAGGGGCCCCCACACCTGCCAAAGGGGCGGGCCGGCCTCACCGGCGGCCTCGGCCCTCGCCCACCCCCAGGAATCACGCCCAGCAAGCCTCACGCTGCGGCAGCAGGAAGGCGGCTCTGGTGGTGCCGCACACCTGTGCGGGGCCGGCGCTGCAGTCCTGCCCTTCGCGCACCGAGCGCCCGCCGGCAGCGTGACGTGGGGCGGCGGCGGCATTTCCTTACCAGGAGGGGGCACCGAGCGTGGCCGCACCCCCCCACGGGCATCGGAGCATCGCACTGACGTTGCTGGCAGGCGGCAGCGTGGGGCACGGGGGCACCTCTGTGTCGCCCACCGACAGCACCGTGTGGCGTTTGCCAGGCAGCGGCGGTTAGCGCGGGCGAGCGCCACCCCCCGCGCGAGCGGCGGCCGAGCGGCACGTCACTGCGCACACGCTCTCGAGGAACGGGCACGACGCTTGGTGGGGAGCAGCTGGAAGCCCCCGGGAATCCACGTGAAAGCGGCAACAAAACTATCCCTCGTGCTGCGCCACAGGGGCCGCGGCGGTAGCGAGGACTGCGCCGCGCTACGGGCGCCCACGAGCGGTGCGGCTGCCTGGCAGCCGAGTCTGCAGAACCTACAGCTCCTGGCACGCGCTGGCCAACGCGGCACGGCCGCCTGCACGCCAAGCGCTGTAAGACCCCGCATCCCAGCGTGACCCAGGGAACCAACGCGGCTGGCCAGAAACCCCACACGCCAGGACCACAGCTCCCGCTGGGTTGCGAGAGGCAGTTTTCTCTGCTTTCTGACCCTGCAGCAACACCGTTGCTCACCCCTCCGAACCCCCACCAGTGCACCCAGAAGCCTCACCACCGGCTCGGGGCAGCCCCTGCCACCACCTCCAACACTGCCACCCTGCAGGCACCGCCATCCTCCCCAGGAGCTGCCAGCTGATGGCACGGCTCCACTCACCTTCTCCCTCGGTGCAGCCAGGGCCCAGCAATGCTCAGCGACTGCTCTGCTCCTCCCTTGGTTGACACCGACCCCTCCGACGGCTGCCTTGCTCTTAACAGCAGCACCCGCCCCTCCACCCGGAGCAGCAAGCCCTTTACAGGGAGGGGCCGCTGCCATCAGCCTCACTGCCCACACCTGGGGCCCCTCCAGCCCCAGCCCACAGCTGGAGGCCATCACCCACCCCCACAGAGCATCATCACCCCTCCCAGCCCCTCACCTGGGGCAAAGGAAGCACAAAAGGCAGCCGGCAGCCAGCAAGTGTTTATTCAGTCACACACAGAACAAGTCCCAGAAGGGAGTGAGTCTGCTCTGGGGCTCAGGGCCCCTAATGCTGCCCCTGCCCCTGCCCCACCTTGGCGCTTGTTCCCGGAGCCACGCTCCTCAGTCCAGCCGGGAACAGTCAGTCGGTTCCTGAAGCAACAAGCTGCAGGGCAGAGCTGGAAACTGCCAAACATGAGGAGAAAGATGCAGGACACAAGAAGACAGAAGAAAGGTGGCAGCTAGCTGACTAGTACAGGGGTAGAGAGAACACAAGAGATGAGCGATGGGGCGGTGAGAGGATGGGGACAGGGAACCCAGTGTGGATATGCAGAAAAAAAAGCAGCAGGGAGAGAAGAAAACAGGCAGCAGAAAGAAGAAGGAGGAGCAGGACAGAAACCAACAAAGAAGGACGAGGAGCAGCATAGAGATGCAGAAAAAAAAAAAGCTGGGATGGGTGGCACAACAGACATGGAGGGGAAAAAAAAAAAAGGGGGGGAGCAGGGAGCTAGACCAAGCAAGATGTAAGAAAGACCAAAAAGCTCCAGAGAACAGGGCACAGAGGGAGGAAAAAGCAACAGCGATGGGGAGTCAGGACAGCAAACCATGGGAAGGAACACAAAACAAATCACATCGCTACATGTGACAGGGCAGAGAAGGAAGAATTAGGAAACAGGGACAGAGACACAGAAAAAAAGAGACCTGGAGCCAAAAACTAATCCTGATGCATACAGAAAGAAGGGGGGTGGGGGTGGGGGGGTGTATTCTAAAACAGGGGAAACAGAGACAGAGAGATGGAGAAAAGACAAAAGCAACAGACTACAAGGCATCGAGAGAGGAATTACTGAATAGTAACAGAGCGCCAGCCAGAAACAGGCCACAAAGCAGCAAAGATCACAGGGGGTACGGGGCACAGAGGAAGGAATTCGCAAACCCGGCACAAGGAGCCAGACAGAGAGAGAGCGAGGCAAAAATTAAATGGTGAAAAGAGACAGACCGCAGGGCAGAGGGAGGAATTGATAAACAGGGACAGGGCACCCGACAGAGCATGATGGAGAACAGGGAAAAAAAAAATAGCAGCAAGCTACAGGGAAGAGGGAGGAATTAAAGAACAGTGACTGGAAGACAGACAGCGACACATGGAGAGAGAGAAGACAAAAGAGCGATGGGCAACAAGATGGATAGGGAGGAAACGAAAAACAGCAGAAGGGAGTCAGCCAGAGAGAAAGACACCGAGGAAAAAGGCCAGACAGGCTATGAGGGACGGAGGTAGGAATGAAAAACGGGGGACAGGGAGCAGGAAAGAGAGAGATGGAGATCGCAGGGAATAGCAGCGGGTGCAGGAAGAAGAAAGGGGCATCAATAGGAACAGGGAGCTGGACAGAGAGGGATGGAGAAAGGCAACAAGAGCGGCAGGGTACAGGGCAGAGAAAGGGAAGACCTACAAGATGGGGACAGGGAGATGCTCCAAGCAAGACGGAAGATACAGGTGAGCAAAAAAAGTTGAGCAGCACCAGAAAGAGAGGAGTCTAGGAGAAAGACAGGGAGGGACCAGGCCACACAAGAGGGATGAGAGGGGCCCAAGAGCTCGGGACTTACTGCAGTTCTCCGCGCTGCCAGGAGAATTTGACAGGTCAGACTCCTCCTTCTGTTTGCCTTCTCCCTTCCTCTTCTACAGCTCCAGGTGCCTGGCTGTCCTCCACTTATGAGAAGATGTAGGTGTCTCACAGCTCTTACGAGATGAGGCCTGCTAGACACAGAACCTCATTCAATCACACACTACGTGCAGGAGTAGGACAGAGGAAAGAGAGAGAAACCGAGAAGTGAGGAGCAGAACGGAAGGATCGAGAGAGAAATGGACTGAGGAGTGATGCAAAAGGTACAGAACAAGCAGTCAGAAGTGCAGACAGAAAAAGAAAAGGGAGCAGCAAGACAAGAGAGAGAAAGTGAGAGAGGAAGGGGGAGCAAGGCAGAAGAAAAGAAAGAAAAGATCTAGAGAAGAAGAAAAAAAAAATCACAGCATGGGAAAGAGAAGGGCGGGAAGGGACTGGGACATACAAGGGGGGCGACAGGGCCCCGAGGGCCCGGGACTCACCGCGGCTCTCGCTCCCGGCACTGCCGGGAGAACTGGACAGGTCAGATGCTTCTTTCTCCTTCCTTCCTCCTGCCCCTCCTCTTCTTCTGAAACTCCACTCGCCCGGCTGACCTCCCCCTAAAAGAATACGCGGGTGTCTCTCGGCTCTTACAAGACGTGGCTTCCGACACACGCAGCCTCGCTCGCTCGCTCGCTCCGCGGCCGTTCCGCGCCTGGGTCCGGCCCGCTGCGGACTGTGCAGAGGGCTCCTCGCTCACCCGGAGAGGCAGGCGCTCTCCCCCTGCAGGGCGAGGCGGCTGCTGCCCACATGCCCTTGACGTTCTCCTTCCTTCCCTTTCTCCGGCCCCTCCAGCTCCAGCCGCGGCGGCTCCCGCCCCGCTGCCCACGGCCGGGAAGGCTCGGCTCCGCCCGTCCCTTCTGGCCCCCGAGCCGTGAGGAGCGCCAGGCCGGGCAGAGACACCCCACGCCAGCCCGAGCTGGGCGCAGCCGGCGGCATCCCCGGGGCAGGAACGGACACGCGCGGCCCCAGCGCGGCCTCGGGAGGGGGCACGGAGGCGGCAGGGACCCTTATTGCCGCGGACCGGCCCGGCCGCAGCCCCAACACTCACCTCCGCCGCGCACGCGCACTCCCGGGAGACGCCGCGGCCGCGCACGCGCACCCCCGGGCCGGGGGGCACACCGCGTCTCGGGGAGCCGCGGGCAGCCCGCGGGAAACCGCCACAAAACCGCCCCTCGGGCCGCGCCGCGGGGCCGCGCCGGTACCGAGGGCTGTGCCGTGCCGCGCGCGCCCGCCAGCGCCGCGGCTGCGGGGAACCGAGAGCGCAGAAACTGCAGCTCCCGGCGTGCCCCGGGGAGCCAACATGGCCGACCGGAAGCCCCCTGCACGTGACTACGGCTCCCGCCGCGCCGCCCGCGCACCCGGAAGCCCGGCCGAGCGCAGCCCCGCGCGGCTCCGGGCAGCGCCGCCGCCGCCCGGCCCCGACGCGGAGCGGCCTCCGCCCCCGGTCCCGCCGCACCTTTCCCCGCAGCCGCCCGGCCCCGCTCCTGCCTCGGCTCGCACCGGCTCCTCCTCCAGCACCGGCCCCGGACAGGGAGGGGGCGCTGCCTGCAGCCTCCCTGCCCGCCCCTGCGGCTCCTCCGGCCCGGCCCACGCTCCCCCCCCCCCCCGGTAACTATAGCGACCAGCACCGTTAATAAACGCCGGAGATGCCCGTCACTCCTCCGAGCTCGCGCTCTATGGGCCGCCGGTCCTCCGGTCGCGGGGCCGCCGCCGCGCACGCGCACTCCGGGGGCCGCCCGGCGCAGCCGCACGCCGCAGGTCGCCTCTCCCCGCCGGGGGAACCTTCCCCGGGCAGCGGGAGCAGCCGCTGGGCGAGACCGCTCCGGTGCGCGGGCCGACGGGACCAACGCTGCCAAATCTTATAACCCCCCGGAGAGGGAGGAGCTCCGGCACGGCCGCAGCGCAGGGCAGCGCAGTCTCGCCTTGTGACCCAGAACTCAGCGGGGTGACCGAAGTGTCGGTCAGAGCAGCCTCAGGGCTCTTTGGACGGGTGGAAGGGGGAGGAAAGCCTGTGACAACGCGACACGGGAGCGCAGAGTTGTTTTAAGGACGAAACAGCGTAACTTCGGTCCCTGGGAGACCAGCACAGTAACTATTAAAAGCACACGTATTGTTAGATATTTTTCCTAAACTCACATTTATCCAATTTAGTTTTTCAAATCCTGGTGATAGCAGAAATAGTTTTTTTAGAAAACCCAGATAAATCCAGGAACATTTCTGCCCACGTTCAGCCGCTCTTCTGGAGCGTACGCTAGGAGCTGGAGAACCCGAGCAAGCTGTCTGATTATATTTACGGCAGCTCTGGCCCCGACAGCTCCCCCGTCCGTCCCCTTGCCAGGAACTAGCGCCGCGGCGGCTACAGCTCAGCCCAAAGCCAAACCGACACCGACCTCGGCTCTGGAAAGCGCCACCTCATCTCCCCCCGTTTTGCTGATTAGGGATATCAATTCAACTCAGACACCGGAGTGAAAGGAGCAGGCGTATTTTATTAGAAATAACTAAATAACAGAAGAATATGGAAAACACGCAGTCAGGAAAGACGGAATAGTGCACTCACACAGACAGGAAAATACAGGGTAACGCATCAAATCCTGACTGCCTGAGAGAGAGGGAACAGCGATTAAAAAAGATCCCTCAGCACCTGCACCCGTTGCCATCACCCAGACCCGCAGGCAGCCCCGGTTACAGCGAGGGTTTGCAGAGCCTTTCCCGGCAAGTGGGAAACCCTACGCGGTGCGTCCACCCGTAGGTGAGGCCTCCAAAGTCGCTGTGAGCGGGTCCACCCTTCTATACCCCAAAATCGGCAAGCCAGAAGAGCTGGCACCTTGGTTTGGAGCGGAAATATCTGGTTTCAGTCTCACATTAGATTCCCCCGGAGCCTGGCCAGGGCTCAGGGGAGAAGCTAAGGGAGCTCCTCTGCTTACCCAGGCAGACTAGGTGCAAGGGCTCACGTCAGGCCACAGGGCCAGACTACGGTCTCCACGACCCGGTTATTTTATCCCCACACAAAGAAAGATAAATGTACATTCAAGAGAGCCACGTCTTCCACACCTCTTTCACTAACGATGACATACTGAGTGAGCAGCTTCGGCTCAGGGCCTGTTGTTCAGGCTTCAATACTTCCACTTTTTACATCGGAATAGGTGGTTGGTTATCACTTAGTAAAATACCTGTTAGCACAATGGTTAACAGTTATAAAATACACAGGACTCGTCTACAAGTCAACTCTGGCTTGGCCCTATTGTCCAAGCCTTAGCGCTTCACCCCGAGAGTCCCCTTGCAAGCAGCCAGGACCAACACACGCCGCAAACATTCCAGCGGCTGCCAAAGGTTAAAATCCCACGCGCTGCCATGTGGCAGGCAGCGGTTAAAGCCGAGTTGGGCAGAAAAGGAGCTAAATGGGGAACACGCAGTTGGAGAAAGCATCTGATTGAGTACTTGCTCACGAGGCAAAGAAAACATCCCCAAAGGGGCAGGGACGCTTGAGGCGACCACAGCCCAGGTGACAGGGAGGTCCCCTGCCCAGGAGGGCTTTCTCTCGCCTCTTTGTCGGACCGCTGCCGCTACTCCTCCCGCTCGCTCTTGCCTCGCAGGTCCTTCTGCACGCGGTGGATGTCTCTCCCTTCTTCTCCACGACCAACTGCTGCAAGAGCGGGAGAATGCCATCAGGTCTGAGAGCGACGACGGTCCTGGGTGAGAGCTGGCCACAGCACCACCTGAACACCGGCCGCCCTCACACAGCCCTATACCCCCGCCCCCCCGAAAAAAACTCACAGATCGGCTTTTCTTACCCAATCGGTGCTCCGGTGCTGCCGGACGTGGAGTCGCGGCGGGCGCTGGAGCTGGGCTCGGAGTCGGGCACTCTGGGCAAATGGAGCTGGGCATGCAAAACGGCGGCCACCGAGGCTGCGCCCCTGCTTACAGGGAGCTCGAGCCGCTGCCGGGACTGCAAAGTGCCCGGGACTGCAGGGCACGGGCCAGGCCCCGACTTACAGGGCAGCCCCGGTCCCAAAGGCCCACGAGGCCCCTCCTCTCCGCTACAGGGGCACCCTGACCCGCACCCCGCTAACAGGGCCGCCGCCCCACACAAGGCGCCAGCCAAGCACTATCGAGAGTGCTGGGCGCTGTCTGCCCTGAAGGCAGGTGAATCGGCAGCAGCGGCCCTTTCCCAAGAGGTTCTGGGGGCTGGGGAAGCAGAACTTCCCGAGGGGGGTTCCTCATCGCTTGGGAGAAGCTGCCGCGTCACTGCGGAGCCGCTGGTATCAAGGGGCTGGCGGCTGAGGCCCACCCGTGCTGCCTGTCCCCCTAAATCTCCCCCTGCCCTGCCGTACCCCTGTCCCCTCTCCCTCTATGCTTTAAGCCCCCAGGCCGCCGGGCACCACCAGGTGAGAAAATGGGGTCTGAGGCGGCTCAGGCCGGGGCAGGGGGCAGGAGGGAGGGCCGGGGGCCAGAGCACGCTGAGGGAAGGTCCCTCAGGCGGCCGGCTTCCCCGTCGTCCAGGCAGAGGAGCTGGCGCCCGACCGCGCCGTCCTTCCAGGCACCAGCTCCCAGAGAAGGAAGAAGGAAGAGGCATCCGTGGCCTGCGGAAGAAACTACGAGGCGAGGGCAAGCGAGAGGAGGAGCGGCACGCTGAAACCGGGGAAAGACAAAGGGGCTGCGGGCAAAGGGCCCTCCCTGTCACCACGGCTGCTGTGGGACAAGAGCGTCCTGGGCAACTCTGGGAGGGTCTCGAGGACTCTGGGGCAGGTACTTGGCTCAGGGCCGTTCCCTGCGTTTCTAGAGGCTACCGCGGTTCTCGGTGAAGGGGACACAACTGCCGAGCCTTTGCCCTCGAAGGCCGGGGGCCGCAGACGCCCGCTCGCTACCCGCTCCTCCTGCCGAGGGCGGGGGACGGGCACAACCCTGCTTACAGGGCCGTCGGGTCAGAGGGCTCCACGGCTCGTGGCACTCGCCCCGAGTACAGGGCCGGCACGCTGGCAGGTCGCCAGCAGGACAGGCAGCCACCCAGGCCCAGAGAGCGGGCGGGTCACGCGTCGGCCGTGCTACGACCGCGCGGCTTGGCTCCGTCCTTGGAAAGGAGGGGCCAGCCGGGACTCGCCCTCCGCTCGCGGGCTCAGTGGGGACCGACCCCCTGTTGCTGCACAGAGCCCCTCTTTCCCTCCCGGGAAGTTTAAGCTAAGTACGCTGCAGCGATTTCAACAGGGGCCTAAACAAGAAGCTCCTTCACTCGCTCACTCGCACCGACGCGGACACAGGCAGGCACACGGACACGGACAGGGGGAAAGAAAACTTCCCAGAAGAGAGAGCGAGCTCTGTGCAGCCAATGTCTGGGGAGCCGTCCCCTCCCGCGAGCAAGAGAGCAGAGCCTCGGACCTGTCCCCCCGGACGCACGGAGCCCAGAGGGACTCAACGTGCCACGGGCCTTCGCGGGGGACCAAGGGACAAGTGCCGCGACGCGCCCCGACTCCAGGGGGTCACGCTGGCCAGGCCGCCAGCAGGCAGAAAGCCGCCAGGGCCGGGGAAACAGCCCTCCCCTGCCTACAGGGCGGGCTTGGGGGCCAGAGAGCCCCATTTGCCCCTCGGTGCGGGGACGGAGCCGCTCTCTCCTTACAGGGTCGCCCCTCTCTCCGGGCAGCCAAACCGTCGGGGCAAGGGGGCAAAAGGCCAGAGACCCGAGCCCTGCTTACAGGGAGGTCACCTGGCGCAGCGCCGGCCAGGACACCAAAGGTGCCGGCAACGGTGCCGTGGGGAGGCCCCTTTGCCCTGAGCTCCCTCCTCTCCCCCCAGCCCTCTCTTCAGCCCGCCGCTCCTCCTCTCCCTCGCTCTGGCCTCGCAGCTCCTTCACGATGCCTTGTCTTGCTTCTCGAGGAGCTGGTGCTCGGAAGGAAGGCGCAGCCAGGCGCCAGCTCCCCCACCCGGAGGACAGAGCAGAGGCCCCGGCCCCGCTGCCAGGCCCCCCCCGCACCCAAGTTACAGGCCGGCCGGCCTGGCTGCGGCTCACCACCACGGCGTGCTTCAGGAGCTCCGCTTCCCGCCCCGGCCGCAGAGACGGCGCCGCTCACCCCCCTTGAAGGGTTGCCACCTGCCCGGCAGCCTGACCACGGGGTGACGTGGCAAAAGGCCAGCAAAAACCCAAAGACCCGAGCCCTGCTTACAGGGGGGTCACCCGGCACAAAGCCGGTCAGGGCACCAAACGTCCTGGCGACACGCTGGTGCAACCACAGCCCCGGTGACAGGGAGGTCCCTTTGCCCAGAGCGCCCTTCTCCTTCCTCCTCTTGCTGCCCAGACTTCCTCCACGCCTCGTCCCGCTCCCTCTTGGCCTGCAGCGGTACAGGACGGAGACCTCCACGCCGCTCCGCCGCCTGCTGCAAGGGCAGGAGGATGCCGTCAGGTCCGAGAGCGATGCTGGTCCCCGGCGAGAGCTGCCACAGCACCACCCGAACCCCGGCCGCCCTCCCACCACCACCACCATCCCCCCTCCTTGCGAAAAAAACTCACAGATTGGCTTTCCTCACCCAGTCCATGCTCCAGCACTTCCTGCAGGGATGTCTACGACGGGCGCTTTTCTCCTCCGAGCTCCTGGCCGCGTTCAGCGAGGCTTGGACCCTCCACCGCCCCTGAGGCGATGGCCGTCCCTCCTCAGGCAGCTCCAGTCCCCTCTCACCGGTCCTGAGGAAGCTCCGCTCCCCCACCCCCCGCCGTTGACGACACTCCCCCCCCCAGGTGATGACACCACCCCACTTCCCCCCACCAGGCGACGACACTGCTCCCCCCCCACACACAGACACAGAGGCGACGACACTGCTCCCCCCCCCTCCCCCGCCGAGGCGACGACACTGCTCCCCCCCCTCCCCCGCGCCGAGGCGACGACACTGCTCCCCCCCTCCCCCGCCGAGGCGACGACACTGCTCCCCCCCCCTCCCCCGCCGAGGCGACGACATTGCTCCCCCCCCCCCTCCCCCGCCGAGGCGACGACACTGCTCCCCCCCCCCTCCCCCGCCGAGGCGACGACACTGCTCCCCCCCCCTCCCCCGCCGAGGCGACGACACTGCTCCCCCCCCCCGCCGAGGCGACGACACCGACCCCCTCTCCAAGGCGGCTCCCGTCCCGTCCCCCCCCCCCTGTTCCCAAGTCGATCCGCTACTTCCCCAGGCAGGTTCGACTCCTGCTCGCCCCTTCCCCGGGCAGGTCCCCCTCAGGCGACCGCTCCGCCCCCCACAGCGGCGCTTTGTTCAGAGCGCCCTTCTCTTTCCTCTTGCTGCCCAGACTTCCTCCGCTGCTCCTCCCGCTCGCTCTTGCCTCGCAGGTCCTTCCACACGCAGTGGACATCTCTCCCTTCTCCGCCACCAGCTGCTGCAAGGGCAGGAGTGTGCCGTCAGGTCTGAGAAGGACGCCTGTCCCCGGCGAGAAGTGCCCACAGCACCACCCGAACCCCGGCCGCCCTCCAACCCCCCCTTCCCCCCCCGAAAAAAACCTCACAGATCGGCTTTTCTCACCAGAGTCGATGCTCCAGCACTTCCTGCAGGGACGACTGCGCCGGGCACTCGTCTGCTCCAGGCACCTTGCCGCGCCTGGCGGGTCCAGGACTCTCCTGAGCCCCTCAGACAATGGCGCTCGCCCCCCCACAGGCGACTCGGGTCCACCCCCGCCCGCCCCGAGCCGAGCCGAGCCGATGAGGTCCCCGCCGAGGCGGCGCCGATCGCCGAGCAGCCTTTTCCGGGGGCGCCGCTCCCGCTCCTCTCAGGCGGCCGCGCGGCGCCTCACTGCTGCGCGCGCCGTTCCCGCCCTTCGCCTCAGGCGGCCGCGCGGCGCCTCACTGCTGCGCGCGCCGTTCCCGCCCTTCGCCTCAGGCGGCCGCGCGGCGCCTCACTGCTGCGCGCGCCGTTCCCGCCCTTCGCCTCAGGCGATAGCTCCGCCCCTCACGTCGGCGCGCGGCGTTCCCGCCCGCCGAAAGCGTCGGGGGCGTGCCGAAAGCGTCGGGGGCGTGCCGAAAGCGTCGGGGGCGTGCCGAAAGCGTCGGGGGCGTGCCGAAAGCGTCGGGGGCGTGCCGAAAGCGTCGGGGGCGTGCCGAAAGCGTCGGGGGCGTGCCGAAAGCGTCGGGGGCGTGCCGAAAGCGTCGGGGGCGTGCCGAAAGCGTCGGGGGCGTGCCGAAAGCGTCGGGGGCGTGCCGAAAGCGTCGGGGGCGTGCCGAAAGCGTCGGGGGCGTGCCGAAAGCGTCGGGGGCGTGCCGAAAGCGTCGGGGGCGTGCCGAAAGCGCCGGGGGCGTGCCGAAAGCGCCGGGGGCGTGCCGAAAGCGCCGGGGGCGTGCCGAAAGCGCCGGGGGCGTGCCGAAAGCGCCGGGGGCGTGCCGAAAGCGCCGGGGGCGTGCCGAAAGCGCCGGGGGCGTGCCGAAAGCGCCGGGGGCGTGCCGAAAGCGCCGGGGGCGTGCCGAAAGCGCCGGGGGCGTGCCGAAAGCGCCGGGGGCGTGCCGAAAGCGCCGGGGGCGTGCCGAAAGCGCCGGGGGCGTGCCGAAAGCGCCGGGGGCGTGCCGAAAGCGCCGGGGGCGTGCCGAAAGCGCCGGGGGCGTGCCGAAAGCGCCGGGGGCGTGCCGAAAGCGCCGGGGGCGTGCCGAAAGCGCCGGGGGCGTGCCGAAAGCGCCGGGGGCGTGCCGAAAGCGCCGGGGGCGTGCCGAAAGCGCCGGGGGCGTGCCGAAAGCGCCGGGGGCGTGCCGAAAGCGCCGGGGGCGTGCCGAAAGCGCCGGGGGCGTGCCGAAAGCGCCGGGGGCGTGCCGAAAGCGCCGGGGGCGTGCCGAAAGCGCCGGGGGCGTGCCGAAAGCGCCGGGGGCGTGCCGAAAGCGCCGGGGGCGTGCCGAAAGCGCCGGGGGCGTGCCGAAAGCGCCGGGGGCGTGCCGAAAGCGCCGGGGGCGTGCCGAAAGCGCCGGGGGCGTGCCGAAAGCGCCGGGGGCGTGCCGAAAGCGCCGGGGGCGTGCCGAAAGCGCCGGGGGCGTGCCGAAAGCGCCGGGGGCGTGCCGAAAGCGCCGGGGGCGTGCCGAAAGCGCCGGGGGCGTGCCGAAAGCGCCGGGGGCGTGCCGAAAGCGCCGGGGGCGTGCCGAAAGCGCCGGGGGCGTGCCGAAAGCGCCGGGGGCGTGCCGAAAGCGCCGGGGGCGTGCCGAAAGCGCCGGGGGCGTGCCGAAAGCGCCGGGGGCGTGCCGAAAGCGCCGGGGGCGTGCCGAAAGCGCCGGGGGCGTGCCGAAAGCGCCGGGGGCGTGCCGAAAGCGCCGGGGGCGTGCCGAAAGCGCCGGGGGCGTGCCGAAAGCGCCGGGGGCGTGCCGAAAGCGCCGGGGGCGTGCCGAAAGCGCCGGGGGCGTGCCGAAAGCCGAGATACAGGAGCAGGGGCGGCCTGAGCTCGGGCACAGCGTAGAGGCGGGATTACCAGGAGGGAGGGAAATGGGCAGGCAGGCACATGGAGCCGCAGACAGGCTCGCCGAGGTTAACAATGCCTGGGAACTGGCCAGAGAAAGCTGTGGGCAAAAAGAGACCCCAAAGCCGATCTGAAACAAGAACTGAACAAGGAAAATAACAGCGCTAGGTTACAGGAGAGAAAGGGAGGATGAAACAAAGGAAGGAGAGAGAGCAGGACCAAGCATCTGGAAGAAAGAAAAAGGGAGAGCTAGAAGAAGACACAAGAGGGAGTGGGAGCAGGAACGAACGAGAGCAGAAGTACAGGGAAGAAAAAAACAACAAAAATCATAGCAGCATGGGATAGAGAGGGGGCCAGGGGACAGCCCAAAACGTCCAAGAGGGGCAACAGGGCCCGAGGGTCCGCGACTCACCGCAGCTGTCGCTCTCAGCGCTGCCAGGAAAAATTTGCCGATTCAGACCCTTCTTTCTCCTTCTCTCCTCCCTTCCTTTTCTGGAGGTGCAGTCGCTCAGCTGCCCTCCACCTCAAAGAACACGCGGGTGTCTCTCGGCTCTTACAAAACGCAGCTTCCTGCACGTGTGGCCTCGCTCGCACGCTGCGCGGCCGTACCGCGCTCTGGGTGACGCGCACGGACCCTGATCGCACGCTGGCGGTCCGGCCCGCTGCGGACTGTACAGAGGGCTCCTGCCTCGCCCAGAGAGGCAGGCTCTCTCTTCCTGCAGTGGAAGGCAGCTGCTGCCCACATGCCCTTGATTTTCTTCTTTCCCTTTCTCAGGCCTCTGCAGCTTCAGCTTGACAGCTCCTGTCCACAGCCAGAAAACGTCCCAGGGGCCTGTCCCTTCTCACCTCTCTGCTGCGAGGAGCACAAGGGCAGGCAGAGAACCCCACACAGTTCTGAAGTGGGTCCAGTCGACAGCATCCCCAGGGAAGGAACAGGCAAGCGCGGCCCCGGTGAGGCCTCTGGGAGAAGGTGAAGCGACTGCCGTTATTACCGTAGATCGCCCCTGGCCGGAGCCCCCCTTCCACAGGGGCTCCTGCGGAGGCGCCAAGGGCCGGCTTGCCGCCATCCCCGCGGGGCTCGGGGGTGACCTGGGGCTACGGGACGGGATTCAGGGTGAGGTGCGAGACCTGGGGCCAGGACACGGTGCGGGCGAGGCCAGTGCCAGCTCAAGGGGAGCTCTGGCAAGCTGGGGAGGCACCCAGCACCAACCCCCGGGGGACACCCATCTTATTCCCCTCTGCCTTTGTCCCAGCTCTCGGGTAACTCCCTGGGGCTCCCCCGGCCCGGATCACCTCCAGGAGAGCCGAGGCCTGACACAGCAGGCGGTGTGAAGCTTCCTGCCCCACCGCTGCCGTGTGGCCAGCGGGCAGGAGGGGCCCCCACACCTGCCAAAGGGGCGGGCCGGCCTCACCGGCGACCTCGGCCCTCGCCCACCCCCAGGAATCACGCCCAGCAAGCCTCACGCTGCGGCAGCAGGAAGGCGGCTCTGGCGGTGCCGCACACCTGTGCGGGGCCGGCGCTGCAGTCCTGCCCTTCGCGCACCGAGCGCCCGCCGGCAGCGTGACGTGGGGCGGCGGCAGCATTTCCTTACCAGGAGGGGGCACCGAGCGTGGCCGCACCCCCCCACGGGCATCGGAGCATCGCACTGACGTTGCTGGCGGGCGGCAGCGTGGGGCACGGGGCCACCTCTGTGTCGCCCACCGACAGCACCGTGTGGCGTTTGCCAGGCAGCGGCGGTTAGCACGGGCGAGCGCCACCCCCCGCGCGAGCGGCGGCCGAGCGGCACGTCACTGCGCACACGCTCTCGAGGAACGGGCACGACGCTTGGTGGGGAGCAGCTGGAAGCCCCCGGGAATCCACGTGAAAGCGGCAACAAAACTATCCCTCGTGCTGCGCCACAAGGGCCGCGGCGGTAGCGAGGACTGCGCCGCGCTACGGGCGCCCACGAGCGGTGCAGCTGCCTGGCAGCCGAGTCTGCAGAACCTACAGCTCCTGGCACGCGCTGGCCAACGCGGCACGGCCGCCTGCACGCCAAGCGCTGTAAGACCCCGCATCCCAGCGTGACCCAGGGAACCAACGCGGCTGGCCAGAAACCCCACACGCCAGGACCACAGCTCCCGCTGGGTTGCGAGAGGCAGTTTTCTCTGCTTTCTGACCCTGCAGCAACACCGTTGCTCACCCCTCCGAACCCCCACCAATGCACCCAGAAGCCTCACCACCGGCTCGGGGCAGCCCCTGCCACCACCTCCAACACTGCCACCCTGCAGGCACCGCCATCCTCCCCAGGAGCTGCCAGCTGATGGCACGGCTCCACTCACCTTCTCCCTCGGTGCAGCCAGGGCCCAGCAATGCTCAGCGACTGCTCTGCTCCTCCCTTGGTTGACACCGACCCCTCCGACGGCTGCCTTGCTCTTAACAGCAGCACCCGCCCCTCCACCCGGAGCAGCAAGCCCTTTACAGGGAGGGGCCGCTGCCATCAGCCTCACTGCCCACACCTGGGGCCCCTCCAGCCCCAGCCCACAGCTGGAGGCCATCACCCACCCCCACAGAGCATCATCACCCCTCCCAGCCCCTCACCTGGGGCAAAGGAAGCACAAAAGGCAGCCGGCAGCCAGCAAGTGTTTATTCAGTCACACACAGAACAAGTCCCAGAAGGGAGTGAGTCTGCTCCGGGGCTCAGGGCCCCTAATGCTGCCCCTGCCCCTGGCACACCTTGGCGCTTGTTCCCGGAGCCACGCTCCTCAGTCCAGCCGGGAACAGTCAGTCGGTTCCTGGAGCAACAAGCTGCAGGGCAGAGCTGGAAACTGCCAAACATGAGGAGAAAGATGCAGGACACAAGAAGACAGAAGAAAGGTGGCAGCTAGCTGACTAGTACAGGGGTAGAGAGAAAACAAGAGATGAGCGATGGGGCGGTGAGAGGATGGGGACAGGGAACCCAGCGTGGATATGCAGAAAAAAAAGCAGCAGGGAGAGAAGAAAACAGGCAGCAGAAAGAAGGAGGAGGAGCAGGACAGAAACCAACAAAGAAGGACGAGGAGCAGCATAGAGATGCAGAAAAAAAAAAGCTGGGATGGGTGGCACAACAGACATGGAGGGGAAAAAAAAAAAGGGGGGGAGCAGGGAGCTAGACCAAGCAAGATGGAAGAAAGACCAAAAAGCTCCAGAGAACAGGGCACAGAGGGAGGAAAAAGCAACAGCGATGGGGAGTCAGGACAGCAAACCATGGGAAGGAACACAAAACAAATCACATCGCTACATGTGACAGGGCAGAGAAGGAAGAATTAGGAAACAGGGACAGAGACACAGAAAAAAAGAGACCTGGAGCCAAAAACTAATCCTGATGCATACAGAAAGAAGGGGGGTGGGGGTGGGGGGGTGTATTCTAAAACAGGGGAAACAGAGACAGAGAGATGGAGAAAAGACAAAAGCAACAGACTACAAGGCATCGAGAGAGGAATTACTGAATAGTAACAGAGCGCCAGCCAGAAACAGGCCACAAAGCAGCAAAGATCACAGGGGGTACGGGGCACAGAGGAAGGAATTCGCAAACCCGGCACAAGGAGCCAGACAGAGAGAGAGCGAGGCAAAAATTAAATGGTGAAAAGAGACAGACCGCAGGGCAGAGGGAGGAATTGATAAACAGGGACAGGGCACCCGACAGAGCATGATGGAGAACAGGGAAAAAAAAAATAGCAGCAAGCTACAGGGAAGAGGGAGGAATTAAAGAACAGTGACTGGAAGACAGACAGCGACACATGGAGAGAGAGAAGACAAAAGAGCGATGGGCAACAAGATGGATAGGGAGGAAACGAAAAACAGCAGAAGGGAGTCAGCCAGAGAGAAAGACACCGAGGAAAAAGGCCAGACAGGCTATGAGGGACGGAGGTAGGAATGAAAAACGGGGGACAGGGAGCAGGAAAGAGAGAGATGGAGATCGCAGGGAATAGCAGCGGGTGCAGGAAGAAGAAAGGGGCATCAATAGGAACAGGGAGCTGGACAGAGAGGGATGGAGAAAGGCAACAAGAGCGGCAGGGTACAGGGCAGAGAAAGGGAAGACCTACAAGATGGGGACAGGGAGATGCTCCAAGCAAGACGGAAGATACAGGTGAGCAAAAAAAGTTGAGCAGCACCAGAAAGAGAGGAGTCTAGGAGAAAGACAGGGAGGGACCAGGCCACACAAGAGGGATGAGAGGGGCCCAAGAGCTCGGGACTTACTGCAGTTCTCCGCGCTGCCGTGAGAATTTGACAGGTCAGACTCCTCCTTCTGTTTGCCTTCTCCCTTCCTCTTCTACAGCTCCAGGTGCCTGGCTGTCCTCCACTTATGAGAAGATGTAGGTGTCTCACAGCTCTTACGAGATGAGGCCTGCTAGACACAGAACCTCATTCAATCACACACTACGTGCAGGAGTAGGACAGAGGAAAGAGAGAGAAACCGAGAAGTGAGGAGCAGAACGGAAGGATCGAGAGAGAAATGGACTGAGGAGTGATGCAAAAGGTACAGAACAAGCAGTCAGAAGTGCAGACAGAAAAAGAAAAGGGAGCAGCAAGACAAGAGAGAGAAAGTGAGAGAGGAAGGGGGAGCAAGGCAGAAGAAAAGAAAGAAAAGATCTAGAGAAGAAGAAAAAAAAATCACAGCATGGGAAAGAGAAGGGCGGGAAGGGACTGGGACATACAAGGGGGGCGACAGGGCCCCGAGGGCCCGCGACTCACCGCGGCTCTCGCTCCCGGCACTGCCGGGAGAACTGGACAGGTCAGATGCTTCTTTCTCCTTCCTTCCTCCTGCCCCTCCTCTTCTTCTGAAACTCCACTCGCCCGGCTGACCTCCCCCTAAAAGAATACGCGGGTGTCTCTCGGCTCTTACAAGACGTGGCTTCCGACACACGCAGCCTCGCTCGCTCGCTCGCTCCGCGGCCGTTCCGCGCCTGGGTCCGGCCCGCTGCGGACTGTGCAGAGGGCTCCTCGCTCACCCGGAGAGGCAGGCGCTCTCCTCCTGCAGGGCGAGGCGGCTGCTGCCCACATGCCCTTGACGTTCTCCTTCCTTCCCTTTCTCCGGCCCCTCCAGCTCCAGCCGCGGCGGCTCCCGCCCCGCTGCCCACGGCCGGGAAGGCTCGGCTCCGCCCGTCCCTTCTGGCCCCCGAGCCGTGAGGAGCGCCAGGCCGGGCAGAGACACCCCACGCCAGCCCGAGCTGGGCGCAGCCGGCGGCATCCCCGGGGCAGGAACGGACACGCGCGGCCCCAGCGCGGCCTCGGGAGGGGGCACGGAGGCGGCAGGGACCCTTATTGCCGCGGACCGGCCCGGCCGCAGCCCCAACACTCACCTCCGCCGCGCACGCGCACTCCCGGGAGACGCCGCGGCCGCGCACGCGCACCCCCGGGCCGGGGGGCACACCGCGTCTCGGGGAGCCGCGGGCAGCCCGCGGGAAACCGCCACAAAACCGCGTCTCGGGCCGCGCCGCGGGGCCGCGCCGGTACCGAGGGCTGTGCCGTGCCGCGCGCGCCCGCCAGCGCCGCGGCTGCGGGGAACCGAGAGCGCAGAAACTGCAGCTCCCGGCGTGCCCCGGGGAGCCAACATGGCCGACCGGAAGCCCCCTGCACGTGACTACGGCTCCCGCCGCGCCGCCCGCGCACCCGGAAGCCCGGCCGAGCGCAGCCCCGCGCGGCTCCGGGCAGCGCCGCCGCCGCCCGGCCCCGACGCGGAGCGGCCTCCGCCCCCGGTCCCGCCGCACCTTTCCCCGCAGCCGCCCGGCCGCGCGGCCCCGCTCCTGCCTCGGCTCGCACCGGCTCCTCCTCCAGCACCGGCCCCGGACAGGGAGGGGTCGCTGCCTGCAGCCTCCCTGCCCGCCCCTGCGGCTCCTCCGGCCCGGCCCACGCTCCCCCCCCCCCCCCCCCCCCGGTAACTATAGCGACCAGCACCGTTAATAAACGCCGGAGATGCCCGTCGCTCCTCCGAGCTCGCGCTCTATGGGCCGCCGGTCCTCCGGTCGCGGGGCCGCCGCCGCGCACGCGCACTCCGGGGGCCGCCCGGCGCAGCCGCACGCCGCAGGTCGCCTCTCCCCGCCGGGGGAACCTTCCCCGGGCAGCGGGAGCAGCCGCTGGGCGAGACCGCTCCGGTGCGCGGGCCGACGGGACCGACGCTGCCAAATCTTATAACCCCCCGGAGAGGGAGGAGCTCCGGCACGGCCGCAGCGCAGGGCAGCGCAGTCTCGCCTTGTGACCCAGAACTCAGCGGGGTGACCGAAGTGTCGGTCAGAGCAGCCTCAGGGCTCTTTGGACGGGTGGAAGGGGGAGGAAAGCCTGTGACAACGCGACACGGGAGCGCAGAGTTGTTTTAAGGACGAAACAGCGTAACTTCGGTCCCTGGGAGACCAGTACAGTAACTGTTAAAAGCACACGTATTGTTAGATATTTTTCCTAAACTCACATTTATCCAATTTAGTTTTTCAAACCCTGGTGATAGCAGAAATAGTTTTTTAAAAAAACCCAGATAAATCCAGGAACATTTCTGCCCGCGTTCAGCCGCTCTTCTGGAGCGTACGCTAGGAGCTGGAGAACCCGAGCAAGCTGTCTGATTATATTTACGGCAGCTCTGGCCCCGACAGCTCCCCCGTCCGTCCCCTTGCCAGGAACTAGCGCCGCGGCGGCTACAGCTCAGCCCAAAGCCAAACCGACACCGACCTCGGCTCTGGAAAGCGCCACCTCATCTCCCCCCGTTTTGCTGATTAGGGATATCAATTCAACTCAGACACCGGAGTGAAAGGAGCAGGCGTATTTTATTAGAAATAACTAAATAACAGAAGAATATGGAAAACACGCAGTCAGGAAAGACGGAATAGTGCACTCACACAGACAGGAAAATACAGGGTAACGCATCAAATCCTGACTGCCTGAGAGAGAGGGAACAGCGATTAAAAAAGATCCCTCAGCACCTGCACCCGTTGCCATCACCCAGACCCGCAGGCAGCCCCGGTTACAGCGAGGGTTTGCAGAGCCTTTCCCGGCAAGTGGGAAACCCTACGCGGTGCGTCCACCCGTAGGTGAGGCCTCCAAAGTCGCTGTGAGCGGGTCCACCCTTCTATACCCCAAAATCGGCAAGCCAGAAGAGCTGGCACCTTGGTTTGGAGCGGAAATATCTGGTTTCAATCTCACATTAGATTCCCCCGGAGCCTGGCCAGGGCTCAGGGGAGAAGCTAAGGGAGCTCCTCTGCTTACCCAGGCAGACTAGGTGCAAGGGCTCACGTCAGGCCACAGGGCCAGACTACGGTCTCCACGACCCGGTTATTTTATCCCCACACAAAGAAAGATAAATGTACATTCAAGAGAGCTACGTCTTCCACACCTGTTTCACTAACGATGACATACTGAGTGAGCAGCTTCGGCTCAGGGCCTGTTGTTCAGGCTTCGATACTTCCACTTTTTACATCGGAATAGGTGGTTGGTTATCACTTAGTAAAATACCTGTTAGCACAATGGTTAACAGTTACAAAATACACAGGACTCGTCTACAGGTCAACTCTGGCTTGGCCCTATTGTCCAAGCCTTAGCGCTTCACCCCGAGAGTCCCCTTGCAAGCAGCCAGGACCAACACACGCCGCAAACATTCCAGCGGCTGCCAAAGGTTAAAATCCCACGCGCAGCGCCACGTGGCAGGCAGCGGTTAAAGCCGAGTTGGGCAGAAAAGGAGCTAAATGGGGAACACGCAGCTGGAGAAAGCATCTGATTGAGCACCCCCGGCACTGAACAGATGGGGAAAGGGTGGGCACAAACGCCCTTTTGGGGCAGGGAAGAGGAACGTGCTCCTCCAGAGGCTGAGATCCAGCCGCTTCCTTCCCCGTACAGGTGCGGAAAGAGAAGCACTCAGAGCAGGGGAATCCACCTCCAAAACCCTGCTCCCGACTGCTCTTCCCCCGGCATCCCACGCAGCCTCAAAGGGCGCTGCGGGTGGCTGCAGAGCCCTCCCGCTCCCCACGGCTGGTGCAGCCACATCCAAGTACAGAAAGGAGTTTTGAGAAAACTTCAGGAAGTTGGGTCATCGTCAGGTGGAATGGGAGCAGGTTCTAAAACTGGAGAACTACCAAGAGCCGAGTACTTGCTCACGAGGCAAAGAAAACATCCCCAAAGGGGCAGGGACGCTGGAGGCGACCACAGCCCAGGTGACAGGGAGGTCCCCTGCCCAGGAGGGCTTTCTCTCGCCTCTTTGCCGGACCGCTGCCGCTACTCCTCCCGCTCGCTCTTGCCTCGCAGGTCCTTCTGCACGCGGTGGATGTCTCTCCCTTCTTCTCCACGACCAACTGCTGCAAGAGCAGGAGAATGCCATCAGGTCTGAGAGCGACGACGGTCCTGGGTGAGAGCTGGCCACAGCACCACCTGAACACCGGCCGCCCTCACACAGCCCTATACCCCCGCCCCCCCGAAAAAACCTCACAGATCGGCTTTTCTTACCCAATCGGTGCCCCGGTGCTGCCGCACGTGGAGTCGCGGCGGGCGCTGGAGCTGGGCTCGGAGTCGGGCACTCTGGGCAAACGGAGCTGGGCATGCAGAGCGGCGGCCACCGAGGCTGCGCCCCTGCTTACAGGGGGCTCGAGCCGCTGCCGGGACTGCAAAGTGCCCGGGACTGCAGGGCACGGGCCAGGCCCCGACTTACAGGGCAGCCCCGGTCCCAAAGGCCCACGAGGCCCCTCCTCTCCGCTACAGGGGCGCCCTGACCCGCACCCCGCTAACAGGGCCGCCGCCCCACACAAGGCGCCAGCCAAGCACTATCGAGAGTGCTGGGCGCTGTCTGCCCTGAAGGCAGGTGAATCGGCAGCAGCGGCCCTTTCCCAAGAGGTTCTGGGGGCTGGGGAAGCAGAACTTCCCGAGGGGGGTTCCTCATCGCTTGGGAGAAGCTGCCGCGTCACTGCGGAGCAGCTGGTTGCAAGGGGCTGGCGGCTGAGGCCCACCCGTGCTGCCTGTCCCCCTAAATCTCCCCCTGCCCTGCCGTACCCCTGTCCCCTCTCCCTCTATGCTTTAAGCCCCCAGGCCGCCGGGCACCACCAGGTGAGAAAATGGGGTCTGAGGCGGCTCAGGCCGGGGCAGGGGGCAGGAGGGAGGGAGGAAGGAGGGCCGGGGGCCAGAGCACGCTGAGGGAAGGTCCCTCAGGCGGCCGGCTTCCCCGTCGTCCAGGCAGAGGAGCTGGCGCCCGACCGCGCCGTCCTTCCAGGCACCAGCTCCCGGAAAAGGAAGAAGGAAGAGGCATCCGTGGCCTGCGGAAGAAACTACGAGGCGAGGGCAAGCGAGAGGAGGAGCGGCACGCTGAAACCGGGGAAAGAGAAAGGGGCTGCGGGGAAAGAGAAAGGGGCTGCGGGGAAAGAGAAAGGGGCTGCGGGGAAAGAGAAAGGGGCTGCGGGGAAAGAGAAAGGGGCTGCGGGGAAAGGGCCCTCCCTGTCACCACGGCTGCTGTGGGACAAGAGCATCCTGGGCGCTTTTGGGAGGGTCTCGAGGACTCTGGGGCAGGTACTTGGCTCAGGGCCGTTCCCTGCGTTTCTAGAGGCTACCGCGGTTCTCGGTGAAGGGGACACAACTGCCGAGCCTTTGCCCTCGAAGGCCGGGGGCCGCAGACGCCCGCTCGCTACCCGCTCCTCCTGCCGAGGGCGGGGGACGGGCACAACCCCGCTTACAGGGCCGTCGGGTCAGAGGGCTCCACGGCTCGTGGCACTCGCCCCGAGTACGGGGCCGGCACGCTGGCAGGTCGCCAGCAGGACAGGCAGCCACCCAGGCCCAGAGAGCGGGAGGGTCACGCGGCTTGGCTCCGTCCTTGGAAAGGAGGGGCCAGCCGGGACTCGCCCTCCGCTCGCAGGCTCAGCGGGGACCGACCCCCTGTTGCTGCACAGAGCCCCTCTTTCCCTCCCGGGAAGTTTAAGCTAAGTACGCTGCAGCGATTTCAACAGGGGCCTAAACAAGAAGCTCCTTCACTCGCTCACTCGCACCGACGCGGACACAGGCAGGCACACGGACACGGACAGGGGGAAAGAAAACTTCCCAGGAGAGAGAGCGAGCTCTGTGCAGCCAATGTCTGGGGAGCCGTCCCCTCCCGCGAGCAAGAGAGCAGAGCCTCGGACCTGCCCCCCCGGACGCCCGGAGCCCAGAGGGACTCAACGTGCCACGGGCCTTCGCGGGGGACCAAGGGACAAGTGCCGCGACGCGCCCCGACTCCAGGGGGTCACGCTGGCCAGGCCGCCAGCAGGCAGAAGGCCGCCAGGGCCGGGGAAACAGCCCTCCCCTGCCTACAGGGCGGGCTTGGGGGCCAGAGAGCCCCATTTGCCCCTCGGTGCGGGGACGGTGCCGCTCTCTCCTTACAGGGTCGCCCCTCTCTCCGGGCAGCCAAACCGTCGGGGCAAGGGGGCAAAAGGCCAGAGACCCGAGCCCTGCTTACAGGGAGGTCACCCGGCGCAGCGCCGGCCAGGACACCAAAGGTGCCGGCAACGGTGCCGTGGGGAGGCCCCTTTGCCCTGAGCTCCCGCCTCTCTTCAGCCCGCCGCTCCTCCTCTCCCTCGCTCTGGCCTCGCAGCTCCTTCACGATGCCTTGTCTTGCTTCTCGAGGAGCTGGTGCTCGGAAGGAAGGCGCAGCCAGGCGCCAGCTCCCCCACCCGGAGGACAGAGCAGAGGCCCCGGCCCTGCTGCCAGGCCCCCCCCGCGCCCAAGTTACAGGCCGGCCGGCCTGGCTGCGGCTCACCACCACGGCGCGCTTCAGGAGCTCCGCTTCCCGCCCCGGCCGCAGAGACGGCGCCGCTCACCCCCCTTAGAGGGTTGCCACCTGCCCGGCAGCCTGACCACGGGGTGACGTGGCAAAAGGCCGGCAAAAACCCAAAGACCCGAGCCCTGCTTACAGGGGGGTCACCCGGCACACAGCCGGCCAGGGCACCAAAGGTCCTGGCGACACGCTGGTGCGACCACAGCCCCGGTGACGGGGAGGTCCCTTTGCCCAGAGCGCCCTTCTCCTGCCTCCTCTTGCTGCCCAGACTTCCTCCGCTCTTGGCCTGCAGCGGTACAGGACGGAGACCTCCACGCCGCTCCGCCGCCTGCTGCAAGGGCAGGAGGATGCCGTCAGGTCTGAGAGCGATGCTGGTCCCCGGCGAGAGCTGGCCACAGCACCACCCGAACCCCGGCCGCCCTCCCACCACCCATACCGCGAAAAAACCTCGCAGATCGGCTTTCCTCACCCAGTCCATGCTCCAGTGCTTCGTGCAGGGACCGTGACGGGCTCTCATCTGCAATGGGCTCCTGGCAGCGTCCGGCGGCTCCTGGCAGCGTCCGTCAGGGCCTGGACCCTCCTCAGCCCCTGAGGTGATGGCGGTCCCTCCTCATGCAGCTCCAATCCCCCCCCACGCGCCCTGACACAGGTCTGCTGCCCCTCCTAGGCGACGGCACTGGCCCCCCACCATGCAGCAGCTTTGATCCCCTGCCAAGGTGGCTCCAATCCCTCGGCCCCGAGTCGATCCATTTCTTGCTGAGGCAGCGCCGACTTGCGCTCCCCTTTCTCTCAGGCGGCCGCTCCGCCCCTCACAGCGGCGCTTTGCCCAGAGCGCGCTTCTCTTTCTTCCGCTTGCTGCCCAGACTTCCTTCGCTGCTCCTCCTGCTAACCCTTGCCTTGCACGGCCTTCCGCATGCAGTGGATGTCTCTCCCTTCTCCACCACCAAGTGCTGCAAGAGCAGGAGGGTGCCGTCAGGCCTGAGAGGGACGACGGTCCCCGGCGAGAGCCTGACACGGCACCACCCGAACCCAGGCCGCCCTCCCACACCACTATTCCTCTATAACCCCCCCAAAAAAAAACCTCACAGATCGGCTTTTCTTACCCAATCGGTGCTCCGGTGCTGCCACACGTGGAGTCGCGGCGGGCGCTGGAGCTGGGCTCGGAGTCGGGCACTCTGGGCAAATGGAGCTGGGCATGCAAAACGGCGGCCACCGAGGCTGCGCCCCTGCTTACAGGGAGCTCGAGCCGCTGCCGGGACTGCAAAGTGCCCGGGACTGCAGGGCACGGGCCAGGCCCCGACTTACAGGGCAGCCCCGGTCCCAAAGGCCCACGAGGCCCCTCCTCTCCGCTACAGGGGCACCCTGACCCGCACCCCGCTAACAGGGCCGCCGCCCCACACAAGGCGCCAGCCAAGCACTATCGAGAGTGCTGGGCGCTGTCTGCCCTGAAGGCAGGTGAATCGGCAGCAGCGGCCCTTTCCCAAGAGGTTCTGGGGGCTGGGGAAGCAGAACTTCCCGAGGGGGGTTCCTCATCGCTTGGGAGAAGCTGCCGCGTCACTGCGGAGCCGCTGGTATCAAGGGGCTGGCGGCTGAGGCCCACCCGTGCTGCCTGTCCCCCTAAATCTCCCCCTGCCCTGCCGTACCCCTGTCCCCTCTCCCTCTATGCTTTAAGCCCCCAGGCCGCCGGGCACCACCAGGTGAGAAAATGGGGTCTGAGGCGGCTCAGGCCGGGGCAGGGGGCAGGAGGGAGGAGGGAGGGCCGGGGGCCAGAGCACGCTGAGGGAAGGTCCCTCAGGCGGCCGGCTTCCCCGTCGTCCAGGCAGAGGAGCTGGCGCCCGACCGCGCCGTCCTTCCAGGCACCAGCTCCCAGAGAAGGAAGAAGGAAGAGGCATCCGTGGCCTGCGGAAGAAACTACGAGGCGAGGGCAAGCGAGAGGAGGAGCGGCACGCTGAAACCGGGGAAAGAGAAAGGGGCTGCGGGCAAAGGGCCCTCCCTGTCACCACGGCTGCTGTGGGACAAGAGCGTCCTGGGCAACTCTGGGAGGGTCTCGAGGACTCTGGGGCAGGTACTTGGCTCAGGGCCGTTCCCTGCGTTTCTAGAGGCTACCGCGGTTCTCGGTGAAGGGGACACAACTGCCGAGCCTTTGCCCTCGAAGGCCGGGGGCCGCAGACGCCCGCTCGCTACCCGCTCCTCCTGCCGAGGGCGGGGGACGGGCACAACCCTGCTTACAGGGCCGTTGGGTCAGAGGGCTCCACGGCTCGTGGCACTCGCCCCGAGTACGGGGCCGGCACGCTGGCAGGTCGCCAGCAGGACAGGCAGCCACCCAGGCCCAGAGAGCGGGCGGGTCACGCGTCGGCCGTGCTACGACCGCGCGGCTTGGCTCCGTCCTTGGAAAGGAGGGGCCAGCCGGGACTCGCCCTCCGCTCGCGGGCTCAGTGGGGACCGACCCCCTGTTGCTGCACAGAGCCCCTCTTTCCCTCCCGGGAAGTTTAAGCTAAGTACGCTGCAGCGATTTCAACAGGGGCCTAAACAAGAAGCTCCTTCACTCGCTCACTCGCACCGACGCGGACACAGGCAGGCACACGGACACGGACAGGGGGAAAGAAAACTTCCCAGAAGAGAGAGCGAGCTCTGTGCAGCCAATGTCTGGGGAGCCGTCCCCTCCCGCGAGCAAGAGAGCAGAGCCTCGGACCTGCCCCCCCGGACGCACGGAGCCCAGAGGGACTCAACGTGCCACGGGCCTTCGCGGGGGACCAAGGGACAAGTGCCGCGACGCGCCCCGACTCCAGGGGGTCACGCTGGCCAGGCCGCCAGCAGGCAGAAAGCCGCCAGGGCCGGGGAAACAGCCCTCCCCTGCCTACAGGGCGGGCTTGGGGGCCAGAGAGCCCCATTTGCCCCTCGGTGCGGGGACGGAGCCGCTCTCTCCTTACAGGGTCACCCCTCTCTCCGGGCAGCCAAACCGTCGGGGCAAGGGGGCAAAAGGCCAGAGACCCGAGCCCTGCTTACAGGGAGGTCACCCGGCACAAAGCCGGTCAGGGCACCAAACGTCCTGGCGACACGCTGGTGCGACCACAGCCCCGGTGACAGGGAGGTCCCTTTGCCCAGAGCGCCCTTCTCCTTCCTCCTCTTGCTGCCCAGACTTCCTCCACGCCTCGTCCCGCTCCCTCTTGGCCTGCAGCGGTACAGGACGGAGACCTCCACGCCGCTCCGCCGCCTGCTGCAAGGGCAGGAGGATGCCGTCAGGTCCGAGAGCGATGCTGGTCCCCGGCGAGAGCTGGCCACAGCACCACCCGAACCCCGGCCGCCCTCCCACCACCACCACCATCCCCCCTCCTTGCGAAAAAAACTCACAGATTGGCTTTCCTCACCCAGTCCATGCTCCAGCACTTCCTGCAGGGATGTCTACGACGGGCGCTTTTCTCCTCCGGGCTCCTGGCCGCGTTCAGCGAGGCTTGGACCCTCCACCGCCCCTGAGGCGATGGCCGTCCCTCCTCAGGCAGCTCCAGTCCCCTCTCACCGGTCCTGAGGAAGCTCCGCTCCCCCACCCCCCGCCGTTGACGACACTCCCCCCCCCAGGTGATGACACCACCCCACTTCCCCCCACCAGGCGACGACACTGCTCCCCCCCCACACACAGACACAGAGGCGACGACACTGCTCCCCCCCCCTCCCCCGCCGAGGCGACGACACTGCTCCCCCCCCCTCCCCCGCCGAGGCGACGACATTGCTCCCCCCCCCCCTCCCCCGCCGAGGCGACGACACTGCTCCCCCCCCCCTCCCCCGCCGAGGCGACGACACTGCTCCCCCCCCCCTCCCCCGCCGAGGCGACGACACTGCTCCCCCCCCCCTCCCCCGCCGAGGCGACGACACTGCTCCCCCCCCCCCTCCCCCGCCGAGGCGACGACACTGCTCCCCCCCCCTCCCCCGCCGAGGCGACGACACTGCTCCCCCCCCCCGCCGAGGCGACGACACCGACCCCCTCTCCAAGGCGGCTCCCGTCCCGTCCCCCCCCCCCTGTTCCCAAGTCGATCCGCTACTTCCCCAGGCAGGTTCGACTCCTGCTCGCCCCTTCCCCGGGCAGGTCCCCCTCAGGCGACCGCTCCGCCCCCCACAGCGGCGCTTTGTTCAGAGCGCCCTTCTCTTTCCTCTTGCTGCCCAGACTTCCTCCGCTGCTCCTCCCGCTCGCTCTTGCCTCGCAGGTCCTTCCACACGCAGTGGACATCTCTCCCTTCTCCGCCACCAGCTGCTGCAAGGGCAGGAGTGTGCCGTCAGGTCTGAGAAGGACGCCTGTCCCCGGCGAGAAGTGCCCACAGCACCACCCGAACCCCGGCCGCCCTCCAACCCCCCCTTCCCCCCCCGAAAAAAACCTCACAGATCGGCTTTTCTCACCAGAGTCGATGCTCCAGCACTTCCTGCAGGGACGACTGCGCCGGGCACTCGTCTGCTCCAGGCACCTTGCCGCGCCTGGCGGGTCCAGGACTCTCCTGAGCCCCTCAGACAATGGCGCTCGCCCCCCCACAGGCGACTCGGGTCCACCCCCGCCCGCCCCGAGCCGAGCCGAGCCGATGAGGTCCCCGCCGAGGCGGCGCCGATCGCCGAGCAGCCTTTTCCGGGGGCGCCGCTCCCGCTCCTCTCAGGCGGCCGCGCGGCGCCTCACTGCTGCGCGCGCCGCTCCCGCCCTTCGCCTCAGGCGATAGCTCCGCCCCTCACGTCGGCGCGCGGCGTTCCCGCCCGCCGAAAGCGTCGGGGGCGTGCCGAAAGCGTCGGGGGCGTGCCGAAAGCGTCGGGGGCGTGCCGAAAGCGTCGGGGGCGTGCCGAAAGCGTCGGGGGCGTGCCGAAAGCGTCGGGGGCGTGCCGAAAGCGTCGGGGGCGTGCCGAAAGCGTCGGGGGCGTGCCGAAAGCGTCGGGGGCGTGCCGAAAGCGTCGGGGGCGTGCCGAAAGCGTCGGGGGCGTGCCGAAAGCGTCGGGGGCGTGCCGAAAGCGTCGGGGGCGTGCCGAAAGCGTCGGGGGCGTGCCGAAAGCGTCGGGGGCGTGCCGAAAGCGTCGGGGGCGTGCCGAAAGCGTCGGGGGCGTGCCGAAAGCGTCGGGGGCGTGCCGAAAGCGTCGGGGGCGTGCCGAAAGCGTCGGGGGCGTGCCGAAAGCGTCGGGGGCGTGCCGAAAGCGTCGGGGGCGTGCCGAAAGCGTCGGGGGCGTGCCGAAAGCGTCGGGGGCGTGCCGAAAGCGTCGGGGGCGTGCCGAAAGCGTCGGGGGCGTGCCGAAAGCGTCGGGGGCGTGCCGAAAGCGTCGGGGGCGTGCCGAAAGCGTCGGGGGCGTGCCGAAAGCGTCGGGGGCGTGCCGAAAGCGTCGGGGGCGTGCCGAAAGCGTCGGGGGCGTGCCGAAAGCGTCGGGGGCGTGCCGAAAGCGTCGGGGGCGTGCCGAAAGCGTCGGGGGCGTGCCGAAAGCGTCGGGGGCGTGCCGAAAGCGTCGGGGGCGTGCCGAAAGCGTCGGGGGCGTGCCGAAAGCGTCGGGGGCGTGCCGAAAGCGTCGGGGGCGTGCCGAAAGCGTCGGGGGCGTGCCGAAAGCGTCGGGGGCGTGCCGAAAGCGTCGGGGGCGTGCCGAAAGCGTCGGGGGCGTGCCGAAAGCGCCGGGGGCGTGCCGAAAGCGCCGGGGGCGTGCCGAAAGCGCCGGGGGCGTGCCGAAAGCGCCGGGGGCGTGCCGAAAGCGCCGGGGGCGTGCCGAAAGCGCCGGGGGCGTGCCGAAAGCGCCGGGGGCGTGCCGAAAGCGCCGGGGGCGTGCCGAAAGCGCCGGGGGCGTGCCGAAAGCGCCGGGGGCGTGCCGAAAGCGCCGGGGGCGTGCCGAAAGCGCCGGGGGCGTGCCGAAAGCGCCGGGGGCGTGCCGAAAGCGCCGGGGGCGTGCCGAAAGCGCCGGGGGCGTGCCGAAAGCGCCGGGGGCGTGCCGAAAGCGCCGGGGGCGTGCCGAAAGCGCCGGGGGCGTGCCGAAAGCGCCGGGGGCGTGCCGAAAGCGCCGGGGGCGTGCCGAAAGCGCCGGGGGCGTGCCGAAAGCGCCGGGGGCGTGCCGAAAGCGCCGGGGGCGTGCCGAAAGCGCCGGGGGCGTGCCGAAAGCGCCGGGGGCGTGCCGAAAGCGCCGGGGGCGTGCCGAAAGCGCCGGGGGCGTGCCGAAAGCGCCGGGGGCGTGCCGAAAGCGCCGGGGGCGTGCCGAAAGCGCCGGGGGCGTGCCGAAAGCGCCGGGGGCGTGCCGAAAGCGCCGGGGGCGTGCCGAAAGCGCCGGGGGCGTGCCGAAAGCGCCGGGGGCGTGCCGAAAGCGCCGGGGGCGTGCCGAAAGCGCCGGGGGCGTGCCGAAAGCGCCGGGGGCGTGCCGAAAGCGCCGGGGGCGTGCCGAAAGCGCCGGGGGCGTGCCGAAAGCGCCGGGGGCGTGCCGAAAGCGCCGGGGGCGTGCCGAAAGCGCCGGGGGCGTGCCGAAAGCGCCGGGGGCGTGCCGAAAGCGCCGGGGGCGTGCCGAAAGCGCCGGGGGCGTGCCGAAAGCGCCGGGGGCGTGCCGAAAGCGCCGGGGGCGTGCCGAAAGCGCCGGGGGCGTGCCGAAAGCGCCGGGGGCGTGCCGAAAGCGCCGGGGGCGTGCCGAAAGCCGAGATACAGGAGCAGGGGCGGCCTGAGCTCGGGCACAGCGTAGAGGCGGGATTACCAGGAGGGAGGGAAATGGGCAGGCAGGCACATGGAGCGGCAGACAGGCTCGCCGAGGTTAACAATGCCTGGGAACTGGCCAGAGAAAGCTGTGGGCAAAAAGAGACCCCAAAGCCGATCTGAAACAAGAACTGAACAAGGAAAATAACAGCGCTAGGTTACAGGAGAGAAAGGGAGGATGAAACAAAGGAAGGAGAGAGAGCAGGACCAAGCATCTGGAAGAAAGAAAAAGGGAGAGCTAGAAGAAGACACAAGAGGGAGTGGGAGCAGGAACGAACGAGAGCAGAAGTACAGGGAAGAAAAAAACAACAAAAATCATAGCAGCATGGGATAGAGAGGGGGCCAGGGGACAGCCCAAAACGTCCAAGAGGGGCAACAGGGCCCGAGGGTCCGCGACTCACCGCAGCTGTCGCTCTCAGCGCTGCCAGGAAAAATTTGCCGATTCAGACCCTTCTTTCTCCTTCTCTCCTCCCTTCCTTTTCTGGAGGTGCAGTCGCTCAGCTGCCCTCCACCTCAAAGAACACGCGGGTGTCTCTCGGCTCTTACAAAACGCAGCTTCCTGCACGTGTGGCCTCGCTCGCACGCTGCGCGGCCGTACCGCGCTCTGGGTGACGCGCACGGACCCTGATCGCACGCTGGCGGTCCGGCCCGCTGCGGACTGTACAGAGGGCTCCTGCCTCGCCCAGAGAGGCAGGCTCTCTCTTCCTGCAGTGGAAGGCAGCTGCTGCCCACATGCCCTTGATTTTCTTCTTTCCCTTTCTCAGGCCTCTGCAGCTTCAGCTGTGACAGCTCCTGTCCACAGCCAGAAAACGTCCCAGGGGCCTGTCCCTTCTCACCTCTCTGCTGCGAGGAGCACAAGGGCAGGCAGAGAACCCCACACAGTTCTGAAGTGGGTCCAGTCGACAGCATCCCCAGGGAAGGAACAGGCAAGCGCGGCCCCGGTGAGGCCTCTGGGAGAAGGTGAAGCGACTGCCGTTATTACCGTAGATCGCCCCTGGCCGGAGCCCCCCTTCCACAGGGGCTCCTGCGGAGGCGCCAAGGGCCGGCTTGCCGCCATCCCCGCGGGGCTCGGGGGTGACCTGGGGCTACGGGACGGGATTCAGGGTGAGGTGCGAGACCTGGGGCCAGGACACGGTGCGGGCGAGGCCAGTGCCAGCTCAAGGGGAGCTCTGGCAAGCTGGGGAGGCACCCAGCACCAACCCCCGGGGGACACCCATCTTATTCCCCTCTGCCTTTGTCCCAGCTCTCGGGTAACTCCCTGGGGCTCCCCCGGCCCGGATCACCTCCAGGAGAGCCGAGGCCTGACACAGCAGGCGGTGTGAAGCTTCCTGCCCCACCGCTGCCGTGTGGCCAGCGGGCAGGAGGGGCCCCCACACCTGCCAAAGGGGCGGGCCGGCCTCACCGGCGACCTCGGCCCTCGCCCACCCCCAGGAATCACGCCCAGCAAGCCTCACGCTGCGGCAGCAGGAAGGCGGCTCTGGCGGTGCCGCACACCTGTGCGGGGCCGGCGCTGCAGTCCTGCCCTTCGCGCACCGAGCGCCCGCCGGCAGCGTGACGTGGGGCGGCGGCAGCATTTCCTTACCAGGAGGGGGCACCGAGCGTGGCCGCACCCCCCCACGGGCATCGGAGCATCGCACTGACGTTGCTGGCGGGCGGCAGCGTGGGGCACGGGGCCACCTCTGTGTCGCCCACCGACAGCACCGTGTGGCGTTTGCCAGGCAGCGGCGGTTAGCACGGGCGAGCGCCACCCCCCGCGCGAGCGGCGGCCGAGCGGCACGTCACTGCGCACACGCTCTCGAGGAATGGGCACGACGCTTGGTGGGGAGCAGCTGGAAGCCCCCGGGAATCCACGTGAAAGCGGCAACAAAACTATCCCTCGTGCTGCGCCACAAGGGCCGCGGCGGTAGCGAGGACTGCGCCGCGCTACGGGCGCCCACGAGCGGTGCAGCTGCCTGGCAGCCGAGTCTGCAGAACCTACAGCTCCTGGCACGCGCTGGCCAACGCGGCACGGCCGCCTGCACGCCAAGCGCTGTAAGACCCCGCATCCCAGCGTGACCCAGGGAACCAACGCGGCTGGCCAGAAACCCCACACGCCAGGACCACAGCTCCCGCTGGGTTGCGAGAGGCAGTTTTCTCTGCTTTCTGACCCTGCAGCAACACCGTTGCTCACCCCTCCGAACCCCCACCAATGCACCCAGAAGCCTCACCACCGGCTCGGGGCAGCCCCTGCCACCACCTCCAACACTGCCACCCTGCAGGCACCGCCATCCTCCCCAGGAGCTGCCAGCTGATGGCACGGCTCCACTCACCTTCTCCCTCGGTGCAGCCAGGGCCCAGCAATGCTCAGCGACTGCTCTGCTCCTCCCTTGGTTGACACCGACCCCTCCGACGGCTGCCTTGCTCTTAACAGCAGCACCCGCCCCTCCACCCGGAGCAGCAAGCCCTTTACAGGGAGGGGCCGCTGCCATCAGCCTCACTGCCCACACCTGGGGCCCCTCCAGCCCCAGCCCACAGCTGGAGGCCATCACCCACCCCCACAGAGCATCATCACCCCTCCCAGCCCCTCACCTGGGGCAAAGGAAGCACAAAAGGCAGCCGGCAGCCAGCAAGTGTTTATTCAGTCACACACAGAACAAGTCCCAGAAGGGAGTGAGTCTGCTCCGGGGCTCAGGGCCCCTAATGCTGCCCCTGCCCCTGGCACACCTTGGCGCTTGTTCCCGGAGCCACGCTCCTCAGTCCAGCCGGGAACAGTCAGTCGGTTCCTGGAGCAACAAGCTGCAGGGCAGAGCTGGAAACTGCCAAACATGAGGAGAAAGATGCAGGACACAAGAAGACAGAAGAAAGGTGGCAGCTAGCTGACTAGTACAGGGGTAGAGAGAAAACAAGAGATGAGCGATGGGGCGGTGAGAGGATGGGGACAGGGAACCCAGCGTGGATATGCAGAAAAAAAAGCAGCAGGGAGAGAAGAAAACAGGCAGCAGAAAGAAGGAGGAGGAGCAGGACAGAAACCAACAAAGAAGGACGAGGAGCAGCATAGAGATGCAGAAAAAAAAAAGCTGGGATGGGTGGCACAACAGACATGGAGGGGAAAAAAAAAAAGGGGGGGAGCAGGGAGCTAGACCAAGCAAGATGGAAGAAAGACCAAAAAGCTCCAGAGAACAGGGCACAGAGGGAGGAAAAAGCAACAGCGATGGGGAGTCAGGACAGCAAACCATGGGAAGGAACACAAAACAAATCACATCGCTACATGTGACAGGGCAGAGAAGGAAGAATTAGGAAACAGGGACAGAGACACAGAAAAAAAGAGACCTGGAGCCAAAAACTAATCCTGATGCATACAGAAAGAAGGGGGGTGGGGGTGGGGGGGTGTATTCTAAAACAGGGGAAACAGAGACAGAGAGATGGAGAAAAGACAAAAGCAACAGACTACAAGGCATCGAGAGAGGAATTACTGAATAGTAACAGAGCGCCAGCCAGAAACAGGCCACAAAGCAGCAAAGATCACAGGGGGTACGGGGCACAGAGGAAGGAATTCGCAAACCCGGCACAAGGAGCCAGACAGAGAGAGAGCGAGGCAAAAATTAAATGGTGAAAAGAGACAGACCGCAGGGCAGAGGGAGGAATTGATAAACAGGGACAGGGCACCCGACAGAGCATGATGGAGAACAGGGAAAAAAAAAATAGCAGCAAGCTACAGGGAAGAGGGAGGAATTAAAGAACAGTGACTGGAAGACAGACAGCGACACATGGAGAGAGAGAAGACAAAAGAGCGATGGGCAACAAGATGGATAGGGAGGAAACGAAAAACAGCAGAAGGGAGTCAGCCAGAGAGAAAGACACCGAGGAAAAAGGCCAGACAGGCTATGAGGGACGGAGGTAGGAATGAAAAACGGGGGACAGGGAGCAGGAAAGAGAGAGATGGAGATCGCAGGGAATAGCAGCGGGTGCAGGAAGAAGAAAGGGGCATCAATAGGAACAGGGAGCTGGACAGAGAGGGATGGAGAAAGGCAACAAGAGCGGCAGGGTACAGGGCAGAGAAAGGGAAGACCTACAAGATGGGGACAGGGAGATGCTCCAAGCAAGACGGAAGATACAGGTGAGCAAAAAAAGTTGAGCAGCACCAGAAAGAGAGGAGTCTAGGAGAAAGACAGGGAGGGACCAGGCCACACAAGAGGGATGAGAGGGGCCCAAGAGCTCGGGACTTACTGCAGTTCTCCGCGCTGCCGTGAGAATTTGACAGGTCAGACTCCTCCTTCTGTTTGCCTTCTCCCTTCCTCTTCTACAGCTCCAGGTGCCTGGCTGTCCTCCACTTATGAGAAGATGTAGGTGTCTCACAGCTCTTACGAGATGAGGCCTGCTAGACACAGAACCTCATTCAATCACACACTACGTGCAGGAGTAGGACAGAGGAAAGAGAGAGAAACCGAGAAGTGAGGAGCAGAACGGAAGGATCGAGAGAGAAATGGACTGAGGAGTGATGCAAAAGGTACAGAACAAGCAGTCAGAAGTGCAGACAGAAAAAGAAAAGGGAGCAGCAAGACAAGAGAGAGAAAGTGAGAGAGGAAGGGGGAGCAAGGCAGAAGAAAAGAAAGAAAAGATCTAGAGAAGAAGAAAAAAAAATCACAGCATGGGAAAGAGAAGGGCGGGAAGGGACTGGGACATACAAGGGGGGCGACAGGGCCCCGAGGGCCCGCGACTCACCGCGGCTCTCGCTCCCGGCACTGCCGGGAGAACTGGACAGGTCAGATGCTTCTTTCTCCTTCCTTCCTCCTGCCCCTCCTCTTCTTCTGAAACTCCACTCGCCCGGCTGACCTCCCCCTAAAAGAATACGCGGGTGTCTCTCGGCTCTTACAAGACGTGGCTTCCGACACACGCAGCCTCGCTCGCTCGCTCGCTCCGCGGCCGTTCCGCGCCTGGGTCCGGCCCGCTGCGGACTGTGCAGAGGGCTCCTCGCTCACCCGGAGAGGCAGGCGCTCTCCTCCTGCAGGGCGAGGCGGCTGCTGCCCACATGCCCTTGACGTTCTCCTTCCTTCCCTTTCTCCGGCCCCTCCAGCTCCAGCCGCGGCGGCTCCCGCCCCGCTGCCCACGGCCGGGAAGGCTCGGCTCCGCCCGTCCCTTCTGGCCCCCGAGCCGTGAGGAGCGCCAGGCCGGGCAGAGACACCCCACGCCAGCCCGAGCTGGGCGCAGCCGGCGGCATCCCCGGGGCAGGAACGGACACGCGCGGCCCCAGCGCGGCCTCGGGAGGGGGCACGGAGGCGGCAGGGACCCTTATTGCCGCGGACCGGCCCGGCCGCAGCCCCAACACTCACCTCCGCCGCGCACGCGCACTCCCGGGAGACGCCGCGGCCGCGCACGCGCACCCCCGGGCCGGGGGGCACACCGCGTCTCGGGGAGCCGCGGGCAGCCCGCGGGAAACCGCCACAAAACCGCGTCTCGGGCCGCGCCGCGGGGCCGCGCCGGTACCGAGGGCTGTGCCGTGCCGCGCGCGCCCGCCAGCGCCGCGGCTGCGGGGAACCGAGAGCGCAGAAACTGCAGCTCCCGGCGTGCCCCGGGGAGCCAACATGGCCGACCGGAAGCCCCCTGCACGTGACTACGGCTCCCGCCGCGCCGCCCGCGCACCCGGAAGCCCGGCCGAGCGCAGCCCCGCGCGGCTCCGGGCAGCGCCGCCGCCGCCCGGCCCCGACGCGGAGCGGCCTCCGCCCCCGGTCCCGCCGCACCTTTCCCCGCAGCCGCCCGGCCGCGCGGCCCCGCTCCTGCCTCGGCTCGCACCGGCTCCTCCTCCAGCACCGGCCCCGGACAGGGAGGGGTCGCTGCCTGCAGCCTCCCTGCCCGCCCCTGCGGCTCCTCCGGCCCGGCCCACGCTCCCCCCCCCCCCCCCCCCCCGGTAACTATAGCGACCAGCACCGTTAATAAACGCCGGAGATGCCCGTCGCTCCTCCGAGCTCGCGCTCTATGGGCCGCCGGTCCTCCGGTCGCGGGGCCGCCGCCGCGCACGCGCACTCCGGGGGCCGCCCGGCGCAGCCGCACGCCGCAGGTCGCCTCTCCCCGCCGGGGGAACCTTCCCCGGGCAGCGGGAGCAGCCGCTGGGCGAGACCGCTCCGGTGCGCGGGCCGACGGGACCGACGCTGCCAAATCTTATAACCCCCCGGAGAGGGAGGAGCTCCGGCACGGCCGCAGCGCAGGGCAGCGCAGTCTCGCCTTGTGACCCAGAACTCAGCGGGGTGACCGAAGTGTCGGTCAGAGCAGCCTCAGGGCTCTTTGGACGGGTGGAAGGGGGAGGAAAGCCTGTGACAACGCGACACGGGAGCGCAGAGTTGTTTTAAGGACGAAACAGCGTAACTTCGGTCCCTGGGAGACCAGTACAGTAACTGTTAAAAGCACACGTATTGTTAGATATTTTTCCTAAACTCACATTTATCCAATTTAGTTTTTCAAACCCTGGTGATAGCAGAAATAGTTTTTTAAAAAAACCCAGATAAATCCAGGAACATTTCTGCCCGCGTTCAGCCGCTCTTCTGGAGCGTACGCTAGGAGCTGGAGAACCCGAGCAAGCTGTCTGATTATATTTACGGCAGCTCTGGCCCCGACAGCTCCCCCGTCCGTCCCCTTGCCAGGAACTAGCGCCGCGGCGGCTACAGCTCAGCCCAAAGCCAAACCGACACCGACCTCGGCTCTGGAAAGCGCCACCTCATCTCCCCCCGTTTTGCTGATTAGGGATATCAATTCAACTCAGACACCGGAGTGAAAGGAGCAGGCGTATTTTATTAGAAATAACTAAATAACAGAAGAATATGGAAAACACGCAGTCAGGAAAGACGGAATAGTGCACTCACACAGACAGGAAAATACAGGGTAACGCATCAAATCCTGACTGCCTGAGAGAGAGGGAACAGCGATTAAAAAAGATCCCTCAGCACCTGCACCCGTTGCCATCACCCAGACCCGCAGGCAGCCCCGGTTACAGCGAGGGTTTGCAGAGCCTTTCCCGGCAAGTGGGAAACCCTACGCGGTGCGTCCACCCGTAGGTGAGGCCTCCAAAGTCGCTGTGAGCGGGTCCACCCTTCTATACCCCAAAATCGGCAAGCCAGAAGAGCTGGCACCTTGGTTTGGAGCGGAAATATCTGGTTTCAATCTCACATTAGATTCCCCCGGAGCCTGGCCAGGGCTCAGGGGAGAAGCTAAGGGAGCTCCTCTGCTTACCCAGGCAGACTAGGTGCAAGGGCTCACGTCAGGCCACAGGGCCAGACTACGGTCTCCACGACCCGGTTATTTTATCCCCACACAAAGAAAGATAAATGTACATTCAAGAGAGCTACGTCTTCCACACCTGTTTCACTAACGATGACATACTGAGTGAGCAGCTTCGGCTCAGGGCCTGTTGTTCAGGCTTCGATACTTCCACTTTTTACATCGGAATAGGTGGTTGGTTATCACTTAGTAAAATACCTGTTAGCACAATGGTTAACAGTTACAAAATACACAGGACTCGTCTACAGGTCAACTCTGGCTTGGCCCTATTGTCCAAGCCTTAGCGCTTCACCCCGAGAGTCCCCTTGCAAGCAGCCAGGACCAACACACGCCGCAAACATTCCAGCGGCTGCCAAAGGTTAAAATCCCACGCGCAGCGCCACGTGGCAGGCAGCGGTTAAAGCCGAGTTGGGCAGAAAAGGAGCTAAATGGGGAACACGCAGCTGGAGAAAGCATCTGATTGAGCACCCCCGGCACTGAACAGATGGGGAAAGGGTGGGCACAAACGCCCTTTTGGGGCAGGGAAGAGGAACGTGCTCCTCCAGAGGCTGAGATCCAGCCGCTTCCTTCCCCGTACAGGTGCGGAAAGAGAAGCACTCAGAGCAGGGGAATCCACCTCCAAAACCCTGCTCCCGACTGCTCTTCCCCCGGCATCCCACGCAGCCTCAAAGGGCGCTGCGGGTGGCTGCAGAGCCCTCCCGCTCCCCACGGCTGGTGCAGCCACATCCAAGTACAGAAAGGAGTTTTGAGAAAACTTCAGGAAGTTGGGTCATCGTCAGGTGGAATGGGAGCAGGTTCTAAAACTGGAGAACTACCAAGAGCCGAGTACTTGCTCACGAGGCAAAGAAAACATCCCCAAAGGGGCAGGGACGCTGGAGGCGACCACAGCCCAGGTGACAGGGAGGTCCCCTGCCCAGGAGGGCTTTCTCTCGCCTCTTTGCCGGACCGCTGCCGCTACTCCTCCCGCTCGCTCTTGCCTCGCAGGTCCTTCTGCACGCGGTGGATGTCTCTCCCTTCTTCTCCACGACCAACTGCTGCAAGAGCAGGAGAATGCCATCAGGTCTGAGAGCGACGACGGTCCTGGGTGAGAGCTGGCCACAGCACCACCTGAACACCGGCCGCCCTCACACAGCCCTATACCCCCGCCCCCCCGAAAAAACCTCACAGATCGGCTTTTCTTACCCAATCGGTGCCCCGGTGCTGCCGCACGTGGAGTCGCGGCGGGCGCTGGAGCTGGGCTCGGAGTCGGGCACTCTGGGCAAACGGAGCTGGGCATGCAGAGCGGCGGCCACCGAGGCTGCGCCCCTGCTTACAGGGGGCTCGAGCCGCTGCCGGGACTGCAAAGTGCCCGGGACTGCAGGGCACGGGCCAGGCCCCGACTTACAGGGCAGCCCCGGTCCCAAAGGCCCACGAGGCCCCTCCTCTCCGCTACAGGGGCGCCCTGACCCGCACCCCGCTAACAGGGCCGCCGCCCCACACAAGGCGCCAGCCAAGCACTATCGAGAGTGCTGGGCGCTGTCTGCCCTGAAGGCAGGTGAATCGGCAGCAGCGGCCCTTTCCCAAGAGGTTCTGGGGGCTGGGGAAGCAGAACTTCCCGAGGGGGGTTCCTCATCGCTTGGGAGAAGCTGCCGCGTCACTGCGGAGCAGCTGGTTGCAAGGGGCTGGCGGCTGAGGCCCACCCGTGCTGCCTGTCCCCCTAAATCTCCCCCTGCCCTGCCGTACCCCTGTCCCCTCTCCCTCTATGCTTTAAGCCCCCAGGCCGCCGGGCACCACCAGGTGAGAAAATGGGGTCTGAGGCGGCTCAGGCCGGGGCAGGGGGCAGGAGGGAGGGAGGAAGGAGGGCCGGGGGCCAGAGCACGCTGAGGGAAGGTCCCTCAGGCGGCCGGCTTCCCCGTCGTCCAGGCAGAGGAGCTGGCGCCCGACCGCGCCGTCCTTCCAGGCACCAGCTCCCGGAAAAGGAAGAAGGAAGAGGCATCCGTGGCCTGCGGAAGAAACTACGAGGCGAGGGCAAGCGAGAGGAGGAGCGGCACGCTGAAACCGGGGAAAGAGAAAGGGGCTGCGGGGAAAGAGAAAGGGGCTGCGGGGAAAGAGAAAGGGGCTGCGGGGAAAGAGAAAGGGGCTGCGGGGAAAGAGAAAGGGGCTGCGGGGAAAGAGAAAGGGGCTGCGGGGAAAGGGCCCTCCCTGTCACCACGGCTGCTGTGGGACAAGAGCATCCTGGGCGCTTTTGGGAGGGTCTCGAGGACTCTGGGGCAGGTACTTGGCTCAGGGCCGTTCCCTGCGTTTCTAGAGGCTACCGCGGTTCTCGGTGAAGGGGACACAACTGCCGAGCCTTTGCCCTCGAAGGCCGGGGGCCGCAGACGCCCGCTCGCTACCCGCTCCTCCTGCCGAGGGCGGGGGACGGGCACAACCCCGCTTACAGGGCCGTCGGGTCAGAGGGCTCCACGGCTCGTGGCACTCGCCCCGAGTACGGGGCCGGCACGCTGGCAGGTCGCCAGCAGGACAGGCAGCCACCCAGGCCCAGAGAGCGGGAGGGTCACGCGGCTTGGCTCCGTCCTTGGAAAGGAGGGGCCAGCCGGGACTCGCCCTCCGCTCGCGGGCTCAGCGGGGACCGACCCCCTGTTGCTGCACAGAGCCCCTCTTTCCCTCCCGGGAAGTTTAAGCTAAGTACGCTGCAGCGATTTCAACAGGGGCCTAAACAAGAAGCTCCTTCACTCGCTCACTCGCACCGACGCGGACACAGGCAGGCACACGGACACGGACAGGGGGAAAGAAAACTTCCCAGGAGAGAGAGCGAGCTCTGTGCAGCCAATGTCTGGGGAGCCGTCCCCTCCCGCGAGCAAGAGAGCAGAGCCTCGGACCTGCCCCCCCGGACGCCCGGAGCCCAGAGGGACTCAACGTGCCACGGGCCTTCGCGGGGGACCAAGGGACAAGTGCCGCGACGCGCCCCGACTCCAGGGGGTCACGCTGGCCAGGCCGCCAGCAGGCAGAAGGCCGCCAGGGCCGGGGAAACAGCCCTCCCCTGCCTACAGGGCGGGCTTGGGGGCCAGAGAGCCCCATTTGCCCCTCGGTGCGGGGACGGTGCCGCTCTCTCCTTACAGGGTCGCCCCTCTCTCCGGGCAGCCAAACCGTCGGGGCAAGGGGGCAAAAGGCCAGAGACCCGAGCCCTGCTTACAGGGAGGTCACCCGGCGCAGCGCCGGCCAGGACACCAAAGGTGCCGGCAACGGTGCCGTGGGGAGGCCCCTTTGCCCTGAGCTCCCGCCTCTCTTCAGCCCGCCGCTCCTCCTCTCCCTCGCTCTGGCCTCGCAGCTCCTTCACGATGCCTTGTCTTGCTTCTCGAGGAGCTGGTGCTCGGAAGGAAGGCGCAGCCAGGCGCCAGCTCCCCCACCCGGAGGACAGAGCAGAGGCCCCGGCCCTGCTGCCAGGCCCCCCCCGCGCCCAAGTTACAGGCCGGCCGGCCTGGCTGCGGCTCACCACCACGGCGCGCTTCAGGAGCTCCGCTTCCCGCCCCGGCCGCAGAGACGGCGCCGCTCACCCCCCTTAGAGGGTTGCCACCTGCCCGGCAGCCTGACCACGGGGTGACGTGGCAAAAGGCCGGCAAAAACCCAAAGACCCGAGCCCTGCTTACAGGGGGGTCACCCGGCACACAGCCGGCCAGGGCACCAAAGGTCCTGGCGACACGCTGGTGCGACCACAGCCCCGGTGACGGGGAGGTCCCTTTGCCCAGAGCGCCCTTCTCCTGCCTCCTCTTGCTGCCCAGACTTCCTCCGCTCTTGGCCTGCAGCGGTACAGGACGGAGACCTCCACGCCGCTCCGCCGCCTGCTGCAAGGGCAGGAGGATGCCGTCAGGTCTGAGAGCGATGCTGGTCCCCGGCGAGAGCTGGCCACAGCACCACCCGAACCCCGGCCGCCCTCCCACCACCCATACCGCGAAAAAACCTCGCAGATCGGCTTTCCTCACCCAGTCCATGCTCCAGTGCTTCGTGCAGGGACCGTGACGGGCTCTCATCTGCAATGGGCTCCTGGCAGCGTCCGGCGGCTCCTGGCAGCGTCCGTCAGGGCCTGGACCCTCCTCAGCCCCTGAGGTGATGGCGGTCCCTCCTCATGCAGCTCCAATCCCCCCCCACGCGCCCTGACACAGGTCTGCTGCCCCTCCTAGGCGACGGCACTGGCCCCCCACCATGCAGCAGCTTTGATCCCCTGCCAAGGTGGCTCCAATCCCTCGGCCCCGAGTCGATCCGGTTCTTGCTGAGGCAGCGCCGACTTGCGCTCCCCTTTCCCTCAGGCGGCCGCTCCGCCCCTCACAGCGGCGCTTTGCCCAGAGCGCGCTTCTCTTTCTTCCGCTTGCTGCCCAGACTTCCTTCGCTGCTCCTCCTGCTAACCCTTGCCTTGCACGGCCTTCCGCATGCGGTGGATGTCTCTCCCTTCTCCACCACCAAGTGCTGCAAGAGCAGGAGGGTGCCGTCAGGCCTGAGAGGGACGACGGTCCCCGGCGAGAGCCTGACACGGCACCACCCGAACCCCAGCCGCCCTCCCACACCGCTATTCCTCTATACCCCCCCCCCAAAAAAAAACCTCACAGATCGGCTTTTCTTACCCAATCGGTGCTCCGGTGCTGCCACACGTGGAGTCGCGGCGGGCGCTGGAGCTGGGCTCGGAGTCGGGCACTCTGGGCAAACGGAGCTGGGCATGCAAAGCGGCGGCCACCGAGGCTGCGCCCCTGCTTACAGGGGGCTCGAGCCGCTGCCGGGACTGCAAAGTGCCCGGGACTGCAGGGCACGGGCCAGGCCCCGACTTACAGGGCAGCCCCGGTCCCAAAGGCCCACGAGGCCCCTCCTCTCCGCTACAGGGGCGCCCTGACCCGCACCCCGCTAACAGGGCCGCCGCCCCACGCAAGGCGCCAGCCAAGCACTATCGAGAGTGCTGGGCGCTGTCTGCCCTGAAGGCAGGTGAATCGGCAGCAGCGGCCCTTTCCCAAGAGGTTCTGGGGGCTGGGGAAGCAGAACTTCCCGAGGGGGGTTCCTCATCGCTTGGGAGAAGCTGCCGCGTCACTGCGGAGCAGCTGGTTGCAAGGGGCTGGCGGCTGAGGCCCACCCGTGCTGCCTGTCCCCCTAAATCTCCCCCTGCCCTGCCGTACCCCTGTCCCCTCTCCCTCTATGCTTTAAGCCCCCAGGCCGCCGGGCACCACCAGGTGAGAAAATGGGGTCTGAGGCGGCTCAGGCCGGGGCAGGGGGCAGGAGGGAGGGAGGAAGGAGGGCCGGGGGCCAGAGCACGCTGAGGGAAGGTCCCTCAGGCGGCCGGCTTCCCCGTCGTCCAGGCAGAGGAGCTGGCGCCCGACCGCGCCGTCCTTCCAGGCACCAGCTCCCAGAGAAGGAAGAAGGAAGAGGCATCCGTGGCCTGCGGAAGAAACTACGAGGCGAGGGCAAGCGAGAGGAGGAGCGGCACGCTGAAACCGGGGAAAGAGAAAGGGGCTGCGGGCAAAGGGCCCTCCCTGTCACCACGGCTGCTGTGGGACAAGAGCGTCCTGGGCAACTCTGGGAGGGTCTCGAGGACTCTGGGGCAGGTACTTGGCTCAGGGCCGTTCCCTGCGTTTCTAGAGGCTACCGCGGTTCTCGGTGAAGGGGACACAACTGCCGAGCCTTTGCCCTCGAAGGCCGGGGGCCGCAGACGCCCGCTCGCTACCCGCTCCTCCTGCCGAGGGCGGGGGACGGGCACAACCCTGCTTACAGGGCCGTTGGGTCAGAGGGCTCCACGGCTCGTGGCACTCGCCCCGAGTACGGGGCCGGCACGCTGGCAGGTCGCCAGCAGGACAGGCAGCCACCCAGGCCCAGAGAGCGGGCGGGTCACGCGTCGGCCGTGCTACGACCGCGCGGCTTGGCTCCGTCCTTGGAAAGGAGGGGCCAGCCGGGACTCGCCCTCCGCTCGCGGGCTCAGTGGGGACCGACCCCCTGTTGCTGCACAGAGCCCCTCTTTCCCTCCCGGGAAGTTTAAGCTAAGTACGCTGCAGCGATTTCAACAGGGGCCTAAACAAGAAGCTCCTTCACTCGCTCACTCGCACCGACGCGGACACAGGCAGGCACACGGACACAGACAGGGGGAAAGAAAACTTCCCAGAAGAGAGAGCGAGCTCTGTGCAGCCAATGTCTGGGGAGCCGTCCCCTCCCGCGAGCAAGAGAGCAGAGCCTCGGACCTGCCCCCCCGGACGCACGGAGCCCAGAGGGACTCAACGTGCCACGGGCCTTCGCGGGGGACCAAGGGACAAGTGCCGCGACGCGCCCCGACTCCAGGGGGTCACGCTGGCCAGGCCGCCAGCAGGCAGAAAGCCGCCAGGGCCGGGGAAACAGCCCTCCCCTGCCTACAGGGCGGGCTTGGGGGCCAGAGAGCCCCATTTGCCCCTCGGTGCGGGGACGGAGCCGCTCTCTCCTTACAGGGTCACCCCTCTCTCCGGGCAGCCAAACCGTCGGGGCAAGGGGGCAAAAGGCCAGAGACCCGAGCCCTGCTTACAGGGAGGTCACCCGGCACAAAGCCGGTCAGGGCACCAAACGTCCTGGCGACACGCTGGTGCGACCACAGCCCCGGTGACAGGGAGGTCCCTTTGCCCAGAGCGCCCTTCTCCTTCCTCCTCTTGCTGCCCAGACTTCCTCCACGCCTCGTCCCGCTCCCTCTTGGCCTGCAGCGGTACAGGACGGAGACCTCCACGCCGCTCCGCCGCCTGCTGCAAGGGCAGGAGGATGCCGTCAGGTCCGAGAGCGATGCTGGTCCCCGGCGAGAGCTGGCCACAGCACCACCCGAACCCCGGCCGCCCTCCCACCACCACCACCATCCCCCCTCCTTGCGAAAAAAACTCACAGATTGGCTTTCCTCACCCAGTCCATGCTCCAGCACTTCCTGCAGGGATGTCTACGACGGGCGCTTTTCTCCTCCGGGCTCCTGGCCGCGTTCAGCGAGGCTTGGACCCTCCACCGCCCCTGAGGCGATGGCCGTCCCTCCTCAGGCAGCTCCAGTCCCCTCTCACCGGTCCTGAGGAAGCTCCGCTCCCCCACCCCCCGCCGTTGACGACACTCCCCCCCCCAGGTGATGACACCACCCCACTTCCCCCCACCAGGCGACGACACTGCTCCCCCCCCACACACAGACACAGAGGCGACGACACTGCTCCCCCCCCCTCCCCCGCCGAGGCGACGACACTGCTCCCCCCCCCTCCCCCGCCGAGGCGACGACATTGCTCCCCCCCCCCCTCCCCCGCCGAGGCGACGACACTGCTCCCCCCCCCCTCCCCCGCCGAGGCGACGACACTGCTCCCCCCCCCCTCCCCCGCCGAGGCGACGACACTGCTCCCCCCCCCCTCCCCCGCCGAGGCGACGACACTGCTCCCCCCCCCCCTCCCCCGCCGAGGCGACGACACTGCTCCCCCCCCCTCCCCCGCCGAGGCGACGACACTGCTCCCCCCCCCCGCCGAGGCGACGACACCGACCCCCTCTCCAAGGCGGCTCCCGTCCCGTCCCCCCCCCCCTGTTCCCAAGTCGATCCGCTACTTCCCCAGGCAGGTTCGACTCCTGCTCGCCCCTTCCCCGGGCAGGTCCCCCTCAGGCGACCGCTCCGCCCCCCACAGCGGCGCTTTGTTCAGAGCGCCCTTCTCTTTCCTCTTGCTGCCCAGACTTCCTCCGCTGCTCCTCCCGCTCGCTCTTGCCTCGCAGGTCCTTCCACACGCAGTGGACATCTCTCCCTTCTCCGCCACCAGCTGCTGCAAGGGCAGGAGTGTGCCGTCAGGTCTGAGAAGGACGCCTGTCCCCGGCGAGAAGTGCCCACAGCACCACCCGAACCCCGGCCGCCCTCCAACCCCCCCTTCCCCCCCCGAAAAAAACCTCACAGATCGGCTTTTCTCACCAGAGTCGATGCTCCAGCACTTCCTGCAGGGACGACTGCGCCGGGCACTCGTCTGCTCCAGGCACCTTGCCGCGCCTGGCGGGTCCAGGACTCTCCTGAGCCCCTCAGACAATGGCGCTCGCCCCCCCACAGGCGACTCGGGTCCACCCCCGCCCGCCCCGAGCCGAGCCGAGCCGATGAGGTCCCCGCCGAGGCGGCGCCGATCGCCGAGCAGCCTTTTCCGGGGGCGCCGCTCCCGCTCCTCTCAGGCGGCCGCGCGGCGCCTCACTGCTGCGCGCGCCGCTCCCGCCCTTCGCCTCAGGCGATAGCTCCGCCCCTCACGTCGGCGCGCGGCGTTCCCGCCCGCCGAAAGCGTCGGGGGCGTGCCGAAAGCGTCGGGGGCGTGCCGAAAGCGTCGGGGGCGTGCCGAAAGCGTCGGGGGCGTGCCGAAAGCGTCGGGGGCGTGCCGAAAGCGTCGGGGGCGTGCCGAAAGCGTCGGGGGCGTGCCGAAAGCGTCGGGGGCGTGCCGAAAGCGTCGGGGGCGTGCCGAAAGCGTCGGGGGCGTGCCGAAAGCGTCGGGGGCGTGCCGAAAGCGTCGGGGGCGTGCCGAAAGCGTCGGGGGCGTGCCGAAAGCGTCGGGGGCGTGCCGAAAGCGTCGGGGGCGTGCCGAAAGCGTCGGGGGCGTGCCGAAAGCGTCGGGGGCGTGCCGAAAGCGTCGGGGGCGTGCCGAAAGCGTCGGGGGCGTGCCGAAAGCGTCGGGGGCGTGCCGAAAGCGTCGGGGGCGTGCCGAAAGCGTCGGGGGCGTGCCGAAAGCGTCGGGGGCGTGCCGAAAGCGTCGGGGGCGTGCCGAAAGCGTCGGGGGCGTGCCGAAAGCGTCGGGGGCGTGCCGAAAGCGTCGGGGGCGTGCCGAAAGCGTCGGGGGCGTGCCGAAAGCGTCGGGGGCGTGCCGAAAGCGTCGGGGGCGTGCCGAAAGCGTCGGGGGCGTGCCGAAAGCGTCGGGGGCGTGCCGAAAGCGTCGGGGGCGTGCCGAAAGCGTCGGGGGCGTGCCGAAAGCGTCGGGGGCGTGCCGAAAGCGTCGGGGGCGTGCCGAAAGCGTCGGGGGCGTGCCGAAAGCGTCGGGGGCGTGCCGAAAGCGTCGGGGGCGTGCCGAAAGCGTCGGGGGCGTGCCGAAAGCGTCGGGGGCGTGCCGAAAGCGTCGGGGGCGTGCCGAAAGCGTCGGGGGCGTGCCGAAAGCGTCGGGGGCGTGCCGAAAGCGTCGGGGGCGTGCCGAAAGCGTCGGGGGCGTGCCGAAAGCGTCGGGGGCGTGCCGAAAGCGCCGGGGGCGTGCCGAAAGCGCCGGGGGCGTGCCGAAAGCGCCGGGGGCGTGCCGAAAGCGCCGGGGGCGTGCCGAAAGCGCCGGGGGCGTGCCGAAAGCGCCGGGGGCGTGCCGAAAGCGCCGGGGGCGTGCCGAAAGCGCCGGGGGCGTGCCGAAAGCGCCGGGGGCGTGCCGAAAGCGCCGGGGGCGTGCCGAAAGCGCCGGGGGCGTGCCGAAAGCGCCGGGGGCGTGCCGAAAGCGCCGGGGGCGTGCCGAAAGCGCCGGGGGCGTGCCGAAAGCGCCGGGGGCGTGCCGAAAGCGCCGGGGGCGTGCCGAAAGCGCCGGGGGCGTGCCGAAAGCGCCGGGGGCGTGCCGAAAGCGCCGGGGGCGTGCCGAAAGCGCCGGGGGCGTGCCGAAAGCGCCGGGGGCGTGCCGAAAGCGCCGGGGGCGTGCCGAAAGCGCCGGGGGCGTGCCGAAAGCGCCGGGGGCGTGCCGAAAGCGCCGGGGGCGTGCCGAAAGCGCCGGGGGCGTGCCGAAAGCGCCGGGGGCGTGCCGAAAGCGCCGGGGGCGTGCCGAAAGCGCCGGGGGCGTGCCGAAAGCGCCGGGGGCGTGCCGAAAGCGCCGGGGGCGTGCCGAAAGCGCCGGGGGCGTGCCGAAAGCGCCGGGGGCGTGCCGAAAGCGCCGGGGGCGTGCCGAAAGCGCCGGGGGCGTGCCGAAAGCGCCGGGGGCGTGCCGAAAGCGCCGGGGGCGTGCCGAAAGCGCCGGGGGCGTGCCGAAAGCGCCGGGGGCGTGCCGAAAGCGCCGGGGGCGTGCCGAAAGCGCCGGGGGCGTGCCGAAAGCGCCGGGGGCGTGCCGAAAGCGCCGGGGGCGTGCCGAAAGCGCCGGGGGCGTGCCGAAAGCGCCGGGGGCGTGCCGAAAGCGCCGGGGGCGTGCCGAAAGCGCCGGGGGCGTGCCGAAAGCGCCGGGGGCGTGCCGAAAGCGCCGGGGGCGTGCCGAAAGCGCCGGGGGCGTGCCGAAAGCGCCGGGGGCGTGCCGAAAGCGCCGGGGGCGTGCCGAAAGCGCCGGGGGCGTGCCGAAAGCGCCGGGGGCGTGCCGAAAGCGCCGGGGGCGTGCCGAAAGCGCCGGGGGCGTGCCGAAAGCCGAGATACAGGAGCAGGGGCGGCCTGAGCTCGGGCACAGCGTAGAGGCGGGATTACCAGGAGGGAGGGAAATGGGCAGGCAGGCACATGGAGCGGCAGACAGGCTCGCCGAGGTTAACAATGCCTGGGAACTGGCCAGAGAAAGCTGTGGGCAAAAAGAGACCCCAAAGCCGATCTGAAACAAGAACTGAACAAGGAAAATAACAGCGCTAGGTTACAGGAGAGAAAGGGAGGATGAAACAAAGGAAGGAGAGAGAGCAGGACCAAGCATCTGGAAGAAAGAAAAAGGGAGAGCTAGAAGAAGACACAAGAGGGAGTGGGAGCAGGAACGAACGAGAGCAGAAGTACAGGGAAGAAAAAAACAACAAAAATCATAGCAGCATGGGATAGAGAGGGGGCCAGGGGACAGCCCAAAACGTCCAAGAGGGGCAACAGGGCCCGAGGGTCCGCGACTCACCGCAGCTGTCGCTCTCAGCGCTGCCAGGAAAAATTTGCCGATTCAGACCCTTCTTTCTCCTTCTCTCCTCCCTTCCTTTTCTGGAGGTGCAGTCGCTCAGCTGCCCTCCACCTCAAAGAACACGCGGGTGTCTCTCGGCTCTTACAAAACGCAGCTTCCTGCACGTGTGGCCTCGCTCGCACGCTGCGCGGCCGTACCGCGCTCTGGGTGACGCGCACGGACCCTGATCGCACGCTGGCGGTCCGGCCCGCTGCGGACTGTACAGAGGGCTCCTGCCTCGCCCAGAGAGGCAGGCTCTCTCTTCCTGCAGTGGAAGGCAGCTGCTGCCCACATGCCCTTGATTTTCTTCTTTCCCTTTCTCAGGCCTCTGCAGCTTCAGCTGTGACAGCTCCTGTCCACAGCCAGAAAACGTCCCAGGGGCCTGTCCCTTCTCACCTCTCTGCTGCGAGGAGCACAAGGGCAGGCAGAGAACCCCACACAGTTCTGAAGTGGGTCCAGTCGACAGCATCCCCAGGGAAGGAACAGGCAAGCGCGGCCCCGGTGAGGCCTCTGGGAGAAGGTGAAGCGACTGCCGTTATTACCGTAGATCGCCCCTGGCCGGAGCCCCCCTTCCACAGGGGCTCCTGCGGAGGCGCCAAGGGCCGGCTTGCCGCCATCCCCGCGGGGCTCGGGGGTGACCTGGGGCTACGGGACGGGATTCAGGGTGAGGTGCGAGACCTGGGGCCAGGACACGGTGCGGGCGAGGCCAGTGCCAGCTCAAGGGGAGCTCTGGCAAGCTGGGGAGGCACCCAGCACCAACCCCCGGGGGACACCCATCTTATTCCCCTCTGCCTTTGTCCCAGCTCTCGGGTAACTCCCTGGGGCTCCCCCGGCCCGGATCACCTCCAGGAGAGCCGAGGCCTGACACAGCAGGCGGTGTGAAGCTTCCTGCCCCACCGCTGCCGTGTGGCCAGCGGGCAGGAGGGGCCCCCACACCTGCCAAAGGGGCGGGCCGGCCTCACCGGCGACCTCGGCCCTCGCCCACCCCCAGGAATCACGCCCAGCAAGCCTCACGCTGCGGCAGCAGGAAGGCGGCTCTGGCGGTGCCGCACACCTGTGCGGGGCCGGCGCTGCAGTCCTGCCCTTCGCGCACCGAGCGCCCGCCGGCAGCGTGACGTGGGGCGGCGGCAGCATTTCCTTACCAGGAGGGGGCACCGAGCGTGGCCGCACCCCCCCACGGGCATCGGAGCATCGCACTGACGTTGCTGGCGGGCGGCAGCGTGGGGCACGGGGCCACCTCTGTGTCGCCCACCGACAGCACCGTGTGGCGTTTGCCAGGCAGCGGCGGTTAGCACGGGCGAGCGCCACCCCCCGCGCGAGCGGCGGCCGAGCGGCACGTCACTGCGCACACGCTCTCGAGGAATGGGCACGACGCTTGGTGGGGAGCAGCTGGAAGCCCCCGGGAATCCACGTGAAAGCGGCAACAAAACTATCCCTCGTGCTGCGCCACAAGGGCCGCGGCGGTAGCGAGGACTGCGCCGCGCTACGGGCGCCCACGAGCGGTGCAGCTGCCTGGCAGCCGAGTCTGCAGAACCTACAGCTCCTGGCACGCGCTGGCCAACGCGGCACGGCCGCCTGCACGCCAAGCGCTGTAAGACCCCGCATCCCAGCGTGACCCAGGGAACCAACGCGGCTGGCCAGAAACCCCACACGCCAGGACCACAGCTCCCGCTGGGTTGCGAGAGGCAGTTTTCTCTGCTTTCTGACCCTGCAGCAACACCGTTGCTCACCCCTCCGAACCCCCACCAATGCACCCAGAAGCCTCACCACCGGCTCGGGGCAGCCCCTGCCACCACCTCCAACACTGCCACCCTGCAGGCACCGCCATCCTCCCCAGGAGCTGCCAGCTGATGGCACGGCTCCACTCACCTTCTCCCTCGGTGCAGCCAGGGCCCAGCAATGCTCAGCGACTGCTCTGCTCCTCCCTTGGTTGACACCGACCCCTCCGACGGCTGCCTTGCTCTTAACAGCAGCACCCGCCCCTCCACCCGGAGCAGCAAGCCCTTTACAGGGAGGGGCCGCTGCCATCAGCCTCACTGCCCACACCTGGGGCCCCTCCAGCCCCAGCCCACAGCTGGAGGCCATCACCCACCCCCACAGAGCATCATCACCCCTCCCAGCCCCTCACCTGGGGCAAAGGAAGCACAAAAGGCAGCCGGCAGCCAGCAAGTGTTTATTCAGTCACACACAGAACAAGTCCCAGAAGGGAGTGAGTCTGCTCCGGGGCTCAGGGCCCCTAATGCTGCCCCTGCCCCTGGCACACCTTGGCGCTTGTTCCCGGAGCCACGCTCCTCAGTCCAGCCGGGAACAGTCAGTCGGTTCCTGGAGCAACAAGCTGCAGGGCAGAGCTGGAAACTGCCAAACATGAGGAGAAAGATGCAGGACACAAGAAGACAGAAGAAAGGTGGCAGCTAGCTGACTAGTACAGGGGTAGAGAGAAAACAAGAGATGAGCGATGGGGCGGTGAGAGGATGGGGACAGGGAACCCAGCGTGGATATGCAGAAAAAAAAGCAGCAGGGAGAGAAGAAAACAGGCAGCAGAAAGAAGGAGGAGGAGCAGGACAGAAACCAACAAAGAAGGACGAGGAGCAGCATAGAGATGCAGAAAAAAAAAAGCTGGGATGGGTGGCACAACAGACATGGAGGGGAAAAAAAAAAAGGGGGGGAGCAGGGAGCTAGACCAAGCAAGATGGAAGAAAGACCAAAAAGCTCCAGAGAACAGGGCACAGAGGGAGGAAAAAGCAACAGCGATGGGGAGTCAGGACAGCAAACCATGGGAAGGAACACAAAACAAATCACATCGCTACATGTGACAGGGCAGAGAAGGAAGAATTAGGAAACAGGGACAGAGACACAGAAAAAAAGAGACCTGGAGCCAAAAACTAATCCTGATGCATACAGAAAGAAGGGGGGTGGGGGTGGGGGGGTGTATTCTAAAACAGGGGAAACAGAGACAGAGAGATGGAGAAAAGACAAAAGCAACAGACTACAAGGCATCGAGAGAGGAATTACTGAATAGTAACAGAGCGCCAGCCAGAAACAGGCCACAAAGCAGCAAAGATCACAGGGGGTACGGGGCACAGAGGAAGGAATTCGCAAACCCGGCACAAGGAGCCAGACAGAGAGAGAGCGAGGCAAAAATTAAATGGTGAAAAGAGACAGACCGCAGGGCAGAGGGAGGAATTGATAAACAGGGACAGGGCACCCGACAGAGCATGATGGAGAACAGGGAAAAAAAAAATAGCAGCAAGCTACAGGGAAGAGGGAGGAATTAAAGAACAGTGACTGGAAGACAGACAGCGACACATGGAGAGAGAGAAGACAAAAGAGCGATGGGCAACAAGATGGATAGGGAGGAAACGAAAAACAGCAGAAGGGAGTCAGCCAGAGAGAAAGACACCGAGGAAAAAGGCCAGACAGGCTATGAGGGACGGAGGTAGGAATGAAAAACGGGGGACAGGGAGCAGGAAAGAGAGAGATGGAGATCGCAGGGAATAGCAGCGGGTGCAGGAAGAAGAAAGGGGCATCAATAGGAACAGGGAGCTGGACAGAGAGGGATGGAGAAAGGCAACAAGAGCGGCAGGGTACAGGGCAGAGAAAGGGAAGACCTACAAGATGGGGACAGGGAGATGCTCCAAGCAAGACGGAAGATACAGGTGAGCAAAAAAAGTTGAGCAGCACCAGAAAGAGAGGAGTCTAGGAGAAAGACAGGGAGGGACCAGGCCACACAAGAGGGATGAGAGGGGCCCAAGAGCTCGGGACTTACTGCAGTTCTCCGCGCTGCCGTGAGAATTTGACAGGTCAGACTCCTCCTTCTGTTTGCCTTCTCCCTTCCTCTTCTACAGCTCCAGGTGCCTGGCTGTCCTCCACTTATGAGAAGATGTAGGTGTCTCACAGCTCTTACGAGATGAGGCCTGCTAGACACAGAACCTCATTCAATCACACACTACGTGCAGGAGTAGGACAGAGGAAAGAGAGAGAAACCGAGAAGTGAGGAGCAGAACGGAAGGATCGAGAGAGAAATGGACTGAGGAGTGATGCAAAAGGTACAGAACAAGCAGTCAGAAGTGCAGACAGAAAAAGAAAAGGGAGCAGCAAGACAAGAGAGAGAAAGTGAGAGAGGAAGGGGGAGCAAGGCAGAAGAAAAGAAAGAAAAGATCTAGAGAAGAAGAAAAAAAAATCACAGCATGGGAAAGAGAAGGGCGGGAAGGGACTGGGACATACAAGGGGGGCGACAGGGCCCCGAGGGCCCGCGACTCACCGCGGCTCTCGCTCCCGGCACTGCCGGGAGAACTGGACAGGTCAGATGCTTCTTTCTCCTTCCTTCCTCCTGCCCCTCCTCTTCTTCTGAAACTCCACTCGCCCGGCTGACCTCCCCCTAAAAGAATACGCGGGTGTCTCTCGGCTCTTACAAGACGTGGCTTCCGACACACGCAGCCTCGCTCGCTCGCTCGCTCCGCGGCCGTTCCGCGCCTGGGTCCGGCCCGCTGCGGACTGTGCAGAGGGCTCCTCGCTCACCCGGAGAGGCAGGCGCTCTCCTCCTGCAGGGCGAGGCGGCTGCTGCCCACATGCCCTTGACGTTCTCCTTCCTTCCCTTTCTCCGGCCCCTCCAGCTCCAGCCGCGGCGGCTCCCGCCCCGCTGCCCACGGCCGGGAAGGCTCGGCTCCGCCCGTCCCTTCTGGCCCCCGAGCCGTGAGGAGCGCCAGGCCGGGCAGAGACACCCCACGCCAGCCCGAGCTGGGCGCAGCCGGCGGCATCCCCGGGGCAGGAACGGACACGCGCGGCCCCAGCGCGGCCTCGGGAGGGGGCACGGAGGCGGCAGGGACCCTTATTGCCGCGGACCGGCCCGGCCGCAGCCCCAACACTCACCTCCGCCGCGCACGCGCACTCCCGGGAGACGCCGCGGCCGCGCACGCGCACCCCCGGGCCGGGGGGCACACCGCGTCTCGGGGAGCCGCGGGCAGCCCGCGGGAAACCGCCACAAAACCGCGTCTCGGGCCGCGCCGCGGGGCCGCGCCGGTACCGAGGGCTGTGCCGTGCCGCGCGCGCCCGCCAGCGCCGCGGCTGCGGGGAACCGAGAGCGCAGAAACTGCAGCTCCCGGCGTGCCCCGGGGAGCCAACATGGCCGACCGGAAGCCCCCTGCACGTGACTACGGCTCCCGCCGCGCCGCCCGCGCACCCGGAAGCCCGGCCGAGCGCAGCCCCGCGCGGCTCCGGGCAGCGCCGCCGCCGCCCGGCCCCGACGCGGAGCGGCCTCCGCCCCCGGTCCCGCCGCACCTTTCCCCGCAGCCGCCCGGCCGCGCGGCCCCGCTCCTGCCTCGGCTCGCACCGGCTCCTCCTCCAGCACCGGCCCCGGACAGGGAGGGGGCGCTGCCTGCAGCCTCCCTGCCCGCCCCTGCGGCTCCTCCGGCCCGGCCCGCGCTCCCCCCCCCCCCGGTAACTATAGCGACCAGCACCGTTAATAAACGCCGGAGATGCCCGTCACTCCTCCGAGCTCGCGCTCTATGGGCCGCCGGTCCTCCGGTCGCGGGGCCGCCGCCGCGCACGCGCACTCCGGGGGCCGCCCGGCGCAGCCGCACGCCGCAGGTCGCCTCTCCCCGCCGGGGGAACCTTCCCCGGCCAGCGGGAGCAGCCGCTGGGCGAGACCGCTCCGGTGCGCGGGCCGACGGGACCAACGCTGCCAAATCTTATAACCCCCCGGAGAGGGAGGAGCTCCGGCACGGCCGCAGCGCAGGGCAGCGCAGTCTCGCCTTGTGACCCAGAACTCAGCGGGGTGACCGAAGTGTCGGTCAGAGCAGCCTCAGGGCTCTTTGGACGGGTGGAAGGGGGAGGAAAGCCTGTGACAACGCGACACGGGAGCGCAGAGTTGCTTTAAGGACGAAACAGCGTAACTTCGGTCCCTGGGAGACCAGCACAGTAACTATTAAAAGCACACGTATTGTTAGATATTTTTCCTAAACTCACATTTATCCAATTTAGTTTTTCAAATCCTGGTGATAGCAGAAATAGTTTTTTTAGAAAACCCAGATAAATCCAGGAACATTTCTGCCCACGTTCAGCCGCTCTTCTGGAGCGTACGCTAGGAGCTGGAGAACCCGAGCAAGCTGTCTGATTATATTTACGGCAGCTCTGGCCCCGACAGCTCCCCCGTCCGTCCCCTTGCCAGGAACTAGCGCCGCGGCGGCTACAGCTCAGCCCAAAGCCAAACCGACACCGACCTCGGCTCTGGAAAGCGCCACCTCATCTCCCCCCGTTTTGCTGATTAGGGATATCAATTCAACTCAGACACCGGAGTGAAAGGAGCAGGCGTATTTTATTAGAAATAACTAAATAACAGAAGAATATGGAAAACACGCAGTCAGGAAAGACGGAATAGTGCACTCACACAGACAGGAAAATACAGGGTAACGCATCAAATCCTGACTGCCTGAGAGAGAGGGAACAGCGATTAAAAAAGATCCCTCAGCACCTGCACCCGTTGCCATCACCCAGACCCGCAGGCAGCCCCGGTTACAGCGAGGGTTTGCAGAGCCTTTCCCGGCAAGTGGGAAACCCTACGCGGTGCGTCCACCCGTAGGTGAGGCCTCCAAAGTCGCTGTGAGCGGGTCCACCCTTCTATACCCCAAAATCGGCAAGCCAGAAGAGCTGGCACCTTGGTTTGGAGCGGAAATATCTGGTTTCAATCTCACATTAGATTCCCCCGGAGCCTGGCCAGGGCTCAGGGGAGAAGCTAAGGGAGCTCCTCTGCTTACCCAGGCAGACTAGGTGCAAGGGCTCACGTCAGGCCACAGGGCCAGACTACGGTCTCCACGACCCGGTTATTTTATCCCCACACAAAGAAAGATAAATGTACATTCAAGAGAGCCACGTCTTCCACACCTGTTTCACTAACGATGACATACTGAGTGAGCAGCTTCGGCTCAGGGCCTGTTGTTCAGGCTTCGATACTTCCACTTTTTACATCGGAATAGGTGGTTGGTTATCACTTAGTAAAATACCTGTTAGCACAATGGTTAACAGTTACAAAATACACAGGACTCGTCTACAGGTCAACTCTGGCTTGGCCCTATTGTCCAAGCCTTAGCGCTTCACCCCGAGAGTCCCCTTGCAAGCAGCCAGGACCAACACACGCCGCAAACATTCCAGCGGCTGCCAAAGGTTAAAATCCCACGCGCAGCGCCACGTGGCAGGCAGCGGTTAAAGCCGAGTTGGGCAGAAAAGGAGCTAAATGGGGAACATGCAGTTGGAGAAAGCATCTGACTGAGCACCCCCGGCACTGAACAGATGGGGAAAGGGTGGGCACAAACGCCCTTTTGGGGCAGGGAAGAGGAACGTGCTCCTCCAGAGGCTGAGATCCAGCCGCTTCCTTCCCCGTACAGGTGCGGAAAGAGAAGCACTCAGAGCAGGGGAATCCACCTCCAAAACCCTGCTCCCGACTGCTCTTCCCCCGGCATCCCACGCAGCCTCAAAGGGCGCTGCGGGTGGCTGCAGAGCCCTCCCGCTCCCCACGGCTGGTGCAGCCACATCCAAGTACAGAAAGGAGTTTTGAGAAAACTTCAGGAAGTTGGGTCATCGTCAGGTGGAATGGGAGCAGGTTCTAAAACTGGAGAACTACCAAGAGCCGAGTACTTGCTCACGAGGCAAAGAAAACATCCCCGAAGGGGCAGGGACGCTGGAGGCGACCACAGCCCAGGTGACAGGGAGATCCCCTGCCCAGGAGGGCTTTCTCTCGCCTCTTTGCCGGACCGCTGCCGCTACTCCTCCCGCTCGCTCTTGCCTCGCAGGTCCTTCTGCACGCGGTGGATGTCTCTCCCTTCTTCTCCACGACCAACTGCTGCAAGAGCAGGAGAATGCCATCAGGTCCGAGAGCGACGACGGTCCTGGGTGAGAGCTGGCCACAGCACCACCTGAACACCGGCCGCCCTCACACAGCCCTATACCCCCGCCCCCCCGAAAAAACCTCACAGATCGGCTTTTCTTACCCAATCGGTGCTCCGGTGCTGCCGCACGTGGAGTCGCGGCCGGCGCTGGAGCTGGGCTCGGAGTCGGGCACTCTGGGCAAACGGAGCTGGGCATGCAGAGCGGCGGCCACCGAGGCTGCGCCCCTGCTTACAGGGGGCTCGAGCCGCTGCCGGGACTGCAAAGTGCCCGGGACTGCAGGGCACGGGCCAGGCCCCGACTTACAGGGCAGCCCCGGTCCCAAAGGCCCACGAGGCCCCTCCTCTCCGCTACAGGGGCGCCCTGACCCGCACCCCGCTAACAGGGCCGCCACCCCACACAAGGCGCCAGCCAAGCACTATCGAGAGTGCTGGGCGCTGTCTGCCCTGAAGGCAGGTGAATCGGCAGCAGCGGCCCTTTCCCAAGAGGTTCTGGGGGCTGGGGAAGCAGAACTTCCCGAGGGGGGTTCCTCATCGCTTGGGAGAAGCTGCCGCGTCACTGCGGAGCAGCCGGTTGCAAGGGGCTGGCGGCTGAGGCCCACCCGTGCTGCCTGTCCCCCTAAATCTCCCCCTGCCCTGCCGTACCCCTGTCCCCTCTCCCTCTATGCTTTAAGCCCCCAGGCCGCCGGGCACCACCAGGTGAGAAAATGGGGTCTGAGGCGGCTCAGGCCGGGGCAGGGGGCAGGAGGGAGGAGGGAGGGCCGGGGGCCAGAGCACGCTGAGGGAAGGTCCCTCAGGCGGCCGGCTTCCCCCTCGTCCAGGCAGAGGAGCTGGCGCCCGACCGCGCCGTCCTTCCAGGCACCAGCTCCCGGAGAAGAAAGAAGGAAGAGGCATCCGTGGCCTGCGGAAGAAACTACGAGGCGAGGGCAAGCGAGAGGAGGAGCGGCACGCTGAAACCGGGGAAAGAGAAAGGGGCTGCGGGCAAAGGGCCCTCCCTGTCACCACGGCTGCTGTGGGACAAGAGCGTCCTGGGCAACTCTGGGAGGGTCTCGAGGACTCTGGGGCAGGTACTTGGCTCAGGGCCGTTCCCTGCGTTTCTAGAGGCTACCGCGGTTCTCGGTGAAGGGGACACAACTGCCGAGCCTTTGCCCTCGAAGGCCGGGGGCCGCAGACGCCCGCTCGCTACCCGCTCCTCCTGCCGAGGGCGGGGGACGGGCACAACCCCGCTTACAGGGCCGTCGGGTCAGAGGGCTCCACGGCTCGTGGCACTCGCCCCGAGTACGGGGCCGGCACGCTGGCAGGTCGCCAGCAGGACAGGCAGCCACCCAGGCCCAGGGAGCGGGCGGGTCACGCGGCTTGGCTCCGTCCTTGGAAAGGAGGGGCCAGCCGGGACTCGCCCTCCGCTCGCGGGCTCAGCGGGGACCGACCCCCTGTTGCTGCACAGAGCCCCTCTTTCCCTCCCGGGAAGTTTAAGCTAAGTACGCTGCAGCGATTTCAACAGGGGCCTAAACAAGAAGCTCCTTCACTCGCTCACTCGCTCCGACGCGGACACAGGCAGGCACACGGACACGGGGAAAGAAAACTTCCCAGGAGAGAGAGCGAGCTCTGTGCAGCCAATGTCTGGGGAGCCGTCCCCTCCCGCGAGCAAGAGAGCAGAGCCTCGGACCTGCCCCCCCGGACGCACGGAGCCCAGAGGGACTCAACGTGCCACGGGTCTTCGCGGGGGACCGAGGGACAAGTGCCGCGACGCGCCCCGACTCCAGGGGGTCACGCTGGCCAGGCCGCCAGCAGGCAAGAAAGCCGCCAGGGCCGGGGAAACAGCCCTCCCCTGCCTACAGGGCGGGCTTGGGGGCCAGAGAGCCCCATTTGCCCCTCGGTGCGGGGACGGTGCCGCTCTCTCCTTACAGGCTCGCCCCTCTCTCCGGGCAGCCAAACCGTCGGGGCAAGGGGGCAAAAGGCCAGAGACCCGAGCCCTGCTTACAGGGAGGTCACCTGGCGCAGCGCCAGCCAGGACACCAAAGGTGCCGGCAACGGTGCCGTGGGGAGGCCCCTTTGCCCTGAGCTCCCTCCTCTCCCCCCAGCCCTCTCTTCAGCCTGCCGCTCCTCCTCTCCCTCGCTCTGGCCTCGCAGCTCCTTCACGATGCCTCGTCTTGCTTCTCGAGGAGCTGGTGCTCGGAAGGAAGGCGCAGCCAGGCGCCAGCTCCCCCACCCGGAGGACAGAGCAGAGGCCCCGGCCCTGCTGCCAGGCCCCCCCCGCGCCCAAGTTACAGGCCGGCCGGCCTGGCTGCGGCTCACCGCCACGGCACGCTTTAGGAGCTCCGCTTCCCGCCCCGGCCGCAGAGACGGCGCCGCTCACCCCCTAGAGGGTTGCCACCTGCCCGCCAGCCTGACCACGGGGTGACGTGGCAAAAGGCCGGCAAAAACCCAAAGACCCGAGCCCTGCTTACAGGGGGGTCACCCGGCACAAAGCCGGCCAGGGCACCGAAGGTCCTGGCGACACGCTGGTGCGACCACAGCCCCGGTGACGGGGAGGTCCCTTTGCCCAGAGCGCCCTTCTCCTGCCTCCTCTTGCTGCCCAGACTTCCTCCGCTCTTGGCCTGCAGCGGTACAGGACGGAGACCTCCACGCTGCTCCGCCGCCTGCTGCAAGGGCAGGAGGATGCCGTCAGGTCCGAGAGCGATGCTGGTCCCCGGCGAGAGCTGGCCACAGCACCACCTGAACCCCGGCCGCCCTCCCACCACCCACCCCGCGAAAAAACCTTTCAGATCGGCTTTCCTCACCCAGTCGGTGCTCCAGTGCTTCGTGCAGGGACCGTGACGGGCTCTCATCTGCAATGGGCTCCTGGCAGCGTCCGGCGGGGCCTGGACCCTCCTCAGCCCCTGAGGTGATGGCGGTCCCTCCTCATGCAGCTCCAGTCCCCCCCCATGCGCCCTGACGCAGGTCTGCTGCCCCTCCTAGGCGACGGCACTGGCCCCCCACCCTGCAGCAGCTTTGATCCCCTGCCAAGGTGGCTCCAATCCCTCGGCCCCGAGTCGATCCGGTTCTTGCTGAGGCAGCGCCGACTTGCGCTCCCCTTTCCCTCAGGCGGCCGCTCCGCCCCTCACAGCGGCGCTTTGCCCAGAGCGCGCTTCTCTTTCTTCCGCTTGCTGCCCAGACTTCCTTCGCTGCTCCTCCTGCTAACCCTTGCCTTGCACGGCCTTCCGCATGCGGTGGATGTCTCTCCCTTCTCCACCACCAAGTGCTGCAAGAGCAGGAGGGTGCCGTCAGGCCTGAGAGGGACGACGGTCCCCGGCGAGAGCCTGACACGGCACCACCCGAACCCTGGCCGCCCTCCCACACCACTATTCCTCTATACCCCCCCCCCCCAAAAAAAACCCTCACAGATCGGCTTTTCTTACCCAATCGGTGCTCCGGTGCTGCCACACGTGGAGTCGCGGCTGGCGCTGGAGCTGGGCTCGGAATCGGGCACTCTGGGCAAATGGAGCTGGGCATGCAGAGCGGCGGCCACCGAGGCTGCGCCCCTGCTTACAGGGGGCTCGAGCCGCTGCCGGGACTGCGAAGTGCCCGGGACTGCAGGGCACGGGCCAGGCCCCGACTTACAGGGCAGCCCCGGTCCCAAAGGCCCACGAGGCCCCTCCTCTCCGCTACAGGGGCGCCCTGACCCGCACCCCGCTAACAGGGCCGCCGCCCCACACAAGGCGCCAGCCAAGCACTATCGAGAGTGCTGGGCGCTGTCTGCCCTGAAGGCAGGTGAATCGGCAGCAGCGGCCCTTTCCCAAGAGGTTCTGGGGGCTGGGGAAGCAGAACTTCCCGAGGGGGGTTCCTCATCGCTTGGGAGAAGCTGCCGCGTCACTGCGGAGCAGCTGGTTGCAAGGGGCTGGCGGCTGAGGCCCACCCGTGCTGCCTGTCCCCCTAAATCTCCCCCTGCCCTGCCGTACCCCTGTCCCCTCTCCCTCTATGCTTTAAGCCCCCAGGCCGCCGGGCACCACCAGGTGAGAAAATGGGGTCTGAGGCGGCTCAGGCCGGGGCAGGGGGCAGGAGGGAGGGCCGGGGGCCAGAGCACGCTGAGGGAAGGTCCCTCAGGCGGCCGGCTTCCCCATCGTCCAGGCAGAGGAGCTGGCGCCCGACTGCGCCGTCCTTCCAGGCACCAGCTCCCGGAGAAGGAAGAAGGAAGAGGCATCCGTGGCCTGCGGAAGAAACTACAAGGCGAGGGCAAGCGAGAGGAGGAGCGGCACGCTGAAACCGGGGAAAGAGAAAGGGGCTGCGGGCAAAGGGCCCTCCCTGTCACCACGGCTGCTGTGGGACAAGAGCGTCCTGGGCAACTCTGGGAGGGTCTCGAGGACTCTGGGGCAGGTACTTGGCTCAGGGCCGTTCCCTGCGTTTCTAGAGGCTACCGCGGTTCTCGGTGAAGGGGACACAACTGCCGAGCCTTTGCCCTCGAAGGCCGGGGGCCGCAGACGCCCGCTCGCTACCCGCTCCTCCTGCCGAGGGCGGGGGACGGGCACAACCCTGCTTACAGGGCCGTCGGGTCAGAGGGCTCCACGGCTCGTGGCACTCGCCCCGAGTACGGGGCCGGCACGCTGGCAGGTCGCCAGCAGGACAGGCAGCCACCCAGGCCCAGAGAGCGGGCGGGTCACACGGCTTGGCTCCGTCCTTGGAAAGGAGGGGCCAGCCGGGACTCGCCCTCCGCTCGCGGGCTCAGCGGGGACCGACCCCCTGTTGCTGCACAGAGCCCCTCTTTCCCTCCCGGGAAGTTTAAGCTAAGTACGCTGCAGCGATTTCAACAGGGGCCTAAACAAGAAGCTCCTTCACTCGCTCACTCGCTCCGACGCGGACACAGGCAGGCACACGGACACGGACAGGGGGAAAGAAAACTTCCCAGGAGAGAGAGCGAGCTCTATGCAGCCAATGTCTGGGGAGCTGTCCCCTCCCGCGAGCAAGAGAGCAGAGCCTCGGACCTGCCCCCCCGGACGCACGGAGCCCAGAGGGACTCAACGTGCCACGGGGCTTCGCGGGGGACCGAGGGACAAGTGCCGCGACGCGCCCCGACTCCAGGGGGTCACGCTGGCCAGGCCGCCAGCAGGCAGAAAGCCGCCAGGGCCGGGGAAACAGCCCTCCCCTGCCTACAGGGCGGGCTTGGGGGCCAGAGAGCCCCATTTGCCCCTCGGTGCGGGGACGGTGCCGCTCTCTCCTTACAGGCTCGCCCCTCTCTCCGGGCAGCCAAACCGTCGGGGCAAGGGGGCAAAAGGCCAGAGACCCGAGCCCTGCTTACAGGGAGGTCACCTGGCGCAGCGCCAGCCAGGACACCAAAGGTGCCGGCAACGGTGCCGTGGGGAGGCCCCTTTGCCCTGAGCTCCCGCCTCTCCCCCCAGCCCTCTCTTCAGCCTGCCGCTCCTCCTCTCCCTCGCTCTGGCCTCGCAGCTCCTTCACGATGCCTTGTCTTGCTTCTCGAGGAGCTGGTGCTCGGAAGGAAGGCGCAGCCAGGCGCCAGCTCCCCCACCCGGAGGACAGAGCAGAGGCCCCGGCCCTGCTGCCAGGCCCCCCCCGCACCCAAGTTACAGGCCGGCTGGCCTGGCTGCGGCTCACCACCACGGCGCGCTTCAGGAGCTCCGCTTCCCGCCCCGGCCGCAGAGACGGCGCCGCTCACCCCCCTTGAAGGGTTGCCACCTGCCCGGCAGCCTGACCACGGGGTGACGTGGCAAAAGGCCAGCAAAAACCCAAAGACCCGAGCCCTGCTTACAGGGGGGTCACCCGGCACAAAGCCGGCCAGGGCACCGAAGGTCCTGGCGACACGCTGGTGCGACCACAGCCCCGGTGACAGGGAGGTCCCTTTGCCCAGAGCGCCCTTCTCCTGCCTCCTCTTGCTGCCCAGACTTCCTCCGCGCCTCGTCCCACTCCCTCTTGGCCTGCAGCGGTACAGGACGGAGACCTCCACGCCGCTCCGCCGCCTGCTGCAAGGGCAGGAGGATGCCGTCAGGTCCGAGAGCGATGCTGGTCCCCGGCGAGAGCTGGCCACAGCACCACCCGAACCCCGGCCGCCCTCCCACCACCACCACCATCCCCCCTCCTTGCGAAAAAAACTCACAGATTGGCTTTCCTCACCCAGTCCGTGCTCCAGCACTTCCTGCAGGGATGTCTACGACGGGCGCTTTCCTCCTCCGGGCTCCTGGCCGCGTTCAGCGAGGCTTGGACCCTCCACCGCCCCTGAGGCGATGGCCGTCCCTCCTCAGGCAGCTCCAGTCCCCTCTCACCGGCCCTGAGGAAGCTCCGCTCCCCCACCCCCCGCCGTTGACGACACTCCCCCCCCCAGGTGATGACACCACCCCACTTCCCCCCACCAGGCGACGACACTGCTCCCCCCCCCCCCACAGACACAGAGGCGACGACACTGCTCCCCCCCCCCTCCCCCGCCGAGGCGACGACACTGCTCCCCCCCCCCCGCCGAGGCGACGACACCGACCCCCTCTCCAAGGCGGCTCCCGTCCCGTCCCCCCCCCCCCGTTCCCAAGTCGATCCGGTACTTCCCCAGGCAGGTTCGACTCCTGCTCGCCCCTTCCCCGGGCAGGTCCCCCTCAGGCGACCGCTCCGCCCCTCACAGCGGCGCTTTGTTCAGAGCGCCCTTCTCTTTCCTCTTGCTGCCCAGACTTCCTCCGCTGCTCCTCCCGCTCGCTCTTGCCTCGCAGGTCCTTCCACACGCAGTGGACATCTCTCCCTTCTCCGCCACCAGCTGCTGCAAGGGCAGGAGTGTGCCGTCAGGTCTGAGAAGGACGCCGGTCCCCGGCGAGAAGTGCCCACAGCACCACCCGAACCCCGGCCGCCCTCCAACCCCCCCTTCCCCCCCGAAAAAAAACTCACAGATCGGCTTTTCTCACCAGAGTCGATGCTCCAGCACTTCCTGCAGGGACGACCGCGCCGGGCACTCGTCTGCTCCAGGCACCTTGCCGCGCCTGGCGGGTCCAGGACTCTCCTGAGCCCCTCAGACAATGGCGCTCGCCCCCCCACAGGCGACTCGGGTCCACCCCCGCCCGCCCCGAGCCGAGCCGAGCCGATGAGGTCCCCGCCGAGGCGGCGCCGATCGCCGAGCAGCCTTTTCCGGGGGCGCCGCTCCCGCTCCTCTCCGGCGGCCGCGCGGCGCCTCACTGCTGCGCGCGCCGTTCCCGCCCTTCGCCTCAGGCGAAAGCTCCGCCCCTCGCCTCGGCGCGCGGGGTTCCCGCCCGCCGAAAGCGTCGGGGGCGTGCCGAAAGCGTCGGGGGCGTGCCGAAAGCGTCGGGGGCGTGCCGAAAGCGTCGGGGGCGTGCCGAAAGCGTCGGGGGCGTGCCGAAAGCGTCGGGGGCGTGCCGAAAGCGTCGGGGGCGTGCCGAAAGCGTCGGGGGCGTGCCGAAAGCGTCGGGGGCGTGCCGAAAGCGTCGGGGGCGTGCCGAAAGCGTCGGGGGCGTGCCGAAAGCGTCGGGGGCGTGCCGAAAGCGTCGGGGGCGTGCCCAAAGCGTCGGGGGCGTGCCCAAAGCGTCGGGGGCGTGCCCAAAGCGTCGGGGGCGTGCCCAAAGCGTCGGGGGCGTGCCCAAAGCGTCGGGGGCGTGCCCAAAGCGTCGGGGGCGTGCCCAAAGCGTCGGGGGCGTGCCCAAAGCGTCGGGGGCGTGCCCAAAGCGTCGGGGGCGTGCCCAAAGCGTCGGGGGCGTGCCCAAAGCGTCGGGGGCGTGCCCAAAGCGTCGGGGGCGTGCCCAAAGCGTCGGGGGCGTGCCCAAAGCGTCGGGGGCGTGCCCAAAGCGTCGGGGGCGTGCCCAAAGCGTCGGGGGCGTGCCCAAAGCGTCGGGGGCGTGCCCAAAGCGTCGGGGGCGTGCCCAAAGCGTCGGGGGCGTGCCCAAAGCGTCGGGGGCGTGCCCAAAGCGTCGGGGGCGTGCCCAAAGCGTCGGGGGCGTGCCCAAAGCGTCGGGGGCGTGCCCAAAGCGTCGGGGGCGTGCCCAAAGCGTCGGGGGCGTGCCCAAAGCGTCGGGGGCGTGCCCAAAGCGTCGGGGGCGTGCCCAAAGCGTCGGGGGCGTGCCCAAAGCGTCGGGGGCGTGCCCAAAGCGCCGGGGGCGTGCCCAAAGCGCCGGGGGCGTGCCCAAAGCGCCGGGGGCGTGCCCAAAGCGCCGGGGGCGTGCCCAAAGCGCCGGGGGCGTGCCCAAAGCGCCGGGGGCGTGCCCAAAGCGCCGGGGGCGTGCCCAAAGCGCCGGGGGCGTGCCCAAAGCGCCGGGGGCGTGCCCAAAGCGCCGGGGGCGTGCCCAAAGCGCCGGGGGCGTGCCCAAAGCGCCGGGGGCGTGCCCAAAGCGCCGGGGGCGTGCCCAAAGCGCCGGGGGCGTGCCCAAAGCGCCGGGGGCGTGCCCAAAGCGCCGGGGGCGTGCCCAAAGCGCCGGGGGCGTGCCCAAAGCGCCGGGGGCGTGCCCAAAGCGCCGGGGGCGTGCCCAAAGCGCCGGGGGCGTGCCCAAAGCGCCGGGGGCGTGCCCAAAGCGCCGGGGGCGTGCCCAAAGCGCCGGGGGCGTGCCCAAAGCGCCGGGGGCGTGCCCAAAGCGCCGGGGGCGTGCCCAAAGCGCCGGGGGCGTGCCCAAAGCGCCGGGGGCGTGCCCAAAGCGCCGGGGGCGTGCCCAAAGCGCCGGGGGCGTGCCCAAAGCGCCGGGGGCGTGCCCAAAGCGCCGGGGGCGTGCCCAAAGCGCCGGGGGCGTGCCCAAAGCCGAGATACAGGAGCAGGGGCGGCCTGAGCTCGGGCACAGCGTAGAGGCGGGATTACCAGGAGGGAGGGAAATGGGCAGGCAGGCACATGGAGCGGCAGACAGGCTCGCCGAGGATAACAATGCCTGGGAACAGGCCAGAGAAAGCTGTGGGCAAAAAGAGACCCCAAAGCCGATCTGAAACAAGAACTGAAAAAGGAAAATAACAGCGCTAGGTTACAGGAGAGAAAGGGAGGATGAAACAAAGGAAGGAGAGAGAGCAGGACCAAGCATCTCGAAGAAAGAAAAAGGGAGAGCTAGAAGAATACACAAGAGGGAGTGGGAGCAGGAACGAACGAGAGCAGAGATACAGGGAAGAAAAGACAAACAAAAATCATAGCAGCATGGGATAGAGAGGGGGCCAGGGGACAGCCCAAAACGTCCAAGAGGGGCAACAGGGCCCCCAGGGTCCGCAACTGTCTCAGCGCTGCCAGGAAAAATTTGTCAATTCAGACCCTTCTTTCTCCTTCTCTCCTCCCTTCCTTTTCTGGAGCTGCAGTCGCTCAGCTGCCCTCCACCTCAAAGAACACGCGGGTGTCTCTCGGCTCTTACAAAACGCAGCTTCCTGCACGTGTGGCCTCGCTTGCACGCTGCGTGGCCGTACCGCGCTCTGGGTGACGCGCACGGACCCTGATCGCACGCTGGCGGTCCGGCCCGCTGCGGACTGTACAGAGGGCTCCTGCCTTGCCCAGAGAGGCAGGCTCTCTCTTCCTGCAGTGGAAGGCAGCTGCTGCCCACATGCCCTTGATTTTCTTCTTTCCCATCTCAGGCCTCTGCAGCTTCAGCTGTGGCGGCTCCTGTCCACAGCCAGAAAACGTCCCAGGGGCCTGTCCCTTCTCACCTCTCTGCTGCGAGGAGCACAAGGGCAGGCAGAGAACCCCACACAGTTCTGAAGTGGGTCCGGTCAACAGCATCCCCAGGGAAGGAACAGGCAAGCGCGGCCCCGGTGAGGCCTCTGGGAGAAGGTGAAGCGACTGCCGTTATTACCGTAGATCGCCCCTGGCCGGAGCCCCCCTTCCACAGGGGCTCCTGCAGAGGCGCCAAGGGCCGGCTTGCCGCCATCCCCGCGGGGCTCGGGGGTGACCTGGGGCTACGGGACGGGATTCAGGGTGAGGTGCGAGACCTGGGGCCAGGACACGGTGCGGGCGAGGCCAGTACCAGCTCAAGGGGAGCTCTGGCAAGCTGGGGAGGCACCCGGCACCAACCCCCGGGGGACACCCATCTTCTTCCCCTCTGCCTTTGTCCCAGCTCTCGGGTAACTCCCTGGGGCTCCCCCGGCCCGGATCACCTCCAGGAGAGCCGAGGCCTGACACAGCAGGCGGTGTGAAGCTTCCTGCCCCACCGCTGCCGTGTGGCCAGCGGGCAGGAGGGGCCCCCACACCTGCCAAAGGGGCTGGCCGGCCTCACCGGCGGCCTCGGCCCTCGCCCACCACCAGGAATCACACCCAGCAAGCCTCACGCTGCGGCAGCAGGAAGGCGGCTCTGGCGGTGCCGCACACCTGTGCGGGGCCGGCGCTGCAGTCCTGCCCTTCGCGCACCGAGCGCCCGCCGGCAGCGTGACGTGGGGCGGCGGCGGCATTTCCTTACCAGGAGGGGGCACCGAGCGTGGCCGCACCCCCCCACGGGCATCGGAGCATCGCACTGACGTTGCTGGCGGGCGGCAGCGTGGGGCACGGGGCCACCTCTGTGTCGCCCACCGACAGCACCGTGTGGCGTTTGCCAGGCAGCGGCGGTTAGCGCAGGCGAGCGCCACCCCCCGCGCGAGCGGCGGCCGAGCGGCACGTCACTGCGCACACGCTCTCGAGGAACGGGCACGACGCTTGGTGGGGAGCAGCTGGAAGCCCCCGGGAATCCACGTGAAAGCGGCAACAAAACTATCCCTCGTGCTGCGCCACAAGGGCCGCGGCGGTAGCGAGGACTGCGCCGCGCTACGGGCGCCCACGAGCGGTGCGGCTGCCTGGCAGCCGAGTCTGCAGAACCTACAGCTCCTGGCACGCGCTGGCCAACGCGGCACGGCCGCCTGCACGCCAAGCGCTGTAAGACCCCGCATCCCAGCGTGACCCAGGGAACCAACGCGGCTGGCCAGAAACCCCACACGCCAGGACCACAGCTCCCGCTGGGTTGCGAGAGGCAGTTTTCTCTGCTTTCTGACCCTGCAGCAACACCGTTGCTCACCCCTCCGAACCCCCACCAGTGCACCCAGAAGCCTCACCACCGGCTCGGGGCAGCCCCTGCCACCACCTCCAACACTGCCACCCTGCAGGCACCGCCATCCTCCCCAGGAGCTGCCAGCTGATGGCACGGCTCCACTCACCTTCTCCCTCGGTGCAGCCAGGGCCCAGCAATGCTCAGCGACTGCTCTGCTCCTCCCTTGGTTGACACCGACCCCTCCGACGGCTGCCTTGCTCTTAACAGCAGCACCCGCCCCTCCACCCGGAGCAAGCCCTTTACAGGGAGGGGCCGCTGCCATCAGCCTCACTGCCCACACCTGGGGCCCCTCCAGCCCCAGCCCACAGCTGGAGGCCATCACCCACCCCCACAGAGCATCATCACCCCTCCCAGCCCCTCACCTGGGGCAAAGGAAGCACAAAAGGCAGCCGGCAGCCAGCAAGTGTTTATTCAGTCACACACAGAACAAGTCCCAGAAGGGAGTGAGTCTGCTCCGGGGCTCAGGGCCCCTAATGCTGCCCCTGCCCCTGGCACACCTTGGCGCTTGTTCCCGGAGCCACGCTCCTCAGTCCAGCCGGGAACAGTCAGTCGGTTCCTGGAGCAACAAGCTGCAGGGCAGAGCTGGAAACTGCCAAACACGAGGAGAAAGATGCAGGACACAAGAAGACAGAAGAAAGGTGGCAGCTAGCTGACTAGTACAGGGGTAGAGAGAAAACAAGAGATGAGCAATGGGGCGGTGAGAGGATGGGGACAGGGAACCCAGTGTGGATATGCAGATAAAAAAGCAGCAGGGAGAGAAGAAAACAGGCAGCAGAAAGAAGGAGGAGGAGCAGGACAGAAACCAACAAAGAAGGACGAGGAGCAGCATAGAGATGCAGAAAAAAAAAAGCTGGGATGGGTGGCACAACAGACATGGAGGGGAAAAAAAAAAAGGGGGGGGAGCAGGGAGCTAGACCAAGCAAGATGGAAGAAAGACCAAAAAGCTCCAGAGAACAGGGCACAGAGGGAGGAAAAAGCAACAGCGATGGGGAGTCAGGACAGCAAACCATGGGAAGGAACACAAAACAAATCACATCGCTACATGTGACAGGGCAGAGAAGGAAGAATTAGGAAACAGGGACAGAGACACAGAAAAAAAGAGACCTGGAGCCAAAAACTAATCCTGATGCATACAGAAAGAAGGGGGGTGGGAGTGGGGGGGTGTATTCTAAAACAGGGGAAACAGAGACAGAGAGATGGAGAAAAGACAAAAGCAACAGACTACAAGGCATCGAGAGAGGAATTACTGAATAGTAACAGAGCGCCAGCCAGAAACAGGCCACAAAGCAGCAAAGATCACAGGGGGTACGGGGCACAGAGGAAGGAATTCGCAAACCCGGCACAAGGAGCCAGACAGAGAGAGAGCGAGGCAAAAATTAAATGGTGAAAAGAGACAGACCGCAGGGCAGAGGGAGGAATTGATAAACAGGGACAGGGCACCCGACAGAGCATGATGGAGAACAGGGAAAAAAAAAATAGCAGCAAGCTACAGGGAAGAGGGAGGAATTAAAGAACAGTGACTGGAAGACAGACAGCGACACACGGAGAGAGAGAAGACAAAAGAGCGATGGGCAACAAGATGGATAGGGAGGAAATGAAAAACAGCAGAAGGGAGTCAGCCAGAGAGAAAGACACCGAGGAAAAAGGCCAGACAGGCTATGAGGGACGGAGGTAGGAATGAAAAACGGGGGACAGGGAGCAGGAAAGAGAGAGATGGAGATCGCAGGGAATAGCAGCGGGTGCAGGAAGAAGAAAGGGGCATCAATAGGAACAGGGAGCTGGACAGAGAGGGATGGAGAAAGGCAACAAGAGCGGCAGGGTACAGGGCAGAGAAAGGGAAGACCTACAAGATGGGGACAGGGAGATGCTCCAAGCAAGACGGAAGATACAGGTGAGCAAAAAAAGTTGAGCAGCACCAGAAAGAGAGGAGTCTAGGAGAAAGACAGGGAGGGACCAGGCCACACAAGAGGGATGAGAGGGGCCCAAGAGCTCGGGACTTACTGCAGTTCTCCGCGCTGCCGTGAGAATTTGACAGGTCAGACTCCTCCTTCTGTTTGCCTTCTCCCTTCCTCTTCTACAGCTCCAGGTGCCTGGCTGTCCTCCACTTATGAGAAGATGTAGGTGTCTCACAGCTCTTACGAGATGAGGCCTGCTAGACACAGAACCTCATTCAATCACACACTACGTGCAGGAGTAGGACAGAGGAAAGAGAGAGAAACCGAGAAGTGAGGAGCAGAACGGAAGGATCGAGAGAGAAATGGACTGAGCAGTGATGCAAAAGGTACAGAACAAGCAGTCAGAAGTGCAGACAGAAAAAGAAAAGGGAGCAGCAAGACAAGAGAGAGAAAGTGAGAGAGGAAGGGGGAGCAAGGCAGAAGAAAAGAAAGAAAAGATATAGAGAAGAAGAAGAAAAAAAAAATCACAGCATGGGAAAGAGAAGGGCGGGAAGGGACTGGGACATACAAGGGGGGCGACAGGGCCCCGAGGGCCCGGGCCTCACCGCGGCTCTCGCTCCCGGCACTGCCGGGAGAACTGGACAGGTCAGATGCTTCTTTCTCCTTCCTTCCTCCTGCCCCTCCTCTTCTTCTGAAACTCCACTCGCCCGGCTGACCTCCCCCTAAAAGAATACGCGGGTGTCTCTCGGCTCTTACAAGACGTGGCTTCCGACACACGCAGCCTCGCCCGCTCGCTCGCTCCGCGGCCGTTCCGCGCCTGGGTCCGGCCCGCTGCGGACTGTGCAGAGGGCTCCTCGCTCACCCGGAGAGGCAGGCGCTCTCCTCCTGCAGGGCGAGGCGGCTGCTGCCCACATGCCCTTGACGTTCTCCTTCCTTCCCTTTCTCCGGCCCCTCCAGCTCCAGCCGCGGCGGCTCCCGCCCCGCTGCCCACGGCCGGGAAGGCTCGGCTCCGCCCGTCCCTTCCGTGGGACGTGAGGAGCGCCAGGCCGGGCAGAGACACCCCACGCCAGCCCGAGCTGGGCGCAGCCGGCGGCATCCCCGGGGCAGGAACGGACACGCGCGGCCCCAGCGCGGCCTCGGGAGGGGGCACGGAGGCGGCAGGGACCCTTATTGCCGCGGACCGGCCCGGCCGCAGCCCCAACGCTCACCTCCGCCGCGCACGCGCACTCCCGGGAGACGCCGCGGCCGCGCATGCGCACCCCCGGGCCGGGGGGCACACCGCGTCTCGGGGAGCCGCGGGCAGCCCGCGGGAAACCGCCACAAAACCGCGTCTCGGGCCGCGCCGCGGGGCCGCGCCGGTACCGAGGGCTGTGCCGTGCCGCGCGCGCCCGCCAGCGCCGCGGCTGCGGGGAACCGAGAGCGCAGAAACTGCAGCTCCCGGCGTGCCCCGGGGAGCCAACATGGCCGACCGGAAGCCCCCTGCACGTGACTACGGCTCCCGCCGCGCCGCCCGCGCACCCGGAAGCCCGGCCGAGCGCAGCCCCGCGCGGCTCCGGGCAGCGCCGCCGCCGCCCGGCCCCGACGCGGAGCGGCCTCCGCCCCCGGTCCCGCCGCACCTTTCCCCGCAGCCGCGCGGCCCCGCTCCTGCCTCGGCTCGCACCGGCTCCTCCTCCAGCACCGGCCCCGGACAGGGAGGGGTCGCTGCCTGCAGCCTCCCTGCCCGGCCCGGCGGCTCCTCCGGCCCGGCCCATGGCTGGAGCCCAGCAGGAACGTGGGGCCACCCCCCACCCCAGGGAGCCGTCACCCCCCGCTCTGGGTTCCTTCACAGCCGGTTCCTCAGCAGTTTTGGGAGCTGTACCCCATGGGTCTTCTCCCCAGCACACCGCACTAGCGGTAATAAAGAAGCCGAGATCCCATGTTCATTGTAGCTGTGATGACGGGATCAAGGGTATTAACCTTTGTTAGTCTGTTCTTTGTGCTACACAGTAAGAAAATCACTCATGCACAAATGCCTCTGCATTTGGAAAACATCTGAGAAAAAACAGAGCTACGGGAAGGAGAGGCAGTCTTGTATCTTGGGTGGATGAATAACTTTTTAAACAGCTTGAGTCTCCTATACAGTTTGAGAATCTCAGTCAATGACTGGTAACAGGGAGAGTGGGTGACAGACAGCAGGCGGTAAACTTTGACTTTTGTAAGACAGACAAAGTAGTATCCAAGGTTAATGAAAGATGCCACAGGGACAGGCTAAATGTTGCTTCAGAACACAATACATGCCAAACAAGCCGCCTAGTTTTCAAAAACTATCTAAAATTGATCATTATAACTGCTTGCAAGTTGTTTGTAAAAAAGTTCCAATCATGCAAACACTGTCAACCAAGGTGGTTTTTCTTCTACTTCCTTTGTAATTCTGCTGAGAAACAAACAAACAAAGAATGACAGAAAAGAGGCAAGTAACAGCTCCATAGTAAAATAAATGGGATAGCTGTATACCTAGTATTGGATCTATTCCTTATTCTACTGGAGTCCCTTGTTTGGTATTTGAACACAAGCTGTGAACTTTTCTTATTGTCAAATCAAAAAGGGTAGAAGAGGGGAGAAGAGGTGGGGAGAAGGGGAGAGGACAGGGAAAGGTAGAGAGAGGGAGAAGGCAAATGTTTTCTGATGCATACAGAGAGCAAAGGCTATTGTACAGACTGTGACAGAGCAGGATACCTATAATCCTGGCAAGAAAAAACACATTTCATTTAACAAATGTGAATTTAATCAGGAAAACCTGTTCTCTTGCTCAACGCAAAACCTAGTACAAGGAGAAAGGCACCTAAAGGTATGGAAAGCCTTTATGTCAGTGCTAGTGGGAGAGTCTGAGAAAAGGTTTCCCTGGGCCAGCATGTTCCCACCCAGGCCTTCAACAGAGGCAGGGAGCTGCTTCATGGCAACAGAACAGACGGCGAACCTGATGTGTTCAGTATAAAATAGGTGTTCAAGTCTGTTCAAATCTGTTGCTGTTGCTACAGCCCACAGTACTACCGCGACCCACAGAGCGATTTCTGCAGCAGCCCCTTACAGCCGTTACTGAACTTAGCCCGAGATCCCCAGCAGGCGTTCTCAGCTGAAATCCCTCCCGAAGAACGCAGGTTTTCCGGTGAGCACCCGCTTCCTCGCAGACGAGCGGGGAGAGCACGGCCCAGCCCACAGCTGCTCCTGCAGGAGCCCCCGCCCGCCGCCCCGCGCCTGAGGGCCGGCCCGGGCCGCGCTGAGCCCCCGCCCGCCGGGATCGCCGCGCCGCTGCCGGGCACGTCGGCCGGGCTCGGGCAGGTAACCGCGGCGCCGGCTGCCCCGCCGGAGAGCCCGGCCGCGGCGGGCAGGGAGGTGCTTCGGCCGCGGCCTGGGCAGCGTCTGGCGGGCGGGCGGGCGGTCCGGCTCATCCCTCCCGCCGCGGTTTCGTTTCTGGGGAGCGGCGCAGCCGCTGCTCCCGCCATTTCCCCCAGCGCGCCCGGTGCCGTCCGGTCCCGCCCGCCCTGCTCCGGTGGCGCCGTCGGGCAGAGCGGGAGGAGCTGCCGGTACCGCGGCACTGCGGTGCCGGGGGTGCCCGGGGCAGAGGACGGCTGCCGCAGGGGCTGTGCCGGGCCGGCGCGGGGCTGGGCGGAGGGCCCGGGCGGCTTCCCGGAGCTTTCCAGAAAATAGTGCAGGAAACGGGAACCTGCGAGAATGTCACAGGGGGAGTTTGGGACTCGGAGGTCCCGTCCAAGGTACGCGGGCTTTCGGCTGTGGGACGCGGTATAAACACAGCGCTGCAGGCGGGATCCGACGGATTATTTTCTTGATTAACAGGAATTGTTATTAGCACGTCGTTAACGCACAAATTCTGCTTTCCGCCACTTGTGTCCAGTATAATTTGGTTATTTTATAAAACCTCTCGAGGACAATTTCCAGACTTGAAAAATCCTAAACTACACCTTAGCAACATTGAAAGCCATTGAAAAAATACATATACTAAATTACGTGCTTTGGTTTATCATCTGAGTTCAAAGTATTCCGTATTCCCAGGTGTCATATATGACAAATGCCATTCACTAGTAATGGGGAAGTGTCAGCTGCATTATAAATTTGTGAGATGCCATCAAATGTTTTGTGTAACTTGAATAAAATATGGATGGAAGTGAGATATGTACAGAAATGTTTAAATTGGAGCAGTTGCAGAAAAGGGTGACTGGGATAATGGGAGAAATAGAGAGTCCGTTTTATGAGCTGCAGCTAGAAAAACCATGCCTCATGAAGGGCAAAGTGAAGCTGAGCGGGGATATGATTTTTGTCTACAAATACGTAAAAGGTGCAAGTAATGAGGCAGAAAAAAATTATGGAAGGATAGTGCTGGCACAAGAACGGTGGTATAAAATGGCAAGACACCATGTTTAGGATGACAGTCGCTGGGAGGTTTCTCATCACTAGGGCACTGAGGCTTAGGAGCAGTCTGCCAGCAGCAGCAGTGGGATGGGAAGCCCCCACTATGAAAGTGAGTCTTGGCCAGTTAACAAGTAAAGTGTGTGACATGCTAACTGTGATGCTAAAGTTTCACTGACTAGTCCCCTATTCCTAATACAGCATGACATCACGGGACTGCTTCTAGCGTAACCTGAAATCGAACCACTTGAGATAATTGCAGCTGGCCACCAGCATGACATGCAGCCTTCAAAAGAGTGTCAGGTGCTTTGGCAGTAGGAGGTGGTAAGCAGACACAGCCCCCTGCTACATGACTGCCCAGAGCTGGGCGATGACCATTTGTTTGTTCTTGCACCAATTTTTATTTGGTAGAGGAGAGTGGTTTGAGGAGGGAGAGATTGGAGGAGGGGGCCGGCTGCTCCCTGCAGCATTGTCCCCTGCCGAACTGTGGATTTCCTTTGTCAATCTAGTCATGAGTTGTGCTGTGAAACAGTGTGAACTCCTGTGAGGTTTTCCATGTTACTGTGGAGGAGCTGCACAGGAAGGGAAGCTGCAGCGTCGGGGGGAATGGATCTGTGCCACAGGCTGGTGTGTGCTTGCGAGGACACAGGCCTTGGGATCTGCTAGGGTGCCTTCCTGCCCTTCCCTACCAGCCTCTGCCTGCCCCTGCGGCAGATTTGTGAGGAACAGCTGTTCCAAACCTCCCTCCCAAAACCCTTCTTGCAGCAGTTCTGTCTGATTCAGCCTCTCGCTGTCCACAGTCCAGCAGAATTTGGTGTTGCTGGAGAAAGAAGACCGGCTGTTTTGGGCTGACATTTGTAATTTCAGCAGTGCTCTTGGTCGTTCAGGTGCAGCTCTGTTCAGTCCAAGCTGGGAAGATCCTGGGTAGAATCAAAGCAGAACCCAGGCCACGGTGTTAGATTTTGGGTTCTAACCCTGAGCAAAGAATTACCTCAGCTGGCTGTGTGGAAGTAGAGAAGGGAAAGTGGTGTCTTAAAGCCTGCCCTTTTTGGCATGTAAATGCTCAGGTCTGGGTTACGGTGAGGCAGCTGCTTCCACTGAGGATGCACATACCAGAGTTCTCTCCTGGTTCCATTAACTAAGTTGCTGTATTCAAAAAACAAGAAGAGATCACTCCTCTACTGAAGCTGATATGCTTATTGCCACTAATCATTTCATACACTGGATTAATGGCTAGAAGAGACATTCAGCATGTGCAACGTGTGGATCCAATGCTGTTCTCAGGGGAAGAGTTCACATAAGATACTGTACCTGTCAGAAAAGTGCCCTGGCTATTGTTAAAGGGTATTTCAAGGTGTGATGGAAGGGAAATAGCAGTCCCCTTTTGCTCCATCCTGTTTCATTGCATTGAAGAGGGTTCAGGGTGCTTTGTGTCAGGGAGTGGCAGAAAGAAGGAAATAAAAGGGGGCCTGTCTGTAAGGCGTTGGCATGGAGGGCAGTTCTAGTCTGCTCTGATACCTGCGTGTATCTCACCATTTCATGTGCACTTACTAAAGCGCCCTCAGTGATGGCTGCCTGTCTGCAGTTAGGTTTTGAGGTTTATGAATTATGCAGGTTTTTATCCGTTTAATGTGTATGTTGACTTCATATCATTCTAGTTTCTTAATCAAGATGCCAGGCAAGATAGAGTGTATGCCCTGTGAGGCTTCATTAATCATATATATAATCTCATCAAAAAGATATTACAATACCTAAAAAGTTTTAATTCTGAGAGTTCTAACACATCAGTCAAACAGAAGTCCCTCATGATAACATGGCTTTCCTCGGAGCATTCTTGATGGGTTTTATGAGTTGGCTGGTTGTTCTATCGGGCACTTGGGCATATGCATTATGCATCAGCTTGTCCTTGTTTTGCTTTAACTGTCAACACACTGATTGATAAGCATTCACAACCATTTGCTGCATCATTTTTAGTGATTCAAAATTTAAAAATGCTTTTTTCTAAACTCCTATAATGTTATAATTCCTCTTTTAAGGAAAAAAAAAAAAAGTAAGGTTATAATGAGTGATTTTAAGACTATGATAAAGTGACTATTCTTACTAAGATTTGGTGATTTTATATCAACAAGAGCACAAGCCTGAAGCCACTTATTTATTACTGGTTATAGCACTGGTGTATAGAAAACCATGTAATGTCTTCTATTATATAGGATCTTAAATAATTTTGTTTCCGGTAGCTTGATTTTATGCCAGCATTTTTTGTTTGGTTGTTTTTATTCTTCTGTTCATCCTGACCTTTTTTAATAAGTGCCTTCCTTTCTAGGCTAGGGAGACAAAAAGTTACACACCAGAGGCCATCCACACTGCATTGCCACTTCACAGCTCAGGCTTCTCCATGTCTTGCTCTGTTTTTATCTAATCAACCCACTCATTTGTGCAGCTTGATCTGTTTTCCACATGAGAATATTCATGTTTCACAGGGTCTTGAAGCTTACTCAGAAAATGGCATGTTTTTAAACCAGCTGCTTTGAAACTCCAGATGATAAATATATGAAAATAGTGACACAGGGTAAACCCAGGATCTGTCTCCTCATGAACTTGTGTCCCAGAGCAGATGCTTTGGGGAGTGCAAAAGAGAATGAGCCTGCAGTGATGCTGCTGCAGGCCGCTCTCCTGGCCTCTCCCTGCAGTTTGGGGACTTTCTGACTTGGAGGTGACATAAGCTCTTACCTTTGGCTACCTCTGCTGCTCTTTTGGTTACTTGCATTTGGCTATATTAGAATGCATAGTACACAGATTAGCCCAGTTTGATGAACAAATGTGTTAAGCCCTTACAAACGATTCTTCTTTGCAGTGTCAGTGTTCTGTCTTCTATACACTTGATGAGGTAAATTTTTGTGTATCATCTGGTTTCTACTTAAGTAAAAAATAGATTACTGTATAACTGCAGTGGCAACATTTTACTGAATAATCCTCATTTATAGATATCTGCAGTTTCTCCATTAATGAGCTCTTACTCTAATAATTGATGGGATTCGTGCTTTTTATAGTAATATGGTGACTAAAAGCAGGTGTGTTTAAATTGAATGCTTCACAGAGGCAAATTATACTCTGCTGATGTGCCTGTCTTGACCACCTAGACCTATACATAATCCTACTAAAATCTATTGATTAATGAGATGTATTTTGTGTGATTATGCAACTGTTTTTAAAATCTGGCTGCACTGTATCACTGTTTCTATGAATTTGCCTGGTATGTACCTTATGACAGACAGGCTATCGCTGTCTGAACTGGTTTGCGTGCTCTTTGTTTAAACAAGAACATGGTTACTCTGGAACTTGCACAGCTCTGAGATGAGTTAAAGGTTAACAGCAAATGGTTCAAAGAGCTTCTGGGCACAAAGATCCCCTTTCTGAAATGTAAAACTCACAGTCTTAGCAGCTGCAGGCTAGTATGCACCCTAACCACTAATGGAAAAGAGAATAATTAGTTATCAGTGCTTTTTTCTAAAGGCAGATCAAAATATTTATTGAACACTTTTTCTGCATCATTAAAGAAAATCATATCCTTATAAGCTAATCGCAGATTTATACTATTTCAAGATTGTCTTTTCTTTTGAAGTATTTAGCTTTTGTTCTTCAATAATTTACAGAGTAAGTTTTTATAAACCTGTCAGCTGTTACCATTTGTTGGTGCCTTTTGTTCACCATTTTCTGTGCATTTCCTTGCCAATAGCTTGTATTCATTATTATCTCATCCCAGTTTTTTTCTTGGTTTTACTCTCTCCTTCTCTGTAAACAGGCTGCTGTCAAAGTAGTTGTCTTCATAGCTGTAGGACTGTAGGGCTTAGCTACCCAGCAAGGCATTCTTAACTTAAACTTATTATCCACATTTTTGGTTTTTTTCTTCCCACTTAGAGTAAGGCTGGATCCAAGTTTTGCTGGTTCTTATATTAGAAAGAAGATGGAGCCTGTCCTTAGTGTTCTTTAACCGGTGGCTTTGGTGTTGCCTCTCATTTATGCTTTTTTAGACTTTGATATTATTTAATGGTTTTGTATAACCAGAACAAATGAAGCATGTAGGATGATATGCAACTGCATAATGTCATCAGCACTCACAAGTCAGTCAATAAGGCAAAGTTTTCTTCCTGTCCCTGTCTTTATAATTCTGAAAAGTGTATGTCTTCTTGCATTTAGCAGAATGTACATCACTGTTAGCAACTAGCTCTGACAGTTGGTAAATTCTGTTTTATTGAGCAATAAGTTACTGTCATATCAGCTGCTAGAACTAACGGTTTTCACTCATGCACACTGAATTACGGTGTAATCCCTTAGCCCAGGCTCTCTGGCAGTTCACTTGCTGCTTAGATGAAGATGTGATTTTACCATAGCAACCAGATAGGCTATTATGCAGAATTCTCCAGTTACCCAGCCTCATCACAGCTAAGTGTGATTGGTGTAGGCTGAAAGAGAGGTGGGCAGTTTATACTGTATGTCAAATATTGTACAGAAAAATCATATGAATATTGCTAAGCAGAGATTAATTAAGACACCACAGTTATGAAGAAATTAAATTCATTCAGCTGATAAGGAGCATAGCTGGTAAGAGACCCTTTCCGCAAAAGCATTTTAAAATAAGCATAGTCCTGTACAGTGTCAAGAATGAGAGAATTCATTCACATTTAAGAAAACTGTATCTTTTTCATAATCCAGGCTCATTTTTCTCTCTAAAACCAATACACATCAAAGACCCAACTCTCCTAGATTTCTGACTGCCAGATGGATTTTGTTTCCTTGTTTGAGAAAGCACTGGTGGCTTGCAGAGTTAGTTCAGTAGTATGAAGCCTAATCACAAAAAATGCAGAGACACAAGTATTTTCCAAGATTCAGTGAAGTAATTTAGTAAACTCCTGTAAATTGTAAAGCTCCAGAAAAGACACTGGTTAAAGTGGTATTTGGCAGTTTTTAATTTTCCAGTGAAATTATATCAGGTTATTAGTCAAAGCAAGATACCTACACATATGTACATGATCTGTATATATATAACATTTTCAGCAGTTCTGAAATGTTAGCCTCAGTTTTAAAATTCAATCTGTGATCACTCAGTTTTGCTTTCACTGACATCCTAGAAATATAGAGGTTTTTTCTGGTGATACTTCAATCAAATAGAAACGTGTTTCTTGATCTTTTCAAGACTTACAGAAATTCTTACTCCAAAGTGCTGGAGGCTGTAGAAAATACAGTAGCTTGTCTCCTTGGTGAGGATACAAGAGTTAATTGTCTCAGCTGAGAATACCACTCAAATGAAGGAATGCATGCTGGCCTGGGTTCTGACCAGAGCCCAACTATGTAAATCCAGAGTCACCTCAAACTTTCACTAAGACTATTGAGGATTTTCACAGCTGTAGAAAGACAGAATTTATTCTAGTTCATATTGAGAGGGTATGTGCAATTATACAAACACTTTTCTGGGCACAAGTAGACTTGTATGTTACATACCACTGTTATTATGAAGGTCAAGACATATTTTTGAAGCTTTTCCTATAAACTTAGAAACAGCACTGAGTGCTTTGTGCAGATATGTTTAGATTTAGTGAAAAGAAGATTTTAGGCAGGATCTTTGTTCACGATGAAGAAAGAAAAAGGATTTTTTTATCAGGAAAATGCTGGCTCTTACGCTTAAGATGTATGCATTGAAGGAAAACTGGGGAGGCGAGGAACAAGCATCATATTCAGGGTCTGAGGGTGGGTGCATGTGGATACTTTTGCCTCTAAACCTCTGAGCCAAACTACGAGGTGTTTACTCTGGGATCAAGGCTGAGTGGTTTCCTCTGTTTCATACACGTGAGGCACAGGAAAAACACAAGACCTGACAGCACACTCCTGTTTGCTTCTCACTCTTCTCTGCTTACCGTTTCACAGAAACGGTCAAACTTTCTTAAAAGATTGTGGGGATGTCTCTGAAAGCAGCAACAGTCAAGCCTTACGCGTGCAAAGATACGTAGTGGTGCTGCTGGATTAAAGGGTGGATATTTGAAAGGAAACACAGAAAGGGGTGTGGGAGAAATGTATCCTGACCACACACTCTGTCCATGTGCCTGAGGGATGCGGGGTCTCCCAGGGCTCTGCAACAAGAACCACCTGTCTTCCTCCACAGGACCTGGAAGCTGGGAAGCCCTGATCTTCCCTTTCCTTCCTTGGGCAAGCTGTCGCCTGCAACACTGACAGCACCACGAGCTGCTCTAACACATCTCTGCGTCGTTTGGCACAGCCACCTCCCTGCACAGCGTTCCCAGCACCTCCAGCCAGCTCTGGGAATCAAAGCTGGTGTTTAGCTGAAAATACTTTCTGTTGGAGTTTCTGACATTACAGATTTTTTAAGGCTTGCAGCACTCCCCTGTTCTCAAACAGTGTGAGGTACTGAGGCAACCTCAGTGCTGCATTCCTTGAGGCTTTTGTCAGTGCAGAAAGGAAACCACAGCTGCTAGAAACTCTGAAGAACAAAGGTCAGTTCTCCACCATCCACAAAGTTAAATTTATGTATATGCAATATTTTCTTGCTGCACCATGCTGGCCTTTTTTGGATATGACAGCTACTTGTCTCACACTGAGTACCAAGGAGTGGGGACTGTGTTCTCCTTAGGGTGTCTGGGTATAATCACTTGGCTGCTGCAGCGGTAGGAGTAGGAGTTCAAAGTCTTGCTGCTGGGATCACTCCTCTGTTGGAGATTGATGCCACACACCTGAGCCACGCTGCGGGATCACACCGCACACCACACAGCTCATCCACGGGCTGGGCATGGCTATGCTATTAACATTTTTAACTGCTCCAGTTGCAAGAGTATATCTGCTATGCATTTTCTTTAGTTGAACCATTTTGTTTTCTGACTGTATGCGTTTTTCCTTCTCTTTGTGTGAGTTTATCTTGGAATGTGGACAATTACTGCTTTGGAGAAGGTTCTAGGAGTCTAATTCATTACTCTCTGCTCTGTGTCAGGTTGCTTTCAAGAGAATGGGAGAGGGAGAGTCTCACTGATTGCTATTATTTGTTAATTTTTCCTATTCAGATGCAAATGTTTAACTGGACATCTAATACCCATGTTCAGAAGCCATGAATTCCAGAAGATTACTCTCAGAAACACGGAGAACATTTCCTGCTACTAAAGTACACTGCCAGCAGCCATCACGGATTGTCATTGTGGATATCACATCACCTTCCTGGACCAACACTTGTTCTGTACTTTCTGAAGCTCTGGAAAACACGCTCTGTTTGGCATGCAGTTTGATAGGCCCCTGCCGTGTTCCCCTGCTGAGCCTCTACGTGGTGCAGAACCAGCAGGAGTGTCTGCTTCCCTTCACGGTATGTGTGAAATTATGTTTCTTGGGGTCTAACAGACATGAGAGCAATGCATTGGTGCAGTTCAGCAAAGAAAGTTGTAATTTACTACAAATGTGTATCTGAAAAATCATCATTCTCAAAGAGCACAGTTTCATGGACTTCATGGAAGAGGTGAATTTTATGAAATAATGATGTTTAAAAGGAGGAGTGTCATATTTTTGATCTGTGAAGTTGCTCAAATGCATAATTTAGGTTTTGTGCTGTTCCGTTCTAAAACATCTGTTGTACCTCTCCCTTTCATATGCTACTTTCTGCAGTCTGTAATGCTTCTCTATCAAAATTATCAAACACAACTCTATAGCTGTAATAATTTGGATAGTGGAATAGTACCTGCTGATTCCCAAAGTGATAATATTTGTGTAGAGATTCCAAACATTTAAGTGGAAAGGATCAGAATTCAAAATATTTTTGCCAAATTTGAGAAATATCCTGAAATTATAGCGTCATTTAGGTTGGAAAAGACCCTTAAGATCATTGAGTCCAACTGTAAATCTAACCCTGCCAAGTCCACCACTAAACCGTGTATCTAAGCACCCATCTACACATCTTTTAAATCTATAGCTCAAAGTCAGTAAGAATGAGTATTTCACTCATCTAGGGATATGCAGCAGAATAAATATAGATGGACAATGACTAGCAGCTCTGCATTAAAAGTTTGGGATTACAAAGCATCATAAAGTTCACAAGAATCTATGAAGTTACACTATTATGAGCAGTCATACTGAGCACTCTCATTTACACTACGTAAACACACAGTATTAACCCTTCCACTTTATTCAGCAATGGTGAAAACATTCTGAAATATTGTGTCAAGTTTTCACATCTCAGGAAAAGTAGAGGCCAACTGGGGAAAAAAAAAAATCAGAAATCAACGGTCATTTAGCAAATGTGACCTGCAAGAAGACTGTGGCTAATGGTGGTGTTTATTTTGTAGAACAGGTTATAGATAATGTGACAAGGATGACTAAGGGGATACCAAAGAAACTTTTTCTGGAGATGCTGTGAAATCACCCTGGTTAGGGGCTGTAAGAACACACATTTGTCTTGCTTCCTAGGATAAATTTACATGTGATTCATCCTGGCATGTCACTGTAGGATGGACTAAGCAATCTATGTCACAACTGGTTCCAGGCCTGTCTGTGATTTTGCATTACATCCAATTTAATTTGTAAGTGGGGCCAAATACCTGCTTTTGTATTTGCCAGGTATGTCCTGACACTGATCCATTATGCGCTGGCTGATGGCAACCTCAGATTTTATTTGGTAATTATGGGTCACCAGAGCACAACTGCACTTTGGCCCAATCCCTCTACTTGCCCTATCATATGAATCTTCTGCTCATGAGATGTCTTTTTCATTTAAACAACAAATCCTCATTTTGCTAATCACAGTTTTTGAAGACAGAAGAACCATTAGATCATTGTTTGGCTTCCTTCATATTCCAGGCTATTGTATTTCACTAAAGTACCCATATATCATTAAAGCACTTCCTCCAGAAAGACATCTAGTTTTGATCTGAGGATATTATGAGATGGAGAGTCAAGTACTTCTGTTGATAATTTCTTCCAGTGGTTAATCATCGTCATTGTGAAACTTGCACCTGGTTTCTGATTTGAATTTATTTGCTTTAGCTTCCAGGGACTTGTTAATATATTTCCTCTTTCGGCTACAGTGAAGAACCTGCTTGTATTTGATACTTTCTTCCTCGAAGTATAAACAGGTCCCCTCTTAATCTTCTAGCTGGTAAATGAAAGAAAACGAAGTATAAGTAACTGCAAGGCATTTTTACAGGCCCTTAATAACTTCCAAGCCCTTCTGCCTATTCCCTCTTCTGTTTTTTTGGATGCTACATTCCAATACTGGACTCAGCAATGCTGTACAGAGAGCTAAAAAATACCTTTCCTCCTGTTTGCTTGACTGCTAATCACACCAACTCTTTTGCCATAGTACTGTGTTTCTCTGGGACTTGTCCAACACAACAAAGACTTGAGCCTGTAGTATGTAGCCGGTTGATAGGCACAACGCTGGTGTGAGCCCCCGCTGCCCTGCTCCCCAGTTCGCTTGGGTGTTCTGCCTAGCGAGCCATGTCTTTTTGTTAGACATCAGCTGTGGTACTGCATGCAGTTTTTCAGAACTGTTCTTTATTAGGCACAGTAAAGTATAACAAGATGAGTGTCTTCTTCAATAGACCTAATTTCACTAATAATGGTATCTGGTCCTCTGCGGCTTCTGGAATCAGGAGCAGTTTTATATCTCTAGCTGATAAACATCTGTTCTGTTTCAGCCTTCCTCGGAAATGCCAGGGCTCCACTGCTTTTTCTGTACTCCCAAATTTGCCCTTTTGTCTCCACAGGGCATCCTGTTTATCACATTGACTTTCTGATCTAGATAGAGAAAAACTTGATACTTCTCAGTGAGGAACCAAGATAGAGCTATATTAAAGGTTGCTTATTAGACAAATCATATGAAGTCAGGAAAGGCCCAGAGCTGAAATAGAGATTACATGGGGAAGTATCATATATGGTTACCTTTTTCTTAGTCTTTCCTGCGCCCTTGTTTACGGTCTCCGTTCCTGCTGGTCTGCCCTATTGGTCTAACTCCAACAAGTCCAGAGAGCTTTCCTGCAAAGGGCAGGGGGTGCCAAAGAAAAAGAAACTAGGAAGTAAATAATGGTGGAGGACAACAGATGATAAGAGGGGAAGTGAGCATTGAAGTGTCAGAAAATTTTAATGTGGGCCTGAGCAAGGACTCTGAGCAAAGCACGTCCAGCTGATGGGCCCTGTTGCTACTGTTTTTTCCTTGGGATGGGCAGCCATCCTCCCCAACTCCCAACTGACAAAAAGGGCAGAAAGATGTTAACTACAGGGACTAGCAAATTAAGGAAGTGAAGTGGGTGTGAGGGTACAGCACGTGAAGGGAGACAGACAGGGCAGTGAGCATGGTGCCTACCCTGGCTGGTGACCAGCTGTGATCTCTCCCTCTGGGAGCTGTTCTGTGGAAGCAATGTAGTATTGCAGATTTAAATGTTTTACTGGACACACAGTGTGAAGTCATGAATTCCTGGAGTTAGGTAGTGAAGGAGCAGGGTCACATGTGAAGAGACATGTCACAGACCCCAGGCTGGGTGTCAGCACCCAGAAGGGGACTGCAGTCAGTAGTAGTTAAACAACACAATTTGTGCTGAGAAGTTTAACTTGTCCCAAGAACATTCCAGAGTGGAAACTGCAGTTTGCATAGACTCGCCTAAGTTAACATTTAAAGTAGCTATGCATATACAAGAGAAAATGCAACTCTGCTGGTGCCAATTCTACAGGACAGGTACTTAACTAGACTTCAGGCTGCCCTGCAGCCCATGCTGAGCCCTGTTCTGCCGTAGTTAGGAGCGATGCTTGACCCGAGACAGCTGGTTTACATCTGTCTGAGCTGCAGCTGCCTCCTGGGATTGCAGGGCAGGCATTCCTCACTTATTTGCAGAACTGTCGGAGCTGTTCGTGGACACATGCCTGGGCTCCCTGGTTCATAACTCAGTCACACTGAAGAATCATGCTGTAAACCATGGCTGCTCAAGTGTAGTTCAGTTAGTCAGAGCTCCAAGCATCTGAAGCAAATGACTCATAGTTCAACTGTGGCCTCTTCTGTGAGGAGGGTGACCTCTGGCAGCAGTGTCTTATACTGCTTCAAGTAGATTTGGTAGAGTTCACTAATAATCTCTCCTGTGGCCAGAATTTGCCCGTTTACCTGCTGGGTACGTTTCAACTCCTTTGAGTGCTTTTTGAAGCTGAGGTGAGCTGATACCTATGTGAACACCAGCTGAGATGCTCCACACACCTTTGGATCCTGGGTGTTCTCTAGCATTGTCACGTCTATGCTAAGGAGAGGTCATGGCTGGGTAGTAGATACCAGGTAGCCTTAAAAAATATTGACTGGAGAAAGAGTGTGAGAGGGGTCTACCCTGCTCCTAGCCAGTTGGGTTCGTATTCAGACTGCCTTCTGTGCATTTAGGTGACCACTATAAGGTGATACCAAGTTCAAGGAAGTGCTAAGCAACATGTGATGTAAAGGTTCAGCAGGCCTGGACTGCAGAGAATCTGGAGGTAATGGCGATAGCAGGCAGTGAGAATAGGGCCCAATATCCTGCAGTCTATGGGACTAACACTGAATATCATTGTGGAGCACAGTGGGTTAATAATTGTGCATTTATAATGTTCATCTTGCCATAACAAGTCAAACCAGCTGTCTTCAGGGCAGCCATTATACAGTGGCAGCTGTTGCCTAAAGGAATAAAACACTTTGGCAAATGACAGCTAGAGAATAATTTTTTCTTTCTAACACTTGCTCTGTAGCTCATCTTTGAAGCAGGAGGGTCCACAGACCTTCCATCAGTGTCTGCTTTTTTGATCATTACTGCGGTGAATGCCCTAGAAGAGCTGTGTAAGAGCATAGAAGTGCCAGTCCAGCAGTGAGACCAACATCCATTAGCACAGTCTCAAAAGGAGCAGCTCTTCGGGGGGGTGGGGGGGAAAGTGGTGGTGGTGCCCAGCCCAGTCACTGCAGTTCACACTCCCCTGGTTCCACAGCTGTTGTGTTAAGAGGGACAGAGAGTACATATGAGACTATTCCTCTTGGTATCCGCTTCTGGACCCATTACCCATGAGTTTGTGGAACCCCTTTTTGAACCTGTTGCTGCTGCCTGACTGCAGACCCCCCTGAATGAGGATCCAGGGGTCCACAGCTCAGGGGATGAGGGATCTGGTGGGGGTGAGCAGGCCCGGAGGTCTCACATGGCTCAGTGCCCCCATTTATGTCTCTGGTTCTGCACCTCTGTGGTACGCAGGGCCAGAGGAGAGGGGTGTGCTGAACTACGACATGGTGGCTAGCAGCGGGTGGACAACTGAAACTTGAGAAGTGATGGTGGGTGGTGTTACAAGTCTAACAACCAGCTGGTTTTGATTCACATCACTGTTCACTGCTTTAGAACTTGGTTCCTGCCCCAGTCTTATCTCAGTGCTGTGAATTTAAAGCCTTCTTCCACACTATGGAAAAATATTTCATATTATCAGTTTGACATTTCTAGTCTTTCAATTTCATTGAATACTGTTTTGCAGCAAGTGAAAGAAAACTTTGCACGAATTCAAGCCTGCATTTCAGAGCTCCGTTTGCTACCAAGAGAAGGCTGTTTTCCACAGAGGGGAAATGGAGTGGTACAGGCTGTGCAAGATGGATTGCAACAGTTCAAACAATACAGCAGACACACGGCAGCAGGAGGCTCAACAAATAGTTCTGTTGAGGTAAGAAAGTGTTGGGGAAGGAGTGGGAGCCATCCACTGGACTTGCTACTTGTAATGCATTAAGATGATAGTCAGTGTGGCATCTAAGGTCCGTGGAAGTGAGAGTAATTTAGAAAATAAGCCTTCCAAACAAACCCCATGTGGCAATCTCTGAATGCTCATGGAAACTAGACACATTCAGGCTTGAGCTGCTTACAGAGACTGTCTAACTTTATAGAATAATGAATTTAATTTCCAGGCATTTAAGATTGGATGTTTTTTCAGCTTTATTACTTTCACGGAAGAACTGTGTCAAAAGCAAAGACATTCACTGGGTTTATGGACTTGATTTTTCTTTCAGCCTACAGTTACATGCTGTGTTTACAGTGTCTGGAACTTTCACTGGTACAATAGGATGTTTGCACAAAGATCCTCATTGTGCTTGAAAGCACATCCACCACTCACTGGAAGTGAAATCATCCAGACAGAAGAAACACATATCATCTTGAGATTAGTCAGTACGGTTGCAAAGGACAGGAAAACCCTGCAGAATGTTCATTGTCTTGGCGCAGTCTTCTTCAAATCAGTTTTCAGAGTAAAAAGAAAATACAGTATCTGAATAACAAGTGGGTTTGTTTATAACTAGCATTTTTCTTAGCAGCAGTTTGAGAGTTCCACAGGGCTCCTACTCTGTGAATTGTCCCTTACATCATTGGCAGTGGCTGCATGAAATAACTGAAAAGTCTAAAAAGACCATTGGAAGCCCCTGAAATTCAGGAAGCATCATGTCTGTTCTTGGCATGCATCCCTACACTGGGTGAATGGAAAAAGGGTAATCTCTGACGCCTTTATCACAGACACAGAAAGAACAGGGCAATCCAAGTGCTCTGCCCATGCCCCAGGGAGTTGGGGACAATCATGCCTGCTGTAATCCTGATGCACTCCGACTTCATCCCCACTCCTTGCACTTTACAAGGCACTTAATAAGGTGCAGCTGCTGATGCACTAAGAGCACTCTCTCACTTACCACTTAATGATTCACGCTTTATAAATGTGTATCTCATGTTCCACCTACACTCACATAGTTTAGAAAATTTCGTAAGACAGCCTAAAAGCAAATTCTACAGCTAAATAAGTATTCCTGCATCATGAAAGGTATTTGTGTTCATCCCAGCTCTAGGCTATGTGTTACTCTATATGCCAAGCCACAGCAGTTCCCAAACTTCCTTGTAGGAGGAGGGCCCTGGGACAGGGGAGTAAAGTGTTTTGAAACACCACATGCAAACATTTCCTTTCTGCTCAGGCTTCGTGAAGTTTTTGGATTGGCTATTGATGATTTGCCTGGAGAAAGTAGAAAGAACAGGGCCTTCAGCTAAATAAGTCTTGCTGGACAGGTTGGTGATATGAATTAGTGTGGTAGGACAGCCTGGTGTTTGTCTGGGATTTCAGCACACAGACATACATGCACACAGCAGGCCTGTCCGGTGCTTCCTCAGCCAGCTGTGGAGGTGTGTGGTCACTGCTTAGCTTGAGCAGCGGCTCTGACATGACCCTATTTACAGTGAACGCGTCAGAAAATTTTAGGTATTCAACAATCTAGCTATCTCAGAGATCTAATGTCCAGAAATCCTGCATGAATATATCAAGTCCTCAGATCCCTCTGGGCATATTCCAGGAGAAAAGGGGTCATATCTAGGGAAAACTATATGTACATCAGTCCTGAGACAGGATCTAATAGATTTTGGTGCATGCTAGTGACCGTCTTCTCAGCTGGGTGCATATGCTTGCGTAAGTGGGAGGGAAGCTGCTAACAACACATGAGAACATATGTGCAAATATAGGAAGCAGAGCAAGGTTCACAGGAATAAGTGCTTTTTTAGAAGTAGTATCAACTGATGTGAAAGGACAGGCACTTACCAAGAGGGCAAGGACTCAGCAGTCACGTTATCTTCTGGCCATGAGGAAACGTCAGCTCCAAACTGTCTTTCATTTCAGACTTCATAGGCTCAGGGTCCACCTGGTTTTGGAGCTTTGTCAGGCCTAAAAAGGAGTTCAGACTATCATGAGTGAAATTTCCCCAGTCCTTCTACTTTGTTTAGATCCTTAAACCCTTCCAGAGTCATGCTGTGATTAGGCAGGCTCTCCCAGCTGTAATTAGGGCTCACTTCTAGTGTCTATCCAGGAAGCCTTTCTCCTGATTTACTGCTCCCCTGTGTTTTCTGAGGGCCTTGAAGCATTTTTCCTGACCGTTTCAAATGTGATGTGTGCTTAAACTGTAAAGCCAGGAGTTGGAACAGATGGAGTACATTTAGAGATAAGACCTTTTTTGACACACAACAAAATCCAGGACATCTTCTAGTATAGTTGAAGGAATGAGATAACTACATTCACAATTATCCATGAATATAGGGAGCTTATACTCCACTAAGTGATCCTTGTTCTGCAAATTATACTTTTCATTCCTCTAGTCCTTCATGAGACTGGACTAAGAGTCTCTCTCCCTTCCTTCTGGGAAGATCCCTTTTTTTCACTACTGCTTTCACTCACTGGTTCCTCTTTCCTGACCCCCGATACCAACTGCTGTACATCATCTGGCCCCTCTGGTCCTTTAACACACCCTTTCCCTACATCACATGCTGAGCAACACCGCTGCTTTTTCTTTCCTTGCCTACTTTCAGCTACATAATGACCTTATACCACTAGGATCATTATGTAACAATTCACAGTTTTCCCTTATTTCATTATTATTCTGCAACATGAAACATCTGGCACTTCATCCCACTTACCCATCCTGCTACAGAACAGCATCAGTTGTAAAACAGTATTATACTTCAAGGTCCCGTACTCCGGCCACCTTTTGCCATGGTCAGGCTTGTGCATGGGTCACCATTGTCCACAATATCTTAGTGATTTTCCCTTTGTCAGGCAATCCCGTCCAATTTTATTCCAGTGTTTCAGGATGCATCCCAAAGGGATGCAAGGGGGTATCTCGGTGGAGGAAGCTGAACCATTCTGAAATTACTTCCTAGGAATAATTTCTTTAACTTCATGCGCTCAGCTTTGTGGGAGGGGAGCCCTCTGCTGCTCAGCCCCTGCGCCTGCCTGGAGAAGGAGATGAGCTGATGGAAGGACTTGTGCAGAGCTATCAGTCCGAGATAAGCGTTCCTACTCGGGGATCCTCGCCTGCGCCCCGGTATCCCATCTCACAGGCGTAGCACCACTGCCCTCCATGGGAGACCACAGGGCTGGAGCCCGCTGGAGGCTGCTCGGGGCGCTGCTCCCGCGGGCACATCGAGGCAGTGGGACCAAGCTGTCGGCACATCCCTTCCAGGTCGTCAAAACTGCCCCTCAAGCAGGCCTCGGCACCCGGAGGCCAGTCGCACCCCCAGGGCCGAGACACCCATCCATTGCTTCTCTGCACAGAGAGGGGCGCTTCCGCAAGGCGAGCACACCACGCTGAAGGGCTCACATCCACTTCAGACTACAGCAACACACGTTTGCTATGATGACCATTGGTTAGTTTCTTACCACGTTATCCCTCACTGGTTAACAGCATGCCTCGTCTCAGTTTTAATTTTTCTGCACAAGCTCCAAGGGTGAGGGCCTTTATTTGGGCAGGGAGCCTCAGAACAGCCGGTGTTATTTTTGCTATTATAATGGGGATAGTGCCTCCAAAGGACGCTCTAATCTCTTATTAAACTGATCTACAGTAAACAATTTTGATGAGCTTCCATATTTCAGGATGTGGTGGTTCTCCAAGGACAGTAGCTCCTGATTAGAAGCTCCTTACTAAATCATTGCTGACACTTGGAAGAACAGACTGACCTGACACATCCTACGTGTCCTTGTACTTGATGAGAAACATTTGTACAGGCTACAAGGGGATGCAAAACACCTGCTGCAATGACGGGCTTGTTTGGAAGTGTTGATCACCATTTTTACAATCTCCTTTCATTGTCTCATAGGAACAGTGAGCATAGATGCAACACTAATTCCTCCTCTTCTGACAGTTTACCAGCTTGCATTTGCTCTTGTACACTTGGATCAGCCTGGAAAATTGGGTGTCCTCCACTGGAATTAATCCAACCACATACACTTTTTTGATAATTTTGATAGAAACCAAATGTTTTTCTTCCTGCTACCAGACAACAGTGAGTTCACATGGTTTGTTACACTACTGTTGGCCCTGCAGAGGTGCTGAATATGTTATACTCAGTCCCATCTAAAGACAACCCTAGGGGAGACTCTTTGTGAAAACGCTCAGGGCAGTCCGAGCAGATGAAGAGCTGGCTGTCATGCCTAGCTGGAACAGCAGTCTGATCAACATTTGTAGGATTAATTCCAGTATACCCAAACCAGAAAATGATGTAGTCGATTTTTGTATTAAAAACCCCAAAGAACATCAAAACCACACACTCAAAAACAAGCAAACAAAAACCCACTCAAACCTGCATGGATTCTAACTTGAAAGATTTCTTAGGGAGGACAAGAACCGTATATGACCCAGGAGATGTAGCCATTCTCAGAAGCTTCGTGCAGCAAGCTGTATTTAAATTGCTGCATAGAGAATCTCTGCCAGAAAATACCTCACACAGTATCAAAGAACCCTTGCAGAGGGTCTGCTGGAACGGGAAGGAGAAGGTCCTTAGGAGCCTCTCACTGAACATACAATCCCCTCCCTTCACCACATCCAAAATAATGTCCACACTGGAGACTTTGAATTTTCCTGGTTTCCATACAACAGCAGATGCCTCAGACATCAGTCACACTTGCCAGCTCTAATCTTCCCTCCGAGTTTCTCCATGCTAACTCTATTTCATTCCCCATTTCTGCTGCCTTATTTCCCTTTGAGCTGTTTGCGACAGGCTTCAAATGTTTCATCCAAGAGTGCATGCCTTATAAACCAAAGGGGGAAAAATGATAATAGTTTTGTGTCTTCACTAGTAGATACAGCTTAGTGATCCTATTTCATTTGACAAATATGCAAAATAAAACTAGAGAGAGAATTCGAAGAATGTAGAGATCTGAAGTTTATAGTACACGATTTTAGTACAGGTACTGGAGAGGGTACTGAGGGGGGCCAGAAGTCAACACTATACTCGCCTATCTTGAGTAAACTTTAGCTCAAAGTTTTGTTCTGTGGAGAATTTCAGGGATAAAGGACTCCTCTCCAAGCTAGCAATTCTTCCCGTTCTTCAAGCTTCGCAAGTGTAACCTGGGGGTGAAATTCAGTCTTCTGCAAATCCAAACAAAAGGCGTTTCACAGACCTAGATGGGACCTAATGGGCGGCCTTGTTCTTTCATAATAGGATGGATAAACACCATCAGATCACTAAGGTGCCAGGAAGCAAGCAGAAGAGCACCTACAATTCTCAGATCTTTGCTGACAAAAGCAGGTGATCACAGAAAGGCAGAAGGGTATTTTACCCTTACAAAAGGTCCTGTTTCTAAAAAAGGCAGCTTTCTGCTTCAGATACTTCAGTGATTGAAATTTTATTTTCATCATAAGCATTTTTTTTATGCAAAGTTGGATTTTTATTTGTGTTTCCTCAGAAGGCATTTGAATGTTTTTGCTCATTATCTTTTAAAGAAGGAAAAAAAAACCCAAACAAACAAACCTTCTTGAAGTGAAAAGCCTGGATAACTTAAACCAGTTAAAGGCGGCATTTACCCTGTTAAATTCAACTGTATCAGGTAGACCACGTTTGGTAATCAACTATGTAACATCTCCCACAAGCATTTGCTGTTTAGCCCACTGAGGGGAAGTAGCAGTTCTGTTTCTGTGATACTTTAGAGCACTAGTGCAGCACTGACACAGACTGCCCAGAGAGTGGCAGATGTCCCGTCCCTGGAAACATTCAGGGTCAGGTTGGACACGGATGAGCAGCCTGGCCCTGATCATTGCAGGGGGATTGAACTAGATTAAGGTCCCTTCCAACCCAAACTATTCTCTGATTAGAAAACATACTAGGAGAAGTATTTCTGCATTGAACTATAAGGTATGGACAAGAGAAGTTAAGCTCTACTTTATCAAATTTTTGAAACACTCTAGTTCCATCTGTTTTTCCGATGGGATGAAGGTCAGGTTTTACCAATACAGTTTCTTCCTTCTGTTTCAAGAGCTTCATGTCTTAGTTAAGTGCCCTCTTAAATCAGTTGATTCCAGTATTTTACAGTTAAAATTTAACATAGAACTTATCTGAAGTGTTTGTTATTCATCCAAATTTAATGCTTTGTATGTTGTTTTCGTGCATCAGTGCCCGATTGCCAAACTGACATCTCAGTGTCCTGTTACTGAGATAAAGTAGCCCATGGTGCTGCCTGGAACAGCAAATTACAGGCACATAATTACAGTCAGTAAACCACTGAGGAGTAAGTAACTGGGAACAATCAAGATCAGTATCTGTGAAATGCTGCAGCAGAAGGAAGGTGTTAGCAGAGGAGTGTGCACAGCTGAGCCAGGAGACAAGGCGTCCAGCAGGAGACAGACCTGTCACAGAACTGCACTGGCTCATCTCTGCAGAGAGAGTTACCATCTCTGTTTTGTGAAGATTCTTCTGAAAGAAGTGCCTTTTTTTTTTTTTTTTTTTGCTTTTGCAGCAGCCACAGGGCACACTGCAGGCAGCTGGGCACACACCTGCTGCTCAGTGGGAAGAGGCAGGAGGGACAGGGCAGGACTGTGAACAGCAGTAGGATGAAGAAACACAGTATGTTGGAAGCTGAGGATGAAGTATGCTTGTGTATGAGCTAGCAGAAACACAAGCCCTTAAGGAGGTGTGACAGTTATGTCAAGTACAGTGTCTTTAGTGTATTGATAGTACAAGAGTCCCACTAGAAATTTAATTGTGCAAATCAGATCTAGTCTTTAGGCAAATGCACATTTTTCTAACAGTTAAACTGCAAAGAGGCAAGATTATTCCTAGCTGACCAGTAAGCGTAGGAGAGAGACTTTTGTTACAACCTGCAATTGTTTAAAACCCAATTATTTGTTAAAAGTATTGATAAATCCTTACTGTTTTGAGATCCAGACTTCAGAGGGGAATAACCACTAGCATCAGCAAAGCTAAGTCTCAGCAGCAGCTACAGGGCAGGAAATGTGGCCAATCTGCAATAGCATGAAGAGCATTTTTCAAGTCACCGGTAGCCCATTTTTTGTCAGATTAGGAAGTATAATGGTGTTAAGGGATTATATCTAGAAACTGTGGTAATGTGAAGGGAAGTCACTGTAGCTACCTCAGTTTTTGTATGTGGCAAAATATTTCTGCTGGTCTCTAACCAGCATGTGCTGGTGTGACTCAGGTTGTGAAAGGGTAAATTGAAGGTGATAGGCTACAGATGCAATGCAGCCATGGTTTTAATGAAATAAAGGTGCATCGGTAGCAAATGCTCTGTCTGTAGCTCTGCAAAAGATAATTACATCTTGGACAGTTCAGCTACCCCCAGCTCACAAACAGTCCCTGTTCACCATTTTCATTAGTTCCTAAAAGGAACCCGTAATAATTTCTTCATTCACAGTAACTTGGAGGCAAGCACTAGACATGAGTTCATTCAGAGAGATATACTTTGTTGAGGAAATTGGGCTTGATCTGACATCAGCAAGGCTGCCGCAGCTTCGTGCCCCCAGACCCAACCAGTGGTGAGGCTGAGCCTGTGTTCCCAGGGGCAGGCTCACACAGAGCACGTCTGTAACACACACGTACATGGGTGGTCACAGACACTCAGAGCACTCCCACAAACACAGACTGTAGCAGTGGCCTCAGCCTGCTCCCCTCTCTGCCCGAGCGGGATGGAGATCCCCTAGCAGGAACACTTGTTGATGTATACGTGCGCACACACCTTTCTCTGTACGTACAGTGAAGGTCCCTGCAGCACCTGGGCCCAGACACACAGCCTGCCCAGTAGCTGCTGATGGATCCCAGCCCCCCCAGTTGCTGGCATCTGGACATAGGAGTCCCCAAGGCTGCAGCCCCATTCCAGTTTCTGGTGCAGACCATCACGTGCACAGACACACAGACAGGGCTGGCCAGGACTCCCCCTGTGGTCTCGCCCTTATAGACCCCCTAACTCCCAGGCTGTTTCACCTACTCACCAGCTGGTCCCTCTGATCTTCACTAGCAATCACACACTCACTCGTTCCAGGGGCTGCACCACAGACACACGGGGCCTCCAGCCCGTGGTGTGGCTCCAGCTGCTGCATTGAGACCCCGTACACACAGGAGAGGGCCCTCACCCAGGACAGGGCCAGGAGGGTATTTGAGAAGATGGGACAGACTGGGGTGATCAGGGCAGGGTCTGGCCAGGTAAACATACTGACCAGCTCTTTTTATCCCCTTACCCCTCTGTTTCTCCACACTTGTTCCTTCTCAGATCACTGAGCTCCATCCCTTTGCCCACTTTTGGTTCCTCCCCTAAACATCCCATCACAAGCCTTGTGCAATCCCAAACAGCTCTTTCCCCTGCATCCCAAAATGTGTCCCTCACCTTCAGGCAGCAATCCCCTCCCAGTCAGAAAGGTGCTCAGGGTTTGACTCATTTTAATGTGTTTGACACCTGGACAAGGGCTCCCCGGGGACAGTCCAGCCCTGGCTCCCAGAGGGTGTCCCTTCCTCCAAACCCCTAATTTGGTTTCCTGGGCTGGCACCGTGCCCCTGTGCTCCTTTAGGCTTGGGGAAGTGGGCTTCTGGTGGGCTGAGGGCATAGTCAGGACATGGCATTATTTGGGCTCTTCTGCCTGTCACTATGTCTGTTCTGCTTTGTGGGTGTGCAGAGGAGCTTGCATCACATAACCTAAAGGTTTCCTTGAAATTAAGGTGTACTAGTGTAGGCAGTGCTGTATCTATAGCTGTATAAAAACCTAGTAGTATCTTTAGATGGTTCTGCTTCTCCCAACTCAAAACCAGTTCTGTTATCTACTTTTGTCAGCTCATAAAGGAAATCATAATTACTACTTCATTCCCAATATCTCATAGATAAGGACTAAGGATAGATGTGGATGGAGAAGGCATACTGCCTGCCCCTGCACTCTCCCCCTGCAAAATCCCTAACCCTTGAACTGTCACTTCTGTTGTCATTGTTTAATATCTTTTCTAGAACTTATTTGTGAAGGTCTACTGTTAAGTTTCCCCAGATGCTCCCTACAGGACATTTGTCAGCAGTCTTACCTAAAATACACCTTACCCTTTATTTAGAGTTATTAATTAGTTCTTTGGAGCAATGAGCAGATCTGAGATGACTCAATACTTCACCATCACTAAATATCAGCAGGGTCAGAACTTGAAACTTTCTCCCCTAATTACTGTTTCAGGGTAGAAGCTGGTGTCAAACATGCCTGACATGTTTCTAGAAACTGCTGCTGATTGGCAGTGATGAATAAACTCTCTGCAGTCACTTACACAGTTTTACATCAAAACCAGGAGGTGGGAATCAAACCTACTGTTGCTCTCAAACATCTTCAGTATAGACTACATGCTTCTTAAAAAAGAAATTCCATTCTCAAATGAGAAAGCCAAATTTAGTCTACCTGACTGTAATTCATGGGAATTAATTATTAATTAATAATTAATTCAATGGGAAGTGGTGCTATCCCTCCGAGGGTCTCGGGTGGAATCCCTCCTATACACACACAGGCTCACTGACCCCAAGTGTGAAGTGCAGAATATGAGTTGTGAATTGTTCCATCTTCTTCCAGCAGTGACACAAAATCTTTTGGTGTTCCTACAGTGAACCTCTCAATCCATTTCATATTGACTTAAATATAAGCTAAAGCTCAAACAAATGCTTTTAAATCCACTTCTGGTTAGATATTTTAGCAAAATCCTTTCTGTGTGGTGGGACCTGTGCTATTCAAACAGACCAGGCTATCAAGAGAGGATTAAGGTAGAGACGGCTCTTGCACTCTTGATTTGTGTTTCAGATCACAATTTTGACTAGCCAGTCTAGCAAAGAAATGGCAAAGCAGCTGGAAAATAAGTTAAAAGACGTAGACCTTGTGAGTCTGCGAAGAATACAAGTCATTGAGGTTCTGAAGAGAGACTTTCTAGATCCTGAGGATGTGGAACAGTGTATGCCAGCAGAAGAGCCCAGCAGCATGGGTGAGTACGAGACAGACAGGGAATCAGGGAGGTTGTGGCTGTGGACAGCAGCACAACCACTAGTCCAGTATACACCACTTCATGCCATTGAGCATCAGTCACGTAAGCGGCAACTACTGTCCCTGAAAGAACAGCAAGAGGTTTGTATCAGAGCACTTCTCTGGGGCTTTATCATCTTTGGGCAAAATTAGCATACAAACTTTATGCATTACAGGCTTTATGTATTACCTAAAACTGACTTCATGTGCAATACAGCTTTCCTGATGGTTTCAAGAGAAAAAGGCATCGAGTTTGTGGGGGGTAACACAGTCTCAGACACACATATACTGCTAGACATCACCCTGGGCAACTGATCCAAAGGTCCTTGGTGCAAGCAGAGGCAACCAGAATCCTCCAAGCAGGTTGTTGGCAGAGGAGAGGGAAAGAGAAGTAGGTGGCCTGTTTACAGCCTCAGTGATGCTACAGAGAGAACCCTCTCCTCCCTCTCACCAACTCAAGATCTTGTCTTTTTACAAGATGTTTTATTTCTAGACAACTCTCAGCCTTTAGTCCCTTCCCCCAGTCTACATATTGCACAGTGCTGGGAAGAGTTGCTTTTCCAGACTTACAGGTACTTACCTGTTGATCAGGTGGTTTTTGTCACTGATACTGTTCTTGCTTTACTGCTGCATCTCTTCTCTGTTCTTAGGGCAGTTTTTCTTGAGCTCTTAAGGTTGTACTTTTTCAGTAGCCAGTACTTGCCCATCAATGAGTTCTTTATAGCCCTGCAGCTTCTCTTTTCCCATCCAGGTCTTTATTTTAAAAGCCTTTACAGCTGACACTTAAATTTCCCATCAACAAGAAGCACCTGGTACCAAGCTGTGGTTCATACAGCAAGTTTTCACAACAGGTTGATAACAAGCTTAAAATCCTCAGTCCTGATGCCTTGCAAAGTTAGTGTAAGACCTGTTACTAGCAATGGCAATGTTGTTTTTACTGAGTGACAGGCAACATTGGACATTATTGCCTTACCTGTCTTTAGCTGTTCTTTTCTGGTTGCAGCAGTGAATTTCTGGTCCGTTGGCAGAGTAGGGGCTGGGAATGTTTAGGCAGATTGCAGATGCCCTTTTGCCCCACCCCTCACACACCTGGCCACAGGCTTCATTAGTGAAAGAGCGAGTACACCCCAGACCTTAGATTTTATTTTTCCTGGCCGTATCTCTGAAGAACTCCTCCCTTAATCTGACAGTCTTTAACAGTAAGAATCTAAGCTATGCTAATGAGAAATTCAGACACAGAAATTCCTGTTAGCTCCTGTTTTGAGCCTTTTTGTTTCAAAGCAAAAGGTGCTGAGCAGACTCTAAATAAACCAGCCAGATGGTCACCAGAAGTCCAATACCACAGCAGTTCGATGGCAGCAGCCTGTACATTGCCATCCTGCTATAACTGCAACTTTCTTTTCTGTATTTCATTTTACCTGACTTTCAGATCTGCCCAGTTATTTGCGCTCTTTCTCGAGGCTGATAAAAGGACTGCTACATAGCAGGAGTTTACGCTGGTTTTCCCCCACCTGCAGCACAGCTCTGACTAGGTGCCTCCTGCTACAGACAGGTGCCTGCTCTCCCTGCTGCATCCCACTCATATGGTGGCAGACAGATTAAACGCTGAGCTTTATGATCAAGCACTTAGACGTGTATCAGCCCTCTTACTGCCCGTTAAAAGCTTCCTGCCCTGAAGGGTCAGTCTCCCTCAGTGAGAGCAGCTGGTTACTGTGGATGCTGCATGTGAAAACAGAGTCCTCCGGGCGAGTAAAACTGCTTGGCTGGAGAAAGGGAGCGCTTTCTCTTTCTGAGCAGCACCCTTACCCCTGACACTGTGAGCAACGAGTCCTGTGGAAGAGAACCAAGGTTCTGTCACTGATGTTACTTTAGAATTAATATAATATGCCAAAACTGCACCAAACCCACAAGTTACAAAATTGTGGAAGGAACTATTGCCTAGAGCTCCAAGGCTGAGGAATCCCTTAAAAGCACCAATCCTGGCCGTACAGGAAGAGGGCACTATTTTGTGTGGCTGCAAATGCTGCTTCTCAATTGAGGAGGATTATTGTCAGGACTTTGCATCAAGCTGGTGCTGCACAGAACCCTGCGGGGAAGCCTTGGAGAACTAGACACCACAGAACAGGAGATGCTGTGGGCCTCTTGGTCACACATGCTTCAGAGCATGCAAAACCCCACCATTTTGCTTTTCAGAGTGAAATTGTGTAGCCCTTTCACCCAATAAATGGCATGAAAACATCAAAGGGGACACAGAGGCCACTGAAATTTCAGATGATGAAATTCTGATTTTCTGAATCTTCTATAAAGACTCAGATGATGTATTTAGTTTCTAAGAGGAGCACCAGGGAATGGATAGTCCAAATAGTTTGAAAAAGGAACCCAACTGATTTATGAAGAGGATTTTTTACCTGCTGGAGCTCCTTTCCTCTGATTCTGAAAAAAAAATAAAAATTAAAGAACATTGTAGTTGCAAGATCTAGCATGCAGGAAGCGCAGGAATTAATGCTGTGTTCAACTGCAGCACATCTCCCACTACAAAATAAACGTTGTGATGCAGCACTTAATTATGAGGCTCATCTCACTATGGATGTTTCTTCCATTGGTTCATTTAGTGGCTGCTTGAACCTACTTACATTTTTAATATCTAGAGCGTTGCTGTGACATTGTATCCTGCATTTATATTTGTAGCACATTGAAAAATCATCTCTTTTTAAATCCTCTGCCTGAGAAATTCATTTTGTGCCCTCTCCATCTCAGTTTATTGGAAGCAATTGACAGTTTCCAATTTATTTTTTCTGTTAGTGTTTTATATAGCTCTACCACAGAGCTCAGAGATCTTAAAATGTGAATCTGATTAGCCTGAAAAAATATAACCTACTTGTAATGTCTTTGGTAAATTGCCCTCAAAATCTCTTCTGACATTCTCACGGGCTTTACTATTAGATTGCAAGAGTTCGAGCTCTTTTCTTGGCTGGCCCCATCATCCTGTTTCTGAGGTCTTAACAGTTAAGAGCCTCCATGTGTACCGATGAGAGTGGAAATATTTTCTGACTGGGTTTCATGAAGAGTCGTACCATTGTAGGCTTCTGTCTCTTTGTGCTATTCCAGCTGCTGGACCTCCCGTCTGCCTTGTATGGATCAGTTAGCAGTGTCCTGCTAGCAAATCTTCCTCAAAATTCTTTCATCTCTCTGTCCCAGAGTTTCAAAAGGGATGGTTTAAATCTGGTCCTCAAATCAGGAAGCTCTCCCGTTCAAGACACCTGACCAGAACACACATTGACTTTTTATCCAGCCATTCTGGGTATTATTTCCAAAACAACATTCCTGCCAGGCAGGATGGTTAACAGGGGGCAGCTGTTGCTGGATCCCTCCCCTTGCTCTTGTATGGATGTTTCTTGGGTGTGAAGGGGGGGCCTGAATGCCGCCGTATCTGACTTCTGACATTCACTGCAGTAATCCTTGCATGTTATTCCCTAAGCCCAACATTCTGCTTCTCCAGAACCTTCTGTTAAAACATACTTAAAATCAAGGTTTTGTTCCTCTCCTGACTTAATATCCATGACTCCTGATTTCAAGGAGAACAGGCAGATGTTGTTTTCCTGGCGTTACCCATCAGTACATCCACCACAGGTGGATGACTGACCTGGACCTGAGTAGAATAGACCAGAACAGTCTGCCCGGTGTTTCACCTTTCTTTCCCAGTTAACTTGCATGCATTAATCTTTTCTTTTTAACAGATTGCAGGTCAGATTTCCTCTGGGAGATAACTCTCTTGACCATTATACAGCAGGAGTAAAGGAACTTTTGTTCTGTCTTTTAAATACTAACAGACTTCAAGAATACGACCTAATTTTGTTCCCTTCATAACATGGGGGTACAGCTGTATTAGATTTCTGAATCAAGCCCACAGTTTCTGGACAATCCAGAACGTTTAGAAAGATACCTAGTTTTAAGGTGGAGAAGTCTGTTACAGACCAGCAACAGCCACCCATTAGCACAAATGCCAAGTTTGGAACCCATAGAAGTGTGGGCTGACTCTCACAATGAAGACCTGTAGCTCTTGATTATTACCAGAATTTATTTTTCTTTTCACCCGAGGACCCAAGTTTTGTTACTAGCAGGTTCCCTGAAAGGAAGTAACAGGTAAGTACTCAGATACAACATCAGGGCAGGCAGACAGTTCTTCTGCATGCAACAGTGGTGCTGAGTTTTGCTCTCTCCAAACCTCAAAAACAAGCTGGTAATTTCTTCCACTGGGTGTGGTTACTCTATTTAAGGTGACACAAAAGTGAGATTTTAAGTAGTTTGCAAAAATGTTTACAGTGTGAGTTAGGTAGTGGCGAACATCATATGTATTTAAACCAAACTGTATTAATTTAGTGACCTTAAAAATGGCACAGACTAAATCTGTTTCGAAAAGGCAGAAAAAAAGAATAAACTTCCTGGCAATCCCATGCAGGATGTGGATTTCCAAGAACAGCTGATGCTGAAACATGGAGTGTTTGACTAGGAAACAAAGCTTTGCCTTTAATACATTTTAATAGCACAGCATACTTCTCTTAACACTTTGAAAAGCGTCACAAAAACTTGCTTTCAAAGTGGAAGAAGTATCATAACAGCTTACAACATGAACTGAAAACATTTACTAGAGAATCTGTTTCGCTGAAGACACTTGCAGCAGCAAATTGTTTCAGCAAATACAGCAAGAGATGTTATATTGCTTGAGAACTACTGTCATGGTGCGATAGGGAAAAACAATCCCACGCTCTCTGACACTTAAAACACAGTTGTTGTTTTAAGAATTTGATAACAAAACTGAGATTATTGGACATATATACCTGTATATAAAAGCCATACCACAGGAAAACAGTTACATTAAGAATTAAGGAGCTGGGAACTATGTTTATAAATCATGTTTATGTTTAGACCTTCTGTGATCCTCTGTTTAGAAGGTCACTGGAATAAATGCAAGTTTGGTTATTTTTTTCTTTTTTAGACAAAAGGATGTTTGGAAGTGCTGAGACTTGATTAACAATTATGACTTGGTATTCAGGGCATACTGGAATGAAAGAAGTTGCTAAAATTTCCAAGAACAACTAAAATTGTGATTTTGTGTACTGTATAAGCCATTGTTATTGAAAGAAACAGTCCTAAATCCCTCACCTCCATTCCGCTGCTCCATCAAAACTGTTCAATATCAGGAAAGTGATCACACTACCCTGGGAAAAGAAGAAGTGAGCCTGTTTTCACTTAACTTGCAAATCTGTGATATAGGGTCTATCATCTCTTTTTGTCTTTGAAGAAATGCTGTAGGTCTGCAGACCATTTATGTAAGTAACAAACCTATATTGAGATACAGCTATTGAAATTAAATACTTAGTTTTCCTCCCTCCTCCTGCCCCAACCCTCTAAAGCACTTTGGAAGTGAAATTTAAGGACATAAGACAAATTTTAATTAATGAACATGAGGAAAACACAGGGTCTGGGGCACATTTGTGAGTTGTTCCCTGTCTCTGAAGCAGTTGTCTTTGGCAGATGCTAGAGAGACAGAAACAGTCTTGTTAAACAGGGCTTGTTAAATACCTGGTCAAGGCTGGAAGTTTCCATTTATGCAAGAAGAAAGTATGTGTAGTGTTGAATATGCTGCCGAGTATCGTGTTTCAGACAAACACTTGCTCCAGGAAAGGCACAGACAGAAACGGGAGGTTTACCTGTGAGGGAGGTGGCAGCTGTGACATGGCTCAGGGTTTCAGTGGGACACGTCACTTGATTATCTTGCCAGATCAAATGGACTTGTATTCCATGATTTCAAGACACTCTTATGGACAGTTTAGTGAGAAGCTTGCGTTTTCTCCTTAGACTCCTATGGAGTATATTGCCCTGCTTCCTTCTTTTGGGTCTGCTTTGGGACTGCAAGGCTGTCCAGGCTCAGAGCATCTCACTGCCTTGCTCGTCCTGCAGCTGCTGCAGTGGGATCCCCAGCCACTGCCAGGGCTCCTGCCGGGCTGATAATGAACCTGATCTGTGCTAGTGTACTGTCATGTAGTACTAGGCTGCAAATGGCTTCTTCCAAACCCAAGAAGATGTGGAGATGCAAAATCTGCATCCTGAGAAATTACCTAATTTTTCAGCTCACCCAGAAAATGTCCTCTCTCGTTTACCATTGCAGGGGGGAAAAACCAAAACCAACATACAGTTACAGTTTCCCATGGTACTGAGAGAAGGAAGGCAGGATCAAGATATCCCCTCTCATTTCAGGTTAATGCAGCTAGAAAAGACTCCAGTATTTGGAAGCCCTGCAGATGGCAAGTCTCAGAATAGCTTTGAAGGTGCTAATAACAGCCTGTCATGGGTGGAAAATGCTTGCTGTTTTCTTCACAAGAGCAGCCTCTGTGGGAGAGTGCATTTCTAGACAAAGACCATGTGATGAGCAACAAGGATTGTTTTTTCAAAGCTGCAAACCAGCTCCTCTGTGGGACAGAGACTAAATCTGCAATGTTTCTTTAATGGTGAAACATCAGGGATTTGCAGACTGGAGCAGGGACTGTGCTATAATAAAAATCCCATAAAGAGCACAGTGCACATGGCATTGGTGGTGGGAATAGTGTGTGGGAGTAACAGGTAGGATGCCGTGCACTGTCCTCTGGTTGATAATGTGAGAATTTTTATTCTCTCTTTCTTGCCCCTACCCCATTGCAAACACTTAAAGCACCTGAGCATCACCAAGCCATTTGCTAATGAACGTTGTTATTTGTATGTGATATAGACACTGGCCCTATCTGTTTCTGTTTTGGGGAAACAAAAACCAAGCACTAAAGATGAAGCACTAATACATTTATTATGAACATAATCCATCTTCTAAAGTCCCAGGGAACCGTTTTCTGTATGTGTGCTCAGATTGCTGACCACTAAATGGCTCTGCCTATCTGCTCTCTGGGAATTTTAAGACCATGGCACAGTAGATGTCAGCACTCCAACCTCTGCTTCCTAGGAATGGACAGCAATGCAGGCACTGAATTTCTTTTTAAAGTTGTCACATACTGTGCAAACTTAAAATGTATAAGTGGCTACATATCATGCAGAACAGAAAATAAACAAATAGGAAAATACTTACTGAGGAAAGGACTAAAACATTTACCAACCCCAAAACACTCTCTCAAAACACAGGTACTTCCCCTTGTCACCTGTGTATAAACTATGTGTCAAAGTAAGTGACATGCATTTATCTTCTGAACTGTTAATGCCATCTTCAGCGCTTATCCCAGAGAGAAACCGCAGTCTGAAGAAAGGCAGGGAGTGCATCCCAGCTGAAATAACCAGCACGCTCTCTAGGTGCATCAGAGCAGCCTTTGGGGAAATAAGAGCGAGACTGAGCCTCAGGGCAAGCAACGGGTCAGGCTGGACGTTGAGCAGGAGAGGCTTTCCACGGCAAGGACAGTGTGAAGGACCTCCCGTCGTGGGTGGGAGTTGATTCTCTGCTGCAGAGGCACAGCCTGCATGAGCTCGAGGCCTTTGTCGAGGCTGGAAGGTGGAGATGGCTGGGACATATGTCCCGCTGCAATGGCCGTACTACAAAAAGCACATTTGCAAGTTGCAGACTGTTTCAAGGATTACAGTCATTACCTTAGCCCTAGATTATTTGCCATGTAAAGGGAGATGAATTCATTTCTCTTTTTTTAAAATGTGGGAGCATATGTATAGTGTCATTTTTGCAACCTATAAATACTAACACGTAAAGAAAAGATGTCTCATTGCAGATGGATGTAGCACTGTATTTCAGTCCCCGTCTGGCCTGATAAACACATTGGGGAAAAAAAGGCCATTTCTGCTATGTATTCATCTTCACAGAATACCTGTTTCACATCCTAGCTGTGTGGGGACCCGTTAACACTGCCAGGCTGTTTGTTCCTTCTGTGTTTACAAATGGGTATATTACACGTCTTACGCATTTCACAAACTGTTCACCAAATACCTATTTATTTATTTATTTAATCTGTAAGACTTAATGCTAGGATCTCATTTGGACTCACCTTTGAGTTATTATTTGGGGGCTTTTGGGGTTTTTGTTTTTTTTTGCAAGGGTTTAATCTTGTTTATGACCTCCCTAACTTTGCTGTCAGGCGTACATTTCTGCATTCCTGAATGCTGTTCCTAGATCATATACATTTGCTCTGCACCTCCAACATGGTAGCTTAAATATTTGCTGTGTTCTTGCAAATATTTTTAGTTTCTCCTTTTAGTTTCTTTTTAACAAGTCTCTAAATTTTATGCATTTTGCTTCTTTGAACTCAGATGTAACCGTGCTGGATAGTTTTGACTACTGTTGTATTTGCAGGGATGTTGTGCTGTGGGGTTGTTGCGCTGTGGGGGTTGTTGCGCTGTGGGGGTTGTTGCGCTGTGGGGTTGTTGCGCTGTGGGGGTTGCTGTGCTGTGGGGTTGTTGTGCTGCCAAACAGCACTTCAGCCGTCACATGTTGAAACGTCCTGTGTTGGTCAGGGCCAGGTCAGGTTTTGCTTCTGTTCTTCCCAGGTTTGTGAGTAGCTGCTCCTTTAAACACACACTGAGGATGTTTAGCAATTTAGTCCTGTGGCCATATTGCAAAGTAACGTTTGTCTTCTGTATGAGGAGTAGTACTTTTCCATCACTACTACAAAATTCTCCATTAGCATAGCATTTCATATCCAGTGTCTCCTGGAAAGGGAGGAGATGGTTTACAGTTGTGAGAAGAGTCTCTGAGGCCAGTGCTGAGGTGATCACAGCAGAGGGTGGTTTGTGTCAGTCACAGCTAGCCCTCTGAGGATGGTAAGTAGCCAGTCCACTCCCTGTGTTGATGAAGGGTGTTGGTGTGGCCTGTGGTGCCATCACGGTGCTGCGCTGTGATTTGCGTGGTGACAACGTATGAAGCACTTCTGTGAAAGCACTTGGGGGACTAAGGAGGTATAGTATAGTGGAAAATGCAAAAGAACATTATTTTCTGTGGCTAAAAATATTTGTGCTTTTTCACCTTGTCTTTTTCCTGCAGACATTGCAATCCTGGGAATGGACATCGATGTGCAAACCATAGAGGACAATGTCATCAGCCTGGAGGTGCTGTTTAAAACGTGGCTACATGACTATGGCACAGAGAGGGAACACCTCCATCTCCTCCTTCCGTCTGGAGGGTTCGGCCACGCAACTGCGCCCAGGACCACCCCAAGTATTTAATCTTCTCTCCTCCTCTGCAGGGAGTTCCTAAATCCCACAGCCTTAAAGATTACGCAGGCCTGCCCTATGGGCATGGTCCCTCACATTTAAAGTCCCAAGGAAGGGCTCTGGGTGGCTCTGAAAGCTGTCTGGAGTTTCTGTTGTCTCAGGCTGAGAGGGGCCATTTGCTTAGAATAGTTACAGATTGCTGCCATGTCCTGTGGCTGCTGATGCTACAGTCCATTTCCATTCTGCAGCAAAAATGTGCCTTGAAGAGTATGTGAATTTATAGCCACTTTCTCAAGGTAACAGGGACCTTACATACTGAGAGCCAAGGACCTTCTGGCTCAGGTGTATAGCCCTAAAAATTGTGGTCCTTGTATCTGATACTAAAAGTCTGTGCCAGAGCTGCACTGATTAAAGACTGTCTTACACAGGGACTTGGCTTATACCTATTGATTTAGCACTAAAATAGGTAATGTTCTAGCTGGAGCTGCCACTTATAATGCATGGGAAAATGTATATGGAATGTGTAATTTTTTTTCCTTTGTTAAGTCCAAGTCCCTAATCTATCCTTGGGTGAGCGCTGAAAACACGAACAGCTACACATCAGTGTTTCCCATAAGTTCTTGTAGTGTCACTGCTGCACTGCCGTGGGAATTGCACGTGGGGTTCCAGTAACCCCTCTCCACCATGGTGCTCTGTGCTGCTCCAGCACGGAGCTCACGGGCAGCTTCCCATCGCCATCACAGCAGCAGCACGCTCCTTTTCCTCTGGGGATCCACAGGCCAGTTCCAGGCTGGAAGCAGAGCTCATAGAGGGTTGCTGGTGGCTTTTGTGGAGGACTGAGTCCTGAAGTGCTGGGTCCAGCTCTGGGGGCCCAGTATAAGGAGGACATGGACTTGCTTGAGTGGGGCCAGAGGAGGCCACGAAGATGCTCAGGGGCTGGAGCACACCCCTGTGAGGACAGGCTGAGAGAGCTGGGGGGGTTCAGCTGGAGAAGAGAAGGCTCCGCAGAGACCTCTGGGGCAGATATGCTCCACAGCAAGCAGATCAGAAAGCCTGGTGTGACTTTTTATTTATGCAGTAGCTATCATAACGGCCTCCAAATGAGCACAGGCAATTACGATGTTTTGTTAAAAGTGAATTTTCCTTCATCATAACATTGAGCTTCATACTTGATGCATTGTCTTATTATAGCTAGCAAGGCAAACCATGTTATGCTGCAGTCAGGTTTTTTCACCTTCCCACACTCGAGAAATCTGTAGAAGGCCAGAGGTGTGGTATGCTGTATGCAGCTATATATCACCATATTCCAGAATTAGTAGTGTCATCAGTTGGCTGGGCTTCTCCACAAACACAGATAGAAAAGCTGTCAAGAAATGTCTGGCATTGGGAAATGACCTTCTGCTCCCTCTGCAGCTGGCCACTCCTCACCAAAACTGGAACATGCCTGCCGGGCTACCAACCAGTCATTGTTTCATGACAGTGCCAAGCATGTGGTATTCCCCCCTGTGTGTAAAATGGGGATAGTCTGTTGCCTTGTCACAGGCTTTAGCATTGTTCTTCCCTTAATAGTTGCTGTTGCTAGAAAATGTTAACTTAGTGTTTGTAAGTGCTTTGAGCATGTGCTAAACATTGCCACTTACAGCAATCTAAACCAGTCTCCTTCTCCTAGTATGCCTGAAGTGCGATTTGCAGGAGAGATTGCTCGACCCAGCTCTGCTTTCTGGGACAGCTGATGGCACCGTGAGAGCAGCAGATTTTAATTCACCCTTCCAGATGGCAGCCTGGCCAGCTGCAGTGCTGTATAAACTCCGTGTTGTAAAGTGAGTGTTGTTATGTGCTTTTTGCTTAGTAACTGGAAGGCTGGTATAATAAGCAGCCTTCACTCTTTCTGTGCAGTTTCAACTAGGACCTAATAACATCACCACAAAGCGCTGGGGATTCACAGTGCCAGTGAGCAAAATTCTGATGTAAGGTTCCCTCAACTCCTGTAACTCTTCGTTACATGGACCAGCACATCTCACACATGTGCAGAGTCAGAAACAGTGTTACATGACACCACCACTTTGCGTGTAACACCACACATGTTACTCATGCAGTAGTTGTTTCCCTCCAGTGTGAAGTTCTGTAGATTGCAGCCATTGCTCCATATATAATTCTGCTGTTCTCTCACTGCCTAATGAGGCCACAGCAATTAGTTGGATGTCAGAGCCTGAGCTAACTAGTTGACGAGTAGTAAAAAAACAAGCAAAGCCTCATAGTGCTGTGTGACTTCATGTAAAAGTTTATTTGCTTTCCTGTCAGCAGCCTGTGGCTGGCAAGCACAGAGCATCACAAGAGTGACGTCTCTAGTGTCTTTTCTGAGGTGTATTTATAGGAAAAATCGTGTGTAATTTCTAAACTATACAGTTGTTCTTAAAATAATTCTCATCTTCTTAGTAGCTGAAGAGTGCTCAGTAATTGTGCATGAATGGCCCACAGCCAAAGCACTGAACCTACTTAATAATGCCCTGTCGTGCAGCAGAGGTGTGCTACGGACCGGCAGCGTCAAGCACTGCAGAGTCCGTAGTGGTGTGTGCGGTGGGATGTTGGCTCTGTGCCGGAGTACAGCACATGTCAGTTTAAGTGAAGGATAACCACAATCTGGTAAAAATCACTTCAGAAGAGATGTAATTGACTGGGTGAGTTATTGCCCAAGAGGCCAGATTATCAATCTGTTTTGTATGCAAAATGCATGAAGATTGGATTTGCTTCTTGGCATGCTCTTGTCAAAGCAGATACAAGGGAATCTGGAAGTCAGCAAGAAAGCCTCTTTTTACTGCAGTTGGACTTTTCTGCAGGGTTTCCTGGTGACAGGCCACAGCAATGCAGACATTAGGTGCCTGTGGCAGTGTGGCAGCTGATGCTGCCGCAGCCAGGTGTGCCCGTCACCTCCTGGTAGCTCCCAGCTGGTTTCCTGTTGGCTGTGCCTCACTAACACGGGCTGTATCCCTGCAGGGCTCTGAAGGCCGAAGGGGTCTGTGAGTCTGTACTGTATGGCCTGCCCTTCATCATCAGGCCCACAAGCTGCTGGCAGCTAGACTGGGATGAACTGGAGATAAATCAGCACAGCTTCCATGCTCTATGTCATAGTCTTCTGGTGAGTGTGTGAGAACTGCAGTCTCGGAGTGGGGTGGGGGGGGGAATTGCTTTAGAAAGGACTAGTCAGTGTACATCTGCTATGATCTCTCTAGCCTGCACCAGAAAACACGTTTCAAAAGCTGCAGCTTCATCTCATGGCCCAGGCTCAGGCTTGTAAATCCTTCCATAATGCAGAATAGTGTTCTTATGCTGGTGTGTATGAATGTCTCTGCTTCTGAACCCAGCAGCCCCTACACTGAAAGTGCTGAAGGAAGTGGCTGTTGCCCATTGTTGACATTGGTTTTGGCTTTTGCCATTTAGAAAAGGAAGTGGATGCTTTTGGCCGAACATGAGCCACAGAACACTGGTCCAAACTGGAACATCATGGTGCATTCCTACTACGTCATTGTCCCTTCGGACTCTGCCACTCTACTTGTCAAAGCAGTCGCCACCAGGGAGCTCTTGCTGCCGTCGAACTTCCCTGCTCTCCTTGCTGAACACCCTGAGAGAGCGCGTGGCCCTGTAGAGGTAAGTCACTGCCAGCCCTGCACAAACCTCTGTGGAGAGGATCCCAGCTGTACAAGCAGGGATCAGAGAAGTGATCAGCCTTTATCCTCAGGACACGCAGCTGCTGCTGAAGGTGCATCTGTCTCCCTCATTGCTGGGGAACGTGGATCTCCTCAGACTGTAGAGGGAGGTGCTTTAGGCTTTAAAGTGTCTCTGTTTCTTCCAGTAGATTCAGGCTTCCACATTTTCTGTTGTACATCCACATGTTCTTCTCCTCAGTTGTCTGCGTTTGCTTCAGGTGACGCCAGGAAGGGCAGAGCCCTCACTAGAGGTTTTAGCAGAGAACAGAGGAGATGACTGTGAACTGTCTAGTGACAGCTGGAATATGATGGAGCAATCTAAAACTTCCTCCCAGCAGCCAATGTAGCCTACAGCTTTCTTCACAGACAGCCAGTGCCTGTCCTCTGGAGCAGTGTTACCTGTCTGTTGGGGGAGGGGGAAAAGGCCTTATGAAGCAGAGAGGGTGACAGTGCCCAGAAAGGGTGCTCCAGCCTGTTGGCTGATTCTGGGCATGGGGGAGGGCAGGACAGCATCCTGCAAGGGAATGCTTAAATCCATTAAGACCTGGTTGCAGTAAGTCTATACACAGCTAAGAGTGGTCCTTGTGGGTAACAGCCACAAGAGCCCTTCTCCCATCACTGCAGGGTGGCATGGAGTGTCTGTAACACACCTGCAAAAAAAAAAGCCCTCAACACTAAAAAAGCAAAAAACCCCAGGCAAACCCCACAGCCTCTACCTGTCACATCTGATAGCCACTATGTTCTTTCTTCTGTCTGAGCAGAGTGCCCTGAACAACTTGGAAGTGGAAGTTGCTTATAACCCCTTGCACATAAAAAGCAACCTCTACAAATACCTGAAGAGTGTGTTGCACAAACCTCTGCACTGGCAGCAGGCCCAGCCCAGGGACCAGCGACCAGAGCGGCATCCACCCAAGCAGGTACGTGTCCTGCCTTCGGCAGCCTCTGCTCTGCCTCCCGCAGAGGGGTGAGGGCAGGTCCCGACCCCCGGCAGTACGGGGCGGGCAGCAGCTGGCAGGGCAGAGGGATGTGGTCAGCATAACCTGATGCAGTTGCGAGGGGGACACAGACACAGCTGGCCAGGGCACTGTTGGACAAGCCAGCACCTCCTTCCACAAGGTGCATTCGTGTTTTGTCCCTGTATTGCAGCATCAGAGCCGAGCCAGAGCCACAGTGGCACCTCTTCTGATGGCTCCTTCTCCTGTCCAAGCGTTCAGACCCGCGGCAGTGAGGAGAGATTCCTGTGAGCGCTCCCCGCTCCCCAAAGAGTATGATGAGTTCCTGCAGTGAACGCCAGAGCACTGCTTGAGCCTGCTCACCTGCAGGCAAGGCTTGGCTTGTTGCTCTGCTGCCAAGCCTTACGCACGGGGCCGGAAGCGGTCAGGCAAGACACTAAGCTTGGCCTTGGTCCGACAGGCACTTCCCATCGTTTGTTCCTCCCTGGTTTATGGTTTTGTTAGTCACCAACCCAGCCTGCAGGAAGCCTGCTGCTCTGGAGCCCTCTGTCCAGAGATTCAGATATCCCTGCAACACCCCATATTTCCCATTCTTGTCAGCACACATCACCAGTATGCCTCAAACTTTCGTTTCTGAGACTAGCTAGTACTGGCCACAAACCACAGATTGCTGTCAGCGGGTGCAGAAAAGCTGCAAGCAGGGCAGTGAGGAAGTCAGGCAGATAAAAGCAGGCAGTAACGTCAAAGCTGTCCTCATCCTGCAGGAGCAGGTTCAGCAGGGTATTTGAATAGACGTAAACCAGGGCTTTTGAATTTAATCTTAAAGCCCAGAGCGCTGCCGCCCCCCCCCGAGCAGCACTACCCACGATGACGCTGATTTGGTTGCTTCCGTAATTGCTCTCGCTGTCCAGCTCACAGGTTTGTAGCAAGTGCCAAGCCAGCCCTAAAGCCCTGGCTGGCTCCTGCCCCATGGCAGCTCGCCACGGCACCGTTCTCCCAACCGACGGCTGCTGGGATGCTCTTCTCCTTATGGCCCATCTGTGCCTGTGGGGCTGCTCTGCAGGCCAACACAGCAAGTACTTTTTGGCAGGGCTCAGAAGATGGGGGGTTGGCCTGGAGCCTTTCAGAGAGCTTCTGCCCAGTGCCTGTGCAGATGCCAGCCTGTTTTTCAGTGCAGACATGGGACAGCTGCCCCTGGCAGGGCAGGAGCTGAGGGCAGCTCAGCTGAGCCAAGGTGGGGTGGTCTCATGCGCTTCCTGGATGCTGAGCACCGGCAGCAGTTTGTGTTCTCCTTACTTCGTTTGGACAAGCTGTTTCAGAATAAAGTTACCCACTGTAACGTTCACTGCCTGCCTGTGGTTGATAACGTTCTGCACGCAGCGATCCCAGCACTGCCCGGTACCTCCTGCTGCAGGTGACCCAGGGCACGGGGCAAGCACAGTGCTCCCAGGGCAACTGCGGCAGCCAGAGCCAGCAGAGCCCAGCTCAGGAACAGGCCCTGCTAGCCACCCAGGGCATGGACCTGCTCTCCCCATGCCCTCGCAGCTTCCCAAGCAGCTGCCTGGGGTGAGATGTCCTGGGCAGGTGCCTTGAGGCCAGCACAGACACCCCTGCAGGCACGGGGATAGGGCTTTGTGCGGGTGTGCGAGCTGGTGGCTAACCCCTGCCTGTCTCCAACAAGCTCACAGCATGAGGAGCTGGGGAAGGAGCAGTGGCAAAGGGCAGGGACACGCTTGTCTGTGGCCCAGCCTGGGGCGTGCCAGCCGGACACTATGCAAATGACATCGGGCAGATTGGGGGGGCAGAGCACGACATGGGGGATTCACTTGACTGAACTGATGATGCAGATGGAAATTACTTTGGCAACCGTATAAACAAATAACCAAACTGGGGTACAAAGTCAACAAAACACTTTGCCAACGGGAAGGAGTAAACAAACAGGGGCTTGTGATTTATTGCTGATAGAAAAAAGCTGCTAAAAGGGAAACTTGAGGAAAAAGGGACAATAAGGGGAGGCAAATCACAAAATTGGGGTCCCTGTTGAAAAGCCCTCCACCTGATCACCACAGGGTGAAGCAGGGCAATCACTGACCAACTCTTGACAGCCAGAGGGAACCTGGGTGCTTCCCTAACGTGAGCAGGGATATCCTGGCTGAACAGATGTCTCATGCCTGCACTACGCTGGGCTCTAAAGGGGAGCAGGTAGCACTTACAGAAGAACACGCCTTTCAGAACAGGAAACAGAAAAAGGTAGCCCCAAGGGGAAGAGGTTGCTTGGGCTCTGAGCAGCTCCCGTCATTTTCTCCTGGTGAAAACTGCCCCTGGCCTAGAGAGACCAAGACTTCTGCCTCTGTTGCCTCCCAGCTCTGGCTGCTAGACCAGTAGTCTGACATTTCTCAGCTATTCCAGGGCATGGGCTTTTAGCAGAGAACAGGGAAGCACACAGGCTGTCCTCATATGAGGAAGTCTGATATCCAAAGGACTTCCCATGCACCACCCAATCTGGCCTGTAGCACCTGGCCTGGGCAGAAGTGAACAAAGCTGCTCGTCCAGGACCATTTCTGTACTGTAAGAAAATGGACAGAGTGAGCAGCCAAGCATAAACCAAGCACTCCCAGGCACCTCAGCAAAGCCTTGGTCAGGACTGGCTGCCAGGATGCCATTTTCCAAGTACCCAGACTGAATTCAGCTATGGCACACAGCCACTGTGACATGGCAGGGCTGTGTTCGAGCTGCACCCGGGTGCTTCACTGCTCAACACATGGAAATTGGGTGTAAGGGGACAGTGGAAGCAGGGCAAAGGAGAGGGAAAGGAGGGCCACGAAGATGATTAGGGGGCTGGAGCACCTCCTGTACGAGGACAGGCTGAGAGTTGGGGTTGTTTAGCCCAGAGAAGAGAAGGCTCCAGGGAAACCTTATAGCAGCCTTTTAATACCTAAAGGGGGGTTATAAGAAAGATGAGGACAGACTTCTTAACAGGGCCTGTAGTGACAGGACAAGGGGTAACAGTTGAAACTGACAGAGGGGAGATTTAGATCAGATCTGAGGCAGAAATTGTTCCCTGTGAGGGGGGTGAGGCCCTGGCACAGGCTGCCCAGAGAAGCTGTGGCTGCCCCCTCCCTGGAAGGGCTCAAGGCCAGGTTGGACGGGGCCTTGGGGAACCTGGGCTGGTGGAAGGTGACCCTGCCCGGGGCAGGGGGGTGGGACTGGATGATTTCCAAGGTCCCTCCCAACCCAAACCATGCAATGATTCTATGAATGCAGATGGAAGAAATCCTCATCTAGGCAGAATCCATCTCCTGGACCTAAAGTCTTACTGCTTTGGCAACAGGAAGGCTATGACCAGCCAAAGGCTGGCTCTGCATTTACCTTATTTCTTACACTTTCCCAAAGCATCTATTACACCCCAAACTGCTGCCAGAAAGGAGGTAAAGCACAGAGCAGTAGTCTGAGCAAGATAACAGGTCTTGTCCACCACACTGAGCCAAAGAATGGACTGTCTCTTCCGACCAGGAGAGACTAAGAGCCTTCCCTTGCACGCACCTCTCCTCGCATGGCAGGGTGCATAACTAAAGCAGGCCATGTGTGGGAGCATTCCTTCTGTCCTGTGCACTTACATCTTAGTCTCGAGTTGGCTGTTACAAGATGATGTCATTGATGAAGCAAGAAAAATAAAATGCCCTTTCCTCTCAGCCAGGAGGAATGCAGGGCTGTGCAGGGATCACTGGCCTGGCATAGATGCTGGAGCATTTTCCTTCCTCACCGTTGTCCTCCTCAGTGACAGCTGGATCAGCCACGCTCAGCTCTGTGGGATGGAGCGACCACAGCGCACCGAGATGCAGCAACTGCAGGGATGGAAGATGCACAAACACCCACGTCCGTATGGAAGGGAGAGCCCCAGGGAGGGGTTCCCTGCTCCTGGGAGGTTGCTCTTCATCATTTAAGTCTCGAAGCCTCACACTGGAGTCATGAGCAAGGATTATGAGCAGGTGGCCTGGGACCCCACTAAGCAGCATCCAGAGCTCTTCTCCGGAGCAGGCAGATGCCTACTGCTTGTGCCTCTTGTCCCAGGCAGGAACTGCCTCAGCCTCCCAGAGCCCCTTAGGCTTTTTTGTACCTCCTGCAGCTGGTACCATGGCTTTTGTACAGCCCCCCCCCGGCCAAGTGGGGAAGAGAACCCAGCACAGGAGAACAGCCACAAACTGATCCCGGCTACAGCTGTGCTGTTACAGGACTGAGGCTTCCCCCTGCAGCCTGGCCATCAGACCAATGCCCAGTCAGAGCTCACCACCTTGTTGTCACCATCTCACCGATCTGGGGACTGAACCTGGTCCTCCCGACTTCCCCAACAGTTTGTGGCTCCCTGGGTCTGCAGAAGTCATGCTTAGTCCTCTGTACAGGTACATCACAGTGCTGCCTGTCAGCTGGCTGTTTTGTTGCTGTATCAATGGGCTGGTGAACCTGCAGAAGTCATCAGTAGCCCCATCCAACTCAGGGACAGCCATGCCAGGGTGCCTGGTCTAGCCCCACACAGAAGGGACATAAAATCTCTCAAAACCATTACCAGCACCAAAAGAAAAAACTGTTTTTCCCCTGCATAGCTTTCTGCCCAAGGCTGGCCACACAGCAATCACAGCCAAACCCCTGGGTTCAGACCACAGAGTTTTTGCCATTAAAGTCAATGGGATCCAGCCTGGGCCATCCCAGGCCTTTCAAGAGCAGCTGGGAGCAGGGGGCAAACTTGCAGAGGGATCAGGCTGGGAAAGGAGAGACCCTGTCACGACCCAACACTCGGTGAGGTGCAGCAGGGCTGGAGCCTGGCCCTGCCCAGCCTTATCCTTGGAGACCATCACATTTGGTGCCCCAGGCCACCATAAGGGTATCCGTGGGCCTGACTCTCATTCCCCTTGATCCCCTGGCATCCGGGCATCCCAGCCACAGCTGAACCTAGCACAGGGTTTTCTTCATGGTTTCCTCTTAGCTCAGGAGCTCTGGCACAGACACAAACGTGCCACCCCTGAGCCGGGCCACCCTGCTCCGCGCCAGCACCTCCCCCTCCGCGTGCCTGACAGCCCAGACACACTACAGGCAAACGGTTCATTCCGAGACAGATTTTAATATCAAAATAATTTTGTATAAAAATACTTTTGGAAACTGATGGCAAGCAGTCTTCCACACACCGCAACAGCTATCCCAGCCCCGTGGCCTGGTCACAGGGAGCTGGAGCAGCAGGCACAGGGTGACACGAGGCAGCTCCAGCCCGGAGAAGCTCGCTGGCACCTGCACAGCCACGGCAGTGAGAGCCGCGGAAAGGGCTCTGAGGAAACAGAGCTCCTCAGTGCTGGGAAGCAAGTGGGGCTCTGCCTGGGCCAGACCAGTCCCCAGCCCCAAGTCACCCCCAGGGCCTGCCAGGGACAGCAACTGGCACTGCTCACCAACGGGTCAGGCCCCCCGGGCAGGTACAGAGCAGCAGCACGTTATATCTCCCCTAAGTCCTCGTAGACAGGTGACAAGCTGCACTCATCCACAGACTGTTCCTCCTTCTGCGCGTGCGGGGGCTTCAGCACCCGGCTGTACAGCACCTCCATGTTGTTGTTGTTGCTGCTGTTGAGGCTGGGTTTGACCTTCTCGGGAGCTGCGTTCCCCCGCCGCTTGCTGGGGTCCCCGCCCCTCTCAGCACCTTTGGGGATCAAGGCTGCCTGGGGCTTGGGGGCCGGCACTGGCTTGGGGCCCTTGGCCTTGGCCTGGAAGGCAGGTACCGAGTAGTCGTCGGTGCTGGGGTTGTAGGGGTACTCGTAGCCGCTCCTGCCATCGTGGCCCTGGGTGCGCCAGGCCTCGCCCGTGGGCCGCGCTTCGTCATAGATGCGGGTCGGGGGGGGCAGTGAGTGGGGAGCGCGGCCCTCAGGCTCATCATAGATGTGCTCCAGCCGGCCGGGCGCCGCGGGGGCCTGGCCGCGTCCCTCGGCCCGGACCTGGTTGTACGTGCCCGCGTACAGCGGCGCCGGCAGCCGGAGCTTCGTCTCGTCTGCAGCCCTGCCGGGCGCCTTGGCCCCGCTGGCGGCCTTGGTGTCCACGGGCTCCGAGTACAGCGGGTCCAGCCAGGGCCGGAAGCCCTTGACCGAGTCCAGCGGCTCTGAGTACACGCTGCTTGGGTCCTCGGCCGGCAGCACGGCGTGCGGCACCTTGGGCAGTGGGGAGCGCGGCGGCGTGCTCAGGACCGCGGCCTTGGCCTGCGGCACAGGGAGCTCCGGCAGGCTCCGGCTCTTCAGCGAAGACGGGGAGTCCCTCTCCTCCACTGCTGCGCTGGGCCGGGGCGCCAGCGCCGCTTTGGGGCCTGGGGCGTCGCCCCCCTCTGCTGGCAGCTCCAGAGTCAGGCTGTCGGCCAGCGCCTGGCGGATCAGCACCACGCTGGGGCTGTCTGACTCCAGCGAATCACAGCTTTGCCGGTTCTCCTCCACCTGCGCCTTCTGCTCTCGGATGGAGGCTTCCACCAGGTGGAAGATCTCGTTGCCCTGCTTGGTCTCAAAGGTGAAGTTCCCTGGGCCGGAGTCGCAGCGCCTGCCAGCTTCGAAGGAGAACATCACCTGCAAGGGAAGTGGAAGGGTCGCATCCTGCCCAGCACCTGCCAGCCCCGCAGGCTGCGCTTCCTGCAGAAGGGCGCATGGCTGCGGCGCCGATCCTGCACATCCTGCAAGAGACTTCAATGAACATCCTGCTCCTTCCGCCCCCCACAGCGAGGGCCAGGGACACACCGAGCTCAGCGGCTGCCCAGCGCCTGAGCAGGGGGGAGCTGCACTGCCCAGCAGCCCAGAACAAGCTGGGAAACTGGAGTGGGATGGACCTGAGGGGACATCACTGAGAGATACCCCATGGCCAGAGCTGCAGGTCCCGCTGGAGACCTCCTGCCTGCCTTACCTGAGCAATCCCAGCAGTGTCAGCTGGCACCAGACAGCCTAGAAAAGATGCAGTTAGCACTGAGAATGGAGTAGGGTGAGAAGAGTGACAGTTCAGCAGGGGAAGCTATGACGGGCCTCTTGGGTAGGTCAGCATTAGTCAGGCAGAAGGGAAGCAATCCAAAGGTGAGAAATACAAGACAGAGGAAGACTGCTTTCCATGGGAGAAAGGCCAGGAACAGCAGGTTGGCTACCAACAGCAAGCAAAACATTTGCCTTACCAGCATTACTCTGTTAATGGTATAAAGTACTATCAAAGAGAAGTCTTGCACCAGGCTGTGCTCCTCAGGCCTGAACACACACTCACGTGCCAGTTCCCACCAGCAGACGCCCACACCCTTCCTGAACCTCAGCCCCTAAATTCAGGTGGGATTTTCTGCCTCACTGGGGCTCTCACACACACATCAAGCCTCTCTGGGGTTGCTGCAAAAGCTGCTGGGGCCAGACTTCTTTTTGTGGGTCAGTGCTGCCAAACACAAGTACCGTCAACTCGTCACTGCTCAGGGACCTGTGGGTGCAGCTCCCTGCTCCTTACACCACGTGTCTCTCACCCTGCCCCAGCACAGACCCTGCCTCCACAACATGCCTCCACAAGAGCAGCTCAGTTTCCACTTCTGTTTTGGTAAAGTGACACAGAAAGCACCATCAGCAGGGCGCAGCCGACACCGTCACTTCTATAAACAGCCCTGGGGAGACCACTTCCTCCCCATCCAACACAGCGGGTACCTCTTGTGCTCAGGGTAGCAGCAAAATAGATCAGGGACCTGCCTTGGTGGACACTGGAGGGGACAGACCTGCACAGGTCAGCCAGGCCAAGAGCAGCATGCCCCATAAGGTCAGCAAATCCAGAGTAACTGGTGTCTCAAGGGAGCCCCTCCTGCTCTGGCCACCATCCTTCAGGAGGGATGGGCTGAACCCAGGGCAGAGCCAGGACTGCGGGCAGCCAAGGTCCCCGGGGCTGAGGAGAGCTTGTGTACAGCACAGGAGAACGTACCTGCCCACGGCGTGGGCTGGGGAGGGCTGGATGGAGACTGAGTGCAAGCCAGCTGGGGGGGATGTCGGGCAGAGGGGCCAGCTGGCCACTGGAATTGCAACGGTCCCAGTGGGAATGACACAGTGACCACAAGAGAATCACAGAACCCTGGAATCATGGAGGTTGGAAAAGCCCTTGCAGCTCCTCCAGCCCAACCAATGACCCTCCCCCTGACTGTTCCCAACTCCCCCAGATCCCTCAGCGCTGGCTCAGCCCAACTCTTCAACCCCTCCAGGGATCCCGGGGACTCCCCCCTGCCCTGGGCAGCCCATTCCAACGCCCAACAGCCCCTTCTGCAGAGAAATCCTTCCTCAGAGCCAGCCTGACCCTGCCCTGGGCAGCTTGAGGCCATTCCCTCGGGGCCCGGCGCTGGCTTCTTGGTTAAAGAGACTCCTCCCCTGCACAGCCATGCCCTCGGTGGGGACGGGTGTCCTGCTCGCCCATGCTCCTACGTGGCAGCACAGGCAGCTGCCGAGGACAGACAGGACCACAGGTGCCCATGGAGACTCTGCTGCGGCCACCGGGGGCTGCAGCACTTTCAGCATTTGGCAGGGGCTGCTGCACGGCTGCCACAGTCTGGCTGGGCACAGCAGCTCCTCACCCTACAGCAAGGGAAAGCCTGCGGGGGAACAGGCCTCGGTGCACGACATGCAGGGCCCCTGCTCCCCACCTTGTCCCGGCCGTATCTCCGGAGCAGCCGGTACGGCCAGACGTAGAGGATCTCATTTGTCCGTGGGTCCTTCAGGACGAGACTGTCACGCTCAGCCTTGAGCACGTAGGCACCGCGCAGCTCGCATCGCTCCGCAGCCTCGGTCCGTTGCACCGTCACCCAGAAGGTGTTCACTGTGGGGACAGGGATGCTCAGGGCAGGGTGGAGGAAGCCACGTCCCAGCCCCACCGGAGCCCCAGTGATGGGGCAGCAGCAGGACAGGCCCCACAGAAGGTGGCCCGAAGTCAGGGCAGGACTAGGTCCCACCTTCATCTCTCGAGTAGTAGATGGAGTTCACGGCCATCTCCAGGGCTGGCGCCTCCCCGCTGTCCTCTCTGCCACGCCGGGCCGCCACGCCAGCATGGCTGGGGCCATTTCCCTGATAAGGGAGAGCAGATCAGTCCCTGAGTCCCTCTGTGGCCACCGGCCTCCCAGCCCCACATCACCCGGGCCCTGCTGCCCTCCCCGAGGGACCTACCCCACCCCACCCAGCTCGGCCCTCCTGCGGCCATACCAAGCCCATCCCTGCCCAGAGCCAGTGACAGACCCCAGGGCCCACCTGCCCCCCACTCTGAGCCAACACACAGAGGATGAGCAGGGCCAGGCAGCGCAGAAGGGGCTTCCCTGGAGCTCCCAGCACCACCCTGGGCCCCAGCTGGGCTATTCACAGGACAAAGCGCAGAAGGAAGCCGTTACCCCGGGCAGCCCTGTCCCCAGTGCAGCACAAGCCAGCCCTGAGACGTGGCCTCCTGTGGGGCAGCACCCGGGGGTCCCCTGTGCCCCTCCACGGTGTGTCCATGGGGCTGCCCTGGTGCCAAGGAAGAGAACAGCTCTGCTTCCTCACCAATGTGCTCGGGCACAGGCCACATCAGGCCCAAAGCATCTCAGGGGCACTGGCACACTCTCCCGGCAGTACGGGCAAGGGAGGGGGCTGATGAGATGACCCAGCAGCGCGAGGGTCTGCGTCCTGCTCCTGCACAGGCAGGAAGGCAGTGCCAGTATCAGCACACAGCCCACAGAAGGGAAGCAGGCACTTCTGTTTTAGTGCCTGCAGAACCGAAAGTGCAACGCACACACTCTGTCAGGACCGTGTTGCAGCAGCAGGGTCCCCAAAGGGCCTGTGTGGGAGAGGCACCCTGGGTGCTACCACCCAGCGGCACAGATCCTCTCCAGGGAAGCTCCACACAAATCAAAGGCTCACAGATGCCCTGCAAGAGCTGCTTCCGCAGACTGCACCGCTGCACGAGGGTCTGTATTTGGACGGGAGCTGGAAGTGGCTTCTCAGGGTCACATGGCATGGGGTTGCAGCAGAGCGTGTGTCTTACAGTTTAAAACCCAGCCACATGAGCTTCTTAACAGGCAAGGCCCACAAAGGGCCACCAGGCCCTCTTGCTTGGCTCCTAAATAGAAAGGGGACTACTAAAACCCAGCATCCTTAGAGCTGACAGCAGCAGCTCCTCCTCAGCAGCAGGGTTCCAGCCTGGGATCAGGAAGTCAAGGGCCAGACAGTCTGCTGAGCCTTCCCGGGCTCTCTTTGACTGCCACTTCCCTCATCTTCAAAAGAAATTCTGTTCTGAACTCCAAACATCTCTGGCCCTAGTTCCCTGGTCCTGCGTACCCTCTGGGCAGCAATGAACAACAGGACACAAAATCACCATCTCTACGCGAATGACCAGAAATCACCACTGAGGACCTTCAGCTTTTTGCAGCAAGGCCACGTGCAGCTCCTGTGCCTCCTGCTCCAGACCAGGCCTTTCTAGAACACGTGCTACCCATGCAGCCTTTTGCTCACCGCTTCCTAAGCTGTCAGCTTGCTTCTGGATCTCCACCAGCTGAGATCTACCATGTGTAGGAAGGTATGAGCATACCCCTGCTCTGAGCAACATTCCTCTGCCTTCCTCCTACCCTACACCACTCCAAAGGTGCGTACTGTGTCCCTAGCTTGGCCTCACGAGCCATTTCTAGGACAAAGTCTCCAACACTGTCTGCGCCAAACAGGCACAGGTGTGGACATTTTGTAAGTTCCAGCACCACACCGGTGCCTCTTGGCCTGGTCAGCAGGGCACTTGCTGCACAGACATGTTTGGCTTGAGAGCAGGCTGCAGGGAGATGCAAGCAGGAACAAAAAAAGGCTTAAGGTGAATCACACTCAGCAAACACCTGGGTCCTTGAGGGAAGATCCTGGGATCACCAACTGTGCAGCAGCCACCCTGCGAGGCAGCCCTGCCCAGCACTCAAAAGGCTGGAATCGGCTAGAACACAACTCAGGGCTATGCAAACATCTCCCAGGAAGGAGGGCTGGGGAGCCGCGGGGCTGGCCGCTCTCGCAGGGCGGTGAGGCGTCCCGCTGGCTGACCACCAGCTCCAGAGAAGGCTGCTGAGCTGCCACGGGGCGCCGGGAGAGCACAGGGGAGCCGGAGGGCTGTGCCGCAGGCTCAGCACTGATGGGGCGCTCCCAGCAGCGGGCAGGGGCGAGCCCCAGGCCTGGGCCAGGGGGTGCACTGGCCCCGCAGCTACCAGCGCTGCCGCCCCGGAGCCAGGTGGGACCCAGAGCCGGGCAACGCTCTCGGAGCTCCGCTTCCGCCACTGCGGCAGGAAAGGCGGCAGCTGGGCCAAGAGGAAACGCTCCTCAGCCATCACCTGGCCCTGGAGAGGGTGAGGATGGGCTCCACGCTGGGGGAGACGAGCCCAGCCTGAAATCTGGAGCTGCAAGAACTACTGACAGCGTGCCGAGGTGTCCCGAAACCCACCGGGCTGCTGGCACGGCGGGAGCTGTCGCAGGGGCCTCGGGGTCCCAGGACCAGGCGCTCTGACAGCCAGGGACCACTCACGGGTGCCCTGCGTCTCCCCTCCCCGTGCCGCGGGGCCCCACGGCACACGCTCGGACCCCCGACCCCGCGCAGGCCGCCCCCTCCCCGCCGGGGCTCACCGGGAAGGCGATCTCGCACAGCTTGGCCACCCACTCCTCGCTCTGCTGCTTGTCGGCCGCGAAGAGGTAGCTCCGGTCGCTGGTGTCCAGGCGGAAGGCGGCCGTGCCGGGCCGGGGGCCGCTCTCGGCCACGGGGGCCACGCTGGTGCAGTCGGCCAGGCGCACCACGGTCCGGTCCAGCCGCCGGGTGCCCAGGCGCTCGGGCGGCGCCGACGGCTCCTTGCAGTCGAAGAACTCCAGGCGGGCCACGCCGTGCTGGCTGGCCGGGTACAGCGCGAACCAGCTCCGCTTCCACCTCTGCAAGGCACCGGGGTCACACCGGGGTGCGTGCCCCCCCCGCCCCGCCACGGCCCGGCCGAGCGGCGGGGACCGGCCCCGACCGCGCCCGGCGGGGAGGAGCGGCCACGGGACCCTTCGGCCGCCGCCGAGCCGGGCCCAGGCCCGGCCAACCCCCGGCCCCGCTTCCCCAGTGGCCGAGCGGCGGCCCGGCAGCGGGCCCGGCCCGGGCGGCGGTGCGGAGCCCGCCTGGCCCCCGAGGAGGAGGAAGAGCCGGCCCGTCCCGGCTCGGCCCCGGTGTCCCGCCGCCCCACCTTGGTGCCGAACTTGTGGCTCTGCTGCACCAGGAGCGGCCCCTCCTTGGCCGGCGGGTCCATCCCGCGCCGCGACCCTCCGCGCGCTTCCGCCCGCCGCTCGCGCCGCCGGGGCGGGGCCTGGGCGGGGCCGGGGGCGGGGCCTGTGCCCTCACCGGGCGCAGGCGCGGCTTCCCCCGGGGCGCGCGGGACGTGCCCCCCCCCGGTGCCCCCCGCGCGCGGGCGGGGCCGGGATCGGTGCCAGCGCGGGGGACCCGCGGCCGCCCGGGAAGGAGCCGGCCCCGCCGCGCTGCCCGCACCCCGCGGCGAGCTCCCGCCTCCGGCCCCGCCCGAGGACATTCCCGTGCCCGGGGGGCTGGTGGGGGCCCGGCCGCCCCCGGCCGCCCTCCCCCGGCGGCAGCCGCTACGCGAGGCCCCGCAGGGCCGGTGGCGGAGCCCTCGAGTCGCCCGGGGAGGGGACACCCAGGGCAGCGCCCGGCGCGGCGGGGCCTCGCCGCACACACCGGCCCAGCCGTGCCGCGGCCGCAGCGGGGTCTGCGGGGACGTCGGGCCCGGCCCGGGGCCCTGCCGGCGGCTCGGGGCGCGGCGGGCGCGGGGGGGCAGACGGAGGAAGCGCTGCCGGGGCCCCCCGGGGCAGGAGCGGGGTGACAGCGGCTGGACACAGGCTCGGGGCCGGCCTGGGGCACGTCCCCCGCAGCCCCGCGTCCTCCGGGGCTGCCGGCTCCTGGGCACGGCGGAGGCTCCCCCAGACCTTCCTCTAGATGAAAGAGAGGAAGCACTCGGGGGGGTGGAAGTGGAGAGCGACTTCAAAGTGACTTCCAGAGAAAACAGAAGGAACTCAGGGAGCTGGTGGTCAGGTCCAACAAAATGTATTCGGAAAATCTGGCAGTGCTTTATTGAAGCGATGGGGCACAACGGAAACCACCCCAGCACTGGGGGAAGGGGGGCTCATAGGTCAGGTAATGAGCTGGAACTTGAGAAGGAAGGGCATAAAAGTAGAAACTAGGGGAAAAAATAGGAGGAACAGAAAAAACTAACAAGAGTCAGAGAAGCCAAAGTATGAGAAGAATTGTAACTAGCAAGAAACATGAAGGATTGCAAGAAAACCTTCAAAATAGAAGGTGCTGGTAGGAGGATGCTGAGCAGCCCATGGGGCCCACTGTCCCACCGAGGCTGAGAGGGACGGCAGAAGGTGACAGGACTCAAGTGCTCAATGGCTTCTGCCCCTCAGCCTGCACTGACGGCTGGATGGCACGGCTAACGCCCCCAGGATCAGAAAGGTGTGTGCTGATGCTGGGTAAGGGGGAACAACACATCGGCTGGGCTGCAGGTCAGTGAAGAACTGGCAGAGGATGGATGGTGCTTCAGAGAACAGGGAAAAGGGGTGGCACAGTGCCTGACCTTGATAGGGGAAAAACAGGGAAGTGAAGAGTTACAGGCCACTTGGCTCAACTTCGAAGTCCAAGAAAACCATGGGACGAATAGCCAGAGACAACAGGGAAGGGGAAGAATCACAGCAAACACACCTGCGTACACACAGCCCTGCTCGGCCTCCTCCTCTGACAGTCCTCACAGCCAGGGGGGTGTCACCCGCATGGCGAACCCTGCCGTGTGCCTCACCCGCATGGCAAACCCTGCTGTGTGCCGGGGCACTGCGGCCACTCCGGGGGCCCTGGGCTGCTCCAGGCTGCCCCAAGAGCCTTTGAACTCCAGTGTTCCCCAGCAAGACCCAGCAGGTGCTGGTGCAGGCTGTGAGGCACAGAGCGAGCACAAGCCTCTTCCCAGCAAGCCCCAGTAGTTGCTCCCTGCACATGAATAACCCATCCTGGTGGCACTGAGCTGCCTTTCCTGCAGCGTCACTCTCTGTCCTGCACCCAGCATGCAGTTTTTATTGCTGTGTGTGAGTCTGGGTATGAGATTCCTGTTCAGGGGCTGAGGCTCTAAGTGCTCTGGGCTCTCCTTGCTTTGCACAGCCTCCTCTGTGTCCCACTGCCGACCTTCAGGCAGACTTCACTCACCCACAGTGCGCTCTGATGGCCTGATGACCCTGCCAGGCCGCTGCTGGCCAGTTCCTCTTGGGGTCCCTGCAGCTTTGATGGCCTGGACACCGTGACTTGGCTTCCTAGCACTATACTGACCTGCCCAGGGGAGAGGGAGATGCCACAGATCCTGATTTTCTAAGCCTCTGATGCCCACTTCTGCTGTGGAAGCCTGTGCCTGCGGGTTAGATGAAATGGCTGCAGGGGGTGAGAGCTGCTGGGGGGGCACTTGGCAGCGCCTCTGCAGGAGGAGTGCATCCCTGTTCTCGCCTGGCTCCATCCTTCACACCTGCACGGTAACAAAGTTGTGGGCTTGTTCTCTGGGTTATGATGCCATTTGGCTGGGGATGCTGGAGGACCCAGGTCTACCTTGCAATGAGCCTGGCAAACAGGAAAAGTGGTGAGAAAAAGAGCAGAGCAGTTCAGTGACATCAAACATGGGGTCCTGGGTGTAGGCAGGTACCAGGGACTGTGCAGCTGCAGGAGAGGGAACTAATGACGTGGCAGCAGTTCCACAAAGCAGAACCTGTGGGACGGAGCGGATCACGAGCCAAACATGTGTCAACAGCTCAGAGCAGTGTGACAAAAAGGAAATAGCAGCCTGGTGTATGCGAGCAGGTGAGTCACGTGCAAGGCACAGAAGCGGGCCTGCTCTAACGGCACCGCCGAGCTGGGGAGCATCGCGCCCCACGCGAGGGGCTGGTGGGACGGTGCCAGCTCAGGCACGAATACAGGGGGACAGTGACACCGGACCACCGGGAGCAGCTCTGGGGCCTGGGCCGCTGGGTCCCGGGAAGCTGCAAAGGGGGCAGAAATAACGGCCCTCGGACCCCACCCCGAGAACATCCGCCAGGGGGGAGCCAGGGACACGGTGCTGGCGGCGGGCGCGGCACCAGCCTGGGCCCCGGTGCCAGCGAGCACCCGGGGTGCCGGGAGCGCCGGGCTGCGGCTAGGGCCCCGGCGCTGCACCGGGCCGGCCCCACCCGGAGGCCCGGGCGCTGGGGGGGCTCCGGGCGCTGGGGGGACTCCGGCCCGGGGGGCTGCTCAGAGCCCGCCCGCGGTCTCGGCCCCGCTGCAGCAGCGTGGCTCGGGCTGCGCCCGCCGGGAAGGGCTGAAGCGCCGGTCCCACGGCGGGGCGGCCTTGCCTGGGGACTACGCGGGGGCTCCCCCGCCCCGCCCCGCGCCGGCCCCGCCACGGCCCCACCCGCCGGGGCCGCCCCCTGCGCTGCGGCGGCCGCGTCTCCGCGGGGCGGGGGGGGGGAGGCGGTGGAGCCGTCCCTCCGCGAGTCTCTCCGCGCACCCCTCCATCCCTCCGCCCATCCCTCCGTCCCTCCTTTTATCCCCCCATCTCTCCCTGCATCCCTCCGTCCATCCCTCTGTCCCTGCGCGCATCCCTCTGCGCATCCCTCTGTCCCTGCGCGCATCCGTCTGTCCCTCTTACAACGCTCCATCTCTCCGCGCATCCCTCCGCGCACACCCCCATCTCCCGGCGCATCCCCCATCCCACCCCCCGTCCCCCCGCACACCCCTCCGTCCCTTCGCCATCCCTCTGTCTTTCCGTCTGTCCATCCCTCCGTCCATCCCTCCCCCCGCGCACCCCCCCAGCACCGGCAGGGCCGCTCCTGCGCGGCCATGGCGGGGCGGCCGCGCTTCCTCTGCGGCGTGGTGGAAGGTAGGTTCCCCCGGGGCCCCGTCCGGGGGTTGCAGGGGCCGGCCCGGTCCACCCGGAGCGAACAGGGCCCGGGAGGGGCCGCCAGGATCCGCCGGGAGCCGGGCGCTGCACAGCACCCGGTCTCTGCCCAGGGGTCCGGGACCGGCACCCCCAGAGCCCCCCTGCACCCCGCAGCCATCCCAGCGCAGCCGGACCCCCCCGCAGCGGGGCGCGGGGACCCGCGGCTCAGCCCCCAGCGCCCTGCAGCGGGTTTCTCTCTGCCCTGGGCGCGGGGGCAGCATCCCCGGGGTGTGCGGGGCGGTGCCGGGGTCTGGCCAGGGCGAGCCTGGGCTCTCCCGGCAGCTCCTATGGCTCGGCCCCGTCCTTCTGCTCCCCCCCACCCCCCCGTTCCTGCAGCGTGGCACCCCTGGAGCTGGGCCAGGCCCGGCACCACCAGGCAAGAGCATCTCTGCTGTTCCTGGCAGCGCAGCACGGCGCTGGAGCCCGCTGTCTTGCCTGGGAGGAAGCAGAAGCACCATGCAAATAATCACACAATAAATAGAAAGTGCAGGGATGGGGAAGCTGGTAGTAAAAAGAAGTGAGTCAGACGAGAATCACTGCTATAGGAAAGCTGACCCGGGAAAGAGAAGGACGCTGGTGCTGCCAGCAGAGCCACGCCGGGAGGAGCCCGTCCCTGGAGAGGGAGGAGGGAAAGTCTCCCTCACCCTGGCGCCGCAGGCCCGGCAGGAACAGGGTGCTGCGGAGCAGGGCCAGGGCAGGCTAGGGGTGGTGTGTCCTACTCAGAGCCCCCTGCTCCCCCCTGGCACCTGGGACGTTGCTAGCAGCAGCCCGAGAGCACGGACAGACTGAGGCCTCTGGGTGGCCTGCACCCAGGACGGGAGAGGGAACAGATGGGGCCTGGTGACTTTGATCCCAGTATATTCATCAAGACTTTGCTAACGGCTGTGAAGAAATTGCTGGGGGACATCCCAGATGGCCCGGAGTTTGGCCAGTAATGGTGCTGAGAGGTTACTGGTGTGATCTGAGCCATGGGAGAGCCGAGTACAAACACAGAGCATCACTCGTCAATGCTCATCTGTCTTCTGAAAAGCAGAGCACCAACATCACTCCTTTGGAGAAGCAGCCACTGGTACAAACGGATTTTGCTGGTTTAATTTAAGCCACTTTACTGGACAGAATACACTGGGATGGCATTTTCAACAGAGCTGCTGCTGTCAGGGCATGTGTAGGGGGTGAGTGTCATGCTTGCAAGGCAGTGTCAGTCCACAGCAAAGCGTGAGGCGTTTGTAGGCAGGTGCTGTGCAGGGACTCCTGGGACCTTGCTGTCAGCTGAGCAGGAGTTCCTAGGGGTTGGGAAATGGAAAATACATTTATCATGAAAATACCTTCTTTGGCTGGAATGTTTGCTGGGATCCTTGAGTGGCCACAAATTTGGCCCCATGCATGGTGGGGATGTCTTGTAAGGTGAATATATACTATTTCAGAATAGATGGAGTAACTGCAGATGTTCAAGCAGGTGGAAGGAAGATCTGTCTGCAAAGAAGAGAACGTTTGGTGTGTGCTGTGGCACAGCCATTGCCCAGGGTTGTGTGAGGGCTGCAGGGTGGGCCTCTGCCAAAGGGAGCAGGCACCGACCCCCCCGCAGGCAGCTCCAGTGCTCTCAGGTGCTTTTCAGGGCGGTGCTGGTCTCGGGCCAGACACTGTGAGCTGGTTCTTTCTCCCAGACTATCGGAGTCCTTGTGCGCTGCCCAGTTCCATGGATGCAGTCACCTCCCTGAGTGTCTGCTCCTGTTGGCCTTGTCTGCTGCAAAGTGCATGGACTGGTTCAAAAGTTGCCCATCTGAAATCAGGAAGCTGCCTCAAAGGCCAATTGCCATCACTGATCAAGACGTGATGTATTTTCTGTGAGACTTCATTCTGCAGCTGCTGGATCTTGCAGAGACTTGAAGTGACTGAAAAATTCTTCTCTCGCTACATTTCAGCCTGTGCTGGAACACTCACAGGTTCTCATTAACCTCCTCTTTAAGAAGCTCTGAAGTCTGCGTCTCTCCAGCCTGCCTCTTCTCCCATTGTCCCCAACTGAACTGGCTTCCTTTCCACTGGGTATTCTTTCTTGCTGGCTTTGCAGGCAACTCTGCACCTCCCAGGTCTTCCTACACGCAGGAATAGGAAGGGCCCTTCTGTGAAAGGTGCCGCATGTCTGGCAGAGCCCCGCTCCCTGCATCCGGTCAGGCTGTTCCCTGCGTGCAGAGCACGGGGCAGAGTCTGCTGCTGTGGTGCTGCAGCCTCCAGCTCATCTCAGACACCGGTGCCCAACAACCCCCTAACGCCTGCAAGCAGCAGAAGTGGAAATGTTAAGAAACACTTGGGAATCTGCTGACTCCAGCTCCGTATTTCCTGCATTCGGTTTTGTTGGTGTGAACCTTCTGGAAAGGCAATGTCCTTGCGGCCAGCCTTGGTGCTCACTGATGAGCGTCTTTGTTAGCAGACAGCGGGTAAGGTTGCTCCCTGCTGCGCTTTCCCTCTGGATTTTCCCTTTGCAAACTTATGGTGATGGTGTTTTCCAGTGGGGGACAGACAAGGTGTCTGTGACATGTCTGTGGAGTCACAGTCCCAGCACTTGTGGGCAGCCCTGCGGGCTGTTGGCACGTTCCTGGCTGGCACAGCTTGCCATGGGACAGGGATGCCGCCTCCAAGGCCTGCCCTGCTGCAGTCAGGCATGTGTCTGCAGGGCGTAGGGGAGAGCTGGCTCGGTGCAGTTTTGGTGCAGTTTGGGTTGTGCAGTGACTAAAGATGGAGAGGGCAGGTTTTATAGCTCATACAGGAGTGATGATGCTCTGCTTGACACAGCTCGACACTACACAGACACGGAGAGCTGCAGAGAGACACAGAGCTCATCTCTCTCAAGAAGAAAATCTGCAGTTGGAAAACTCTAGGATGGATGTACAATAGCTCTGTATTTCGGTGCACCCCGAAATCATGCCTGAGTGCCTTATAACCTCAGCCGTTTCCTCCAGGCTTAGTTTTCACTGTGCAAATTCCCCAAGTTAAGTGCTGCCTTGTGCAGTTCTTCCCAGCTGCCTCTTCCTGGGAAGGACGGAAGCACAGACATCATCCCCACTTGCTTGAATACCAATGCCAGCAGGAGCACAGATACCTGCGCACCCACAGATGAACAACTGGTGGATCTCTGGGCGTAAGAGCAGCCACTTAGGGGTAGTACAGGGAGAGACTTTCTTGAGGCAGTTACTGACAATGGCATTTTGACTTTTTCCCCCCCTTTTTACAGGTTTCTATGGGAGGCCGTGGTCTATGGAACAGAGGAAACTTCTCTTTCAATGGCAAGTACCTGAATTTTCCTCTCTGAAGGCACTAGCCTGTGGCAGAGTGACAAGGTGGAAGGCAGGGTGCTGTAGAGGCTCCTGGGGCTGCCCTGCCTTCGGGACACCAGGGCGATGGCAGCAAAGGGGCCTCATGCTTCTCCTAGGGCTTGCCCTGCAGAGCCCTCTCTGTCCCAGCACTCTTGCAGCCCCGGATCTCTCCCCCCGGGGGAGGCTCCCCGGCCCTGGGCCCGGGTGCGGCAGCTGTGGGATGGACGGATGGACAGGCAGCCCCAGGACGCCGGGACAGACGCCTGCGGGCTCTGCAGCCCCGTGCCGGCAGATGGTGCTGGGGCTCTGCCCCGGCCCAGCTGCAGCCAGATATGTTTGTCTGGGTGCCCCAGGGGAAGGGCTCCGGAGGGGCTGGTGGGCACTAGCCTCTGCACACTGGCATGGTGCTGCTGGCACAGGCGCTGCAGGAAGGGTACAGACCCTTGGGGAGCTGTCAGCGGGGCAGGGTCAGCCCCTGCTGCTCACGCCATGGGAGCAGTGATGGCAGCCGGGAGGGGAAGGTGCCCCCACGGCAGGGGGGTGCGACTGGAGGATCTTCAAGGTCCCTTCCAACCCAAACCATCCTGTGATGGTGATTCTGTGATTCTCTGATGCTGAGGCTGCCATCCCTGCCCGGTGTGGAGGTGGCCCTTGTGTCCCTGTGACAGAAGGATGCGGGCAGGATCTGTCCCTGTCTGTTAGAATCACCTTGGGATGGGAGTTGATCTGCAGGAGAGGAAAAGCTGTCTCCTCGCAGCTGGCGCCCGTGTGCTGGCCATCAGCAGCCTGAGCTGCGCTGGCAGGACCTGCCACTAATGAACTGGGGCCCTGGGGCTCTCCCATGGAGCATCTGCCACGGGCCAGTGGTCACAGCCTGGGCAGCGCTGGGCCAGCGGGTCCTGCCCTGGGGATGGCGCCTGGGGGGGGTGCGGGGCACAGCAGGGCTATGTGCTGGGACAGCATGGACAGTTCCACAGTTTCAGTGCAAGTAAGGACCAGAGATGCTGATACAGAAAAACGTAGCTTGGAAAATTTCAGGAAAACGCACCAGAAGTAAAACAAGATGTGGTGTTTTAAAGTATATTAGGAATGAGAAGGTCTAACGACGGCCTTGCCTGGTACTGAGCTGAGATGTACGTTCACATGTTCGCACACATGAGCGGTACGTTCATTGGTGTTTTTCTTCTCTGGAAAGAAACACGATGAGGCACTTGTATCATGTGGTACATGAAGTGCTTCCCAGCCTTTTCATCGTGGGAAAGTGTAAAACATCATCTGCTAAGGAGGATAAATAAAAATAAATTAATATATCAGATGGCTCTCACGCAGGAGTGCCAAAAGAGCTGTCTGCTCAGTCCTGATAATTTCCAGTGAGTCTTGGATTGCTGGGGAGATTCTGGAAGGAATTTGTGCTTTTGGAGGCCAGAAAGGGTCTTATGACGGTGCAGTCTGATCTCCCGCAGGCCGGCCCCCATCCCTCTCCTACCTGCTTCCCCTCAGCTCTGGCTGCAGTGGAGCATCTGGAGAGCTGCAGACCTTTCCTCTCCCGTCTCGCCCGAATGCGTGTCCGCGTGAGTCACCCCTGAACCCTGCCATGTCCCTGACTGCCGGGTGTGGCTTTTCTCTCCTCCGGAGCGCTGGTGGGCTGAGGCTTTCTGCTGGGGTGATGGGCAGACTGGGCTCCAAGACTGTTGCTCACAGGCTTTCTGCCTGTGTCTGTGTGTGTGGCTCCAGGACAGACTCACTGATTTATCAGCGTCCTTCCCACACTGTGGCCGCTGATCTGGCAGCACCTGCAGCCAGCACAGAGGCCACCAGATCTCCCTAGCCCTGCCCGACACTCTGCAGAGATTAATCTGGGGCTCTCTCTTTTGCTGGGTTACCAGTGGCATTGCAGAGGGCACTCATGTTCAACTAATGGCTCGTTGTTTTACTTCAGACACCATAGCTTCTGAATTCTTTTACCTAGGTAGGACTTTACTCTTGACTGTCTTAAGATGTGTACTGCTGGCTGAAGCCCAGTTTAACAGCCATTTCAAATCACTTGAGTGCTGCGTTTGCTCCTTTATTCTCCACTTACTTGGTCTTTGCCACCTACAGTCTGCGCAGGCGCAGCGCCCCGCCGCAGGTTCACGCTCGCCCGGCTCTGCCGCCCACCCTGCCAGAGCTCTGCTCCTGCACTTGCTGCTTTTCCGTGTCCTGGGGCTTTCCACGTGCAGGGCTTGGCAAAAATCTTGCAGTCCCAGAGAGTTCCTCTGACAGGCCCCCTGACACCCGTGGATCAGTGTCAATGTGACCCTGTCAGCAGTGCCGAGCCCCATGTTAACTGGGGTGCTCTGGAGCTGCCCTGCCAGTCTCGCCGGCAGGGTGGGCACAGCAGCTGCCAGAGCTGTGTCATGGAACAGAATCACAGAATGGTTTGGCTCCAAGCCCCTGCCATTCTCCGCCCAGCCTGGGTTTGTGCTGGGATTGCCCTGGCCCATGGGCAGGACCTTGCCCTTGGCCCTCGTTGAACTCCCTGAGGTCAGCCCGTCCCCTCTCCCCAGCCTGCCCAGGTCCCTCTGGCTGGATCCTTCCCTCAGTGTGTCCCCACACACAGCTCGGTGTCATCAGCAAACTGCTGAGGGTGCCTCTGTCCCACTGTCCATGTCCCACAAAGATGTTACACAGCGCCGGGCCCAACCCCGACCCTGGGGATGCCACTGGCCACCGCTGTCCCCTTGGACATGGAGCTGCTCTTTGAGTGTGTCTGTCCAGCCAATTCCTGATCCACTGAGGGCTCCATCCATCAATTTTATGTCTCTCCAGTTTAGAGACCAGGATGTCATGTGGGACAGTGTCAGATGCTTTGCACAATTCCACCAAATCTGTCTGGCACGATTTGCCCTCAGTGAAGCTGTGTTGGCTGTCACCAATCACCTTGTTTTCCATGTGCCCCAGCAGAGTTTCCAGGAAGATCCCCTCCGTGATCTTGCCGAGCACAGAGGTGAGACTGACTGGCCTGTATTTCTCTGAGTCCTCTTTATTTCCCTTTTTAAAAATGGGGATTATGTTTCCCCTTTTATAGTCATTGGGGATTCCACTGGACTGCCATGACTTCTCAAATACGATGGACAGTTGCTGGGCCACTTCATCTGCCAGTTCCCTCAGGACCTGCAGATGCATCTCATCAGTCCCGTGGACTTGTGCACCTTCAGGTTCCTGAGCTGGTCCCAGACCTGATCCTCTCCTGCAGTGAGTGGTTCTTCCTTCTCCCAGTCTCCGCCTTTGCCTTCTGTGGTTTGGGTGGTGTGGCTGGAGCACTTGCTGGTGAAGACTGAGGCAAAAAACTCGTCGAGTGCCTCAGCCTTCTCCATGTCCCAGATAACCAAGTCTCCCGTTTCCCTCCAGAGAGGGCCCACATTTTCCCTAGTTTTCCTTTATCACTGATGTACCTATAGAAGTTTTTCTTGTAGCCCTGGACATCCCTGGCCAGATTTAATTCTATCAGGGCTTTGGCCTTCCTAACCTGATCCCTGGCTGCTTGGACAGTTTCTCTGTGTTCTCTCCAGGCTTTCTGTCCTTGCTTCCACCCTCTGGAGGCTTCCTCCTTGTGTTTGAGCTTGTCCAGGAGCTCCTTGTTCATCCATGCAGGCCTGCTGGCGTTTTTGCCTGACTCTCTTTAGTCGGACCACAGTGACATGTGGCTCACACACATCCCAGCAGTAAACCCACAGCCTGCTCTGGGCCCCCTCCACTGAAACACCCTTTAAGGCAGCCAAAAAGAAGGTGTTTGTGCAGCAGCTGGGCAGGTGGTGTGGAGCGTGTCTGGCCACAACATGAGGAAAGGGAGACCGGGGCGGGCAAGGGACAGTCCAGTGGCTGTGAGGAGGCTGCAGCCTCTGTATCCAGAGCGGGGCTGGGGCTGCAGTGCCGTGTCCTGTGCTGGTGCCTCACAGGAGAGGAGATGAGAAGTGCAAGACAGTGAAAGAGCCCAGTGAGACCCAGCAGGTGCAAAAACCGTTGCAGAGTGAGAGTTTTGAAGGTCTTGAGCTGTTCAAGTGATCAAGGCATGGTCTGGGAATGGTGCAGCAGGCATACAGGGACTGTTGGGGAGCCAGGCCAGCCTGCAGACAGGCTACGGGCTTTTCAAGGGGATGATGTGGGGGGGTCTGCAGAGGTGAGGGCTCCCCGGGTGTGTGTGGTACCCCGGGCTGTCCCCAAGGCCAGCCTGTGCCTGCAGCGACACCCCAGTCCTGGACGCTGAGCCTGGGGGAGCAGTGAGGTGGCAGCTCTCTGAGGTGTCTCCATTGCTTCTGCTCCACAGAGACCCCTCACATCCAGAGGGGCAACTACCTCGTACATACCTGCTTCATCTGAACTCACTTGTCACAACAGAAAACCTTGGAGCCTGCGTGTTTGGGCTGCAAACAACTTTGGTTCTTGATTGTAAGTTAGAGCTGACGAGAAAGGGAAAAGAAGTCGCCCCCCAGCCCCGACATGCTTAGACAAGATGACACGTGCTTCCCCAGGTCTCACCACAAGCCCTGGAAGAGCTGCTGCAAAGCTGCAGGGGTGGTTTGTCCTGACAGAGCCCCACAGCTGGGCTCCAGGGCTGGGGCCGCTGCACCCCGTCCTCTGTCTCCTTGGTCATTTTGTTCTCAGTCTCCCCCAGGGATCCCTCTTCCTCCCGTGGAGGTTGCTCTGGCCACTCGTCCCTCTTCCATTCCTTGCTCAGGACATCGAGCTTTTCCTCATCACGGGACTTTGACAAGGGGTTATAAGGGGCTGTTTAGACTAAGCTGGTCCCTCCCACCCGCTTTTTCCACAGCAAGGGTGTTAACCCATCTCCCGGGAGGCAGCGTCCTACTGGTCTCTGAGGCTTTCTCATCCAGATGCACTCTCTTTCTGGAGGTCCCTGAACAGCACAAATCGCTGGTCTCAGCACTGGGAGCACAGGGTGAGGCTGATGTCTCCGTGCAGCTGTCAGCACGCAGGGCAGAGCCGCGGCTCCGCACCCGGGGGCTCTGTGAGAGCAGGGCTGGCAGCCTGGGACACGGAGCAGCCTGGGACACAGAGCAGTGCCGTGAGCCGAGGAGCTCTTGGAGGTGCGGGCTGGCCCCTGCCCAGATACCTCTTTGCAAAGAGCTGGTCTGGAACCTCGGGTGACCCCTTGTCCTTGCTGCACAGGCTGAAGCACCGGGGGCTGAACTGCTACATGTACGCGCCCAAGGATGAGCTGAAGCACCGGCTGCTCTGGCGAGAGCCCTACACAGAGCATGAGGCAGGTAGCGGCTCTCTGGGCCCCAGCGCGGGGGGGCTGCGGGCGCCCCAGGTCTGCAGGGGTGGAGCGTGGTCTGCATCTCAGGGGGTCAGGCCGGCTGTTACCGCTCCTTCTGCCAGGAGCCGGCCCATTGCAGGGAGCCCCGCAGGCCCTGCCTGCTGCAGGGAGACCCCCAGAGCCTGCCCATCGCATGGGCCTAGGAGGCCGCCCAGAATGGGGAGCTCCCCACATGGGTCTCTGGCTGTATGCTCGAATGTCAGCACCCACAGAGCCTGCGGGGAGTCCTCTGTGTCCCAAGAGACTGGAAACTCTCTCCCCCAGGCCTCTCCCCTCCAGATGCTCTCTCAGGGCTCCCGATGCCCTCAGCTCCTTCCTTTGGGGCTGCTGCGGTTCCCTCTCCCTCCACCCCTTGTCTCCCCCCACCCCTTGTCTCCCAGCGCTCACAGCTCCGCCCCTGCTTCGTCCCCAGCCCGCATGCGGTCTCTCATCGAAGCTGCCCAAGAGCAGGGTGTGGAGTTTGTTTTCGCCATTTCTGCTGGCCAGGACATGGTGTTCTCAAGTGCTGGGGATCGGCTCTTGCTGCAGCAAAAACTCAGGCAGGTACCGTGGGCCATTCCTTCCTCCCGCTGCTCCCAGGCGAGGCTCACCCTCCTGCCCACCCCGCAGGCTGCTGTGGTGCTCTAAACCCCTCCTGCTGCTGCGCATCGGGGGTGCCCGGTGTCAGAGATGCTGTCCCTGTCACAGGGACAGGGAGCCGAGGGCTCCGCGGATGCCTGGCTGCCAGCAGGCAGCACTGGGGCAGGAGAGGGACCAGTCAAGCCCCAGCGCTTGCTGGGCAGCACTGGGGGCTGGTGCAGGCGGGTGCTGAGCCCCTGGTCCCCAGGAGGATCGGGAACACTGAGCCGTGCCCGCCCGCCTCTCCAGAAACCCACAGCCAGCCCTGGCACAGGGATCACCTCCCCGGGCAGCTCCCGAGCCTCCGCTCCTGGGGGTCCCAGTGCTGCCGGGTGATGTGGGGGTGTGGCGTGGGGCGACGGGACGTGGTGGGCACAGAGTGGGGCTGCTCAGCAGCCGCACAGTGGGAGCGGGCTCCAGGCCACTGCAGCACCAACTGGTTTGAAAGGGCTCTTGGCCCATGGCAAACACGGCTGTGCCCAGGGCTTCGAGTGAGGTGTGCTGTGGCCATGGCATCTGCTGGGCAGGTGTGGGGGATGTGGCAAGGGGGACACAACGAGGGGGACGTGGCGACAGGGACATGGTGAGGGGGACACGAGGGGGATGTGGTGAGAGGGACATGGCAAGGGGGACGCAGTGAGGGCTGCCCTGCCCGCCCCGTCTGTCTGGGTGCCCCAGAGCTCTGCTGTCGCCCCAGGCATCAGAGGCTCGTCCAGGGCTCGCTGCCTCCTTTCTCTCTGCTGCCCAGGGGTGCTAGCAGCCTGTGCCCATGCCTGCAGGTGGCTGCCATGGGGTGCCACTCCTTCGCACTGCTCTTTGATGACATCGACCCCTGCATGTGCCAAGCGGACAGAGACGTCTTTCCCTCCCTGGCACAGGCTCAGGCCTCTGTGGCCAACGAGGTGTACCAGGAGCTGGGCCAACCATCCGTCTTCCTCTTCTGCCCTACAGGTACCACCTGCAGCCGTGTGGCCCCAGCCACCCCTCCCCGGGAGCCCAGTGCTTGCCCAGCCATGGCTCTCCAGAGCAGGCCAGGGTGCCCTCTGCACCCAGCACGTGTCTGCTGGGAGCTGCCTGCCCTGACGGCCTTCACGGCTCTCCCCAGCCCCATCGTGCTCCTGCAGGACCCCTGGAGAGCTCAGGGCTGGGACAGGATCAGGCTGCAGTTGGGCCGGCACTCCAGCAGCTGTGTGTGCTGTATACCCTGCACTGCGCATGGCCCCAGGCCCCATCCCTCCATCCCGGGCAGCCCCTCATTTCCTGGTCCCTCTGCCCCTCAAGGGATGCTCTGTGCTCTCTCCCCAGAGTACTGCAGCTCGCTCTGCTCTCCCAGCCCCAGACAGTCCTGCTACCTGCTGACCATCGGCCAGGAGCTGCTCCCAGGGATCGGCATCATCTGGACAGGTGAGCGCCTGGCCTGGCTGGGGCTTGCGGCCCCTCGGTGAGAGCCACCACCTGCAGACACCGCAGCCCGTCCCTGTCCCAGGGGAGGTGCCAGCGCGTGGCCCCGCTGAGGTGCCCTTCGGCACCGTGGGGTGCAGCCCCGGCCAGCCTGGCGCATGGGTCTGGGTGCGCTCCTTGTCCGGGGTGGGGTGGCTTGTCCCCCACGTCTGCACAGCACCTGGAGGTGGGCACGTCCCTGCTGTGAGTGTGCACGAGGGGCTGCGCCACCCACGTGCTCCACACGTGTCTGTGCCATGACGCCCCAGGCCCGAAGGTCGTGTCGCAGGAGCTCTCGGCCGCGCTGCTGGAGGAGGTGGAGGGTGTCTTGCGACGCCCGCCTGTCATCTGGGACAACCTGTATGCCAACGACTACGATTGCAGACGTGTCTTCCTGGGCCCCTACACGGGACGTGCCCCCGGGCTCGTGCCTAGGCTCTGTGGGCTGCTCCTCAACCCCAACTGCGAGCTCCAGGCCAACTTCATCCCCATACACACACTGGGCAGCTGGTTCCGGAGCGAGCTGGGGAGTGGTGCCCACCCTGATCTCACAGGTACCTGGCCCCCACGCCCCAGGCAGCTCTGTGCTCGGGGCTCCAGTGCCGGCAGTGAGCTTGTGCGCCCAGGGCAAGGCCTGCCCATCGCTGCCCGTCTTTGCAGCTGTATGGCAGCCTGGGCGAGGTGTCCCACCTGGCTGGGCACTCCCCGGCATCCCAGGGCATGGGATCTGTGCTGGGGGCATCTCCCTGTGGGGGGGCTGCCTGCCCTCAGCATGGCATGGGGTAGTTCCATCAAGCAGAACGGGGCTGCCTGGGCTGATGAGCTCCAGTTCCTCAGGGACAGAGACCACGGCAGCCCTGGGGGACAGCCAAGGCCCGCAGGAGGGGAGCTACAGCCCCCAGGAGGCCTTGGAGCTGGCGCTGCGTGACTGGGTGGCCGAGATAAACCGACAGGCCTTGGAGCAAGGTAGGTGATGAGCTCACACCATGCAGCATCCCTCGGCCATCCGCAACGCTGGACCAGCTCTGTGGGGTGGGTGGGGTGGGGGAGCCCCATGCCCTGCCCATCTGCTTCTGCGGGGTCAGTGTGTCGTGGTGGGCAGGGGTGGGTGTCTGTCATGCCATGCTGCTGTGGGTGCTTCTGCCCCGGCTGTATCCCAGAGGGGGTCTCCTCAGCTGGCAGCGTGGGTGCCTGGGCTGTGTTACGGCTCTGGAAAAGGGATTCAGCCAGGTGCAAGCTCGGTGTTTCACAGTGTTTGCCTCCGCAAAGCCTGTGGCCTCACCAGCCACAGAGGACCGAATTCCAGAGCACAGAGCGATGCAAAGCTCATGGTCCTGGTCCCTGTCACCTCGGGAGATGGAGCTTCCAGCATGGCTGCTCCCAGGGCTGTCCTGCCCCCCCCAGGCTGTCCTGCCCCGCCAGCAGCAGTGTCCGTGTGGGTGCTGGACTGGCTGCCCCCTTGCTCCTTTCTGCCAGGAGGAAGGACCCCGGGACACCCCAGTGCCAGCCTCAAGGGAGGAACGAGGCTGCAGCCTGGCACAGCAGGAGGACAGGGGGTAATGCCCGACCCCCAGCCCCACGACTCTGTTCCCGGTGGGGCAGAGCAGCATGGCCCTGAGCCCTGCAGCATGGCAGCAGGCGAGGGAAGGAGGAAGGCAACCTCGGAGCCTGAGAAGGGCAGTGGGAGCGGGTCCCCTGCTGACGGGCAGCAAATCCCCGTGGGGGATGGGAACCAGCTCACCCCGGGGAGCAGAGAGAGCTGTGAGCCCTCCTCTGCTCTGCCCGGCGCAGCTGGGAGTGTTCAGTCCACAGGAACACCAGGGGCTACCGAGACCCTCCACAGCCCAGGTCCCACCATGTGCTGCAGCAATGGGACCACCAGCCAGGACCTCCCCCTACCCACTGGTGGTGCCAGGATGGGGGGTGGCAGCCCCTGCCAGCCCCCCAGCGGTACCCAGCCTGAGGCCAGCAGAGCTGAAATGCCCCAGACACCCCCAGGGCTGGGGGCTGGTGCCAGCCCTGGCCCCACGGCACCGTTTACCGATGGGGCTGGCACCAACCCAGGCCCCACAGCACCACTCACCGATGGGGCTGGCGCCAGCCCTGGCCCCACAGCACCACTCACCGATGGGGCTGGTGCCAGCCCTGGCCCCATGGCCCCAGTGATCCTAGAGGAGGCTGGGTCCAGCCCCGTGGCCCTGCTGACCCTGGAGGAGGCTGTGTCTGGCCCCACGGTACCACTGACCCCCAAGGAGGGCAGGACCAGCTCCACAGCACCGCTGACCCTGGAGGAGGCGGGGTCTGTCCCTGTGGCACTGCTGACGCTTGAGGAGGCCACGTCCAGCTCCACAGCACCCGTGTCTCCAGAGGAGGACACATCCAGCCCCATGGCACTGTTGACTCTGGCGGAGGTGCAGATGCTGGTGGAGCTCTTCTACCTGCCCTACCATCATGGGCCACTGGCGCAGCATCTCCTGGAGCACTTTCGGTGGCTCTGGGCAAACAGCCTCAGCGTGGGGGTCCCAGCCCCAGCAGCGGATGCCTGCGAGGTAAGGCTGGTCCGGGCGCTGCGCAGGACAGCGGCTGTCACAGCTGCACTGACGCTGGGTCCAATTGCAGGGCACACAGTGGCGCGGCCGAGCCCAGTCCTTCCAGCTGCTCTGCGCTCAGACATGCCGCCTGCACAGCCGCTTTGTCAGCAGCGCCGGGCGGGCGTTGCTCTACGACCTCCACCCGTACCTCTGGGACATCCGCAACATGCTGCTGGCCGCCAGCGCCCTTGTCCTCTGGCTGGGTACGTGGCTGATGCCAGCCCCGAGCCAGCCCCTGTGGCCCCGTAGCGTGTACTCACACCCTGGCCAGATCCAACCGTGTTAAAGTGCAGGGTCCCCGGGCAGTGCAGCACACCCAGGGCATCTGAAGTTTGTTCTGTGGTGACCCACTGTGTCCCCCACTTAAGAGGTGAAGGTGTCAGGGACCCCAGACCTCTGGCAGGGGGTCCCAGGGTCAAGTGCACCTCCCCTTGACACCTTCCCTGCCACTAGCCCATGTCCTGTGCTCACCACCTCGCCTCCTCTGCAGACGGCCATCTGCTCTGCGACCCTGACCCCAAGGGCACCTGGGGAAGCTGCTTTGGCTGTAAGTACTGGTGCTGCCCCGCCTGGGCAGTGGGGCCCTGGCTGCTGCCCTCCCTCACCTCCAGCCCCGCAGCCAGCACTCACCATCAGGCTGCCCTTCCCCGCACACGGCCGGCCGAGCGGAGCCAGAAGGGTCACGGGAAGGTCGGCACCCCCCTGTGCCCTGACACGCCGAGGCAGGATGGGGCACTGCTGCTGGGGACAGGGCAGTCACTGCAGCAGCTCTTCCTCATCTCTCAGTCCGAAGGAATGCCCATTTCTAGGACATGGTTCCTCAGCCCTTTTAGTCTAAGGACCCCTTAGCCTTTCTGGTAAAAGGGATCCACGGGCCTTTTGGAGCCGTAACGCCCCGGGTTACAGAGGTGAGGTTGGATTTTGAATGCCTGTGCATCACTTTGGAAGACCCTGTTTCTCTGGTTCAGGGTTCCCGGTTGCTCTGTGACCCTTGTGACCTCTTACAAACCAAGAGCTGTCACCGATGGCAGCCTGGGAGGGTCTCTAAGCTCAGTGTGAGACGGGGCATGTGCCTTGAACCACTTCCATGGGAGAGCAGCTGCAGGGTCCCGTGCCTGGGCTGCACAGCTGCGGGAGCAGATCCTTGGGGCTGTCTGTGACTAGCATGGATTGCGATGTCACTGTGTGATGTTGCTGATGTCCCCCTGCCCCACCAGGTTTTTGTTCACCTTGCTTGTGTCTGTCTCCTGATGCCTCCAGGGTGCCAGAGCATCACTGCCCCGATCCCGCTGCGGGGGGATGCTGAGCCCTGGGCACGTCGTGGGGGCCTCTTTGGAGAGCTGCAGGTGAGAGCTTGCCTGTGCCCGCAGAGGCGAAGGAGCATCAGGAAGCTGGGATCCCAGCAGCAGCTCCTGGCCCTGCCACTGGGTTTCTTTAGGCTTGGGAAGGCTGAGCTGCCCCAGGCTTCTGCGCCTGGGCCGTGGCTCCTGGGGTTTCGGATGCCTCAGAGGGACCCTCCTCCCGCTGCCTCCAGGACAAGGTTTGGAGCTGGGACAGTCTCCCTGATGGACTGTGTCTGTTCCAGGCGCTGCTGCCCGTGGGGAACAGCTGTGACCTCTTCTACCATCCGCCTCCACTCTTCCCATCCAGCCAGCTGTACGTCCTGCGCCCGCTGCTGCCCCTGGACAAGGTGGGAGGCCCAGCCCCAAGGGTGGCCTGCACGGCTCAGGCCAGAGCTCACCCTTGCACAGCCTGTGCTGTACGTGTGCTGGCGCCATACACGCTCGCCCGCTGCTGACCCCAGACTGAGCTGGCAGCGCAGGGTGATGCAGGTGGGAGGGGGCTACTGCGGTCTGGCCCCCACTCAGAGGGAGCCGGGTCAGGTCACTGGGGCTGCGTGTCAGCCCCCTGGGCTGGAGAGCAGGCACGGTGGCCAGCGGCCTTAGCAGGGACCATCACTTGCCTCCCAGTGGGGAGTGCCCAGGCAGAGCCGCTCCTGGCAGCCAGCAACAGGAGGCCTGGCCCAGAAGTGAGCAGCGGGCATAGCCACAGATAAACTGGCACGGGCTCAGGGTGGCCAGGTCACCAGGGCGTTCTCCAAAGCACCCTCAGTGCTGATTTCCAGCAGTGGCCATAAGCAGATGCTGGGAAAGATCCAGACAGGACAAGTCTGGATGGCGACCTGCAGCTCTGGGCACTGCTCAGCTCCCAGTCAGTCCCTTCTTCAAACACTCACCCAGTTTGCAGGGTGATGCCCTGCTGGAGAGGAAACAGCCTGCCAGCCATGAGCTGCTTGCTGTCAGCCCCTGCTCTGGCATCCAGTGGCTCAATGGGATGGGAGGAAAAGGAAAATTGGGAGGTGGATGGACACAAGTTAAACTGCTGCCAAATCCAACAGAGCTCTGGGTTCCCACATACCAGACGGTGCAGCAAGCACCTGACAGATGTGCTAACACTGCAGATCCACCCATCATGGGCACAGCTGCACATACAATCCCTGCTAAATACAGCCCAGGTGATGCGCAGCTGCAGCGCCTGCAACAATCAGAGGAGGAGTTGAAGCACAAGAGCAGATTATAATAGACTGCAGCTGCCAGCAATTCCCATTGCAAGAGCTTGTTTTCAACTACCTGTTGTCAGATTTCATCTGATCAGGCCAAACTTTAACAAGCTGAATGTCTGTGTCCTCTGAAACTTGGAGAGAAAATTCCCGCCGAGTGCTCCGGCCCATTCTGGGAACGACGCTCCCAGGCACTGTCGCCCTCGTCGTTCAGCTGTCAGGGCAGCCTCTCCTCTGGGCAGCAACGTGTTGTTTGGGATGTTTGTTGTGCTGGTCCTGGGAGCGGCAGCAAAATCCAATCTGGCCAAGATTTTGAGATGTCCCACTTTGCACATGCTCTGTGGAGACTTGAGTTTTGGTATTGGTCTCGCGGCTGCTCGGAGCATGCTCCCTCCTGGGGCGAGCCGCGTCTTTTCAGCAGCGGTGGCTCTGGGATGCCCGACTGGAGTGGCGGTTTCTCATGTTGAAGTGTTGAGCCTCAGAGGCCAGCAGAAGGTGGTGCACGGTTGCACGGTGCATCACTTGGGGCAGACGCCAGCATCCTTGGACGGCCAAAGCGCTTCATCCCTTCGCCCCCGCCCCTGGCCAGGACGCACTGGGGGCTGCAGCCCCGCTCATGGTCACTGGGGCAGCTGCTGGTGCTCTGGCTGGGGCCGTGGCGGGAGCGGCAGGCAGCCGAGGGGCAGCAGTGGGGCAGGGATGGGGCAGGGCAGGCAGAGCCCGGGCTGAGGTAGATCTGGGTCTTCCAGGGAGAGCTTTACCGAATGTGCCAGGAGAGTTTGGACTGTGACCCTGAAGTCGCAGAGATCCTCGCGGCCCACCCTGATCTCCTCGGGGACAGGTGAGTCGTGGTCCCTCTGGGCTCCCTCTTGCCAGGCTGTGCCAAGCCTGGCCATGTGCTGAGTGGTGCCGGGCCGTGGCGTGAGGCTGTGGCCTTGCCTCTCACCCCTGCGGGGACCAGCTCTGCCTGCACCCCGACAGGTCCCTGTGCTCATGTCCAGCTGGGTCATGGCAGCCGCCGTGGGGATGGACCCACTGTCCAGCCCAGCTGCAGGGGGGCTGCGGTGGCTCCCCTTGGCTGAGTGCTTCTGCTGGGGGGGGTCTCCAAGGGATGGTCCAGTGGGCGCTGGGGTGCCGTCCTGTCAGCAGGGCGGAGGAGGCTGGCTGGTCTCTGCTTTCCTGGGGGCAGGCTGGGCTCAGCGGCTCTCCTGCTCTGGCTGGCAGGCTGCTGGGCAGCTTCCTGAGCCTGAGCCCCGAGTATACGTTTGTGCTGGAGGATGAGGAGGGTCCATGCGGCTACGCGGCTGGAGCACTCTGCGCTGAAGGCTTCCTGCAGCAGCGAGACAGTAGCTGGCTGCCGGCTGTACGGCACAAGTACCCCCGAGACCTGGGCGCGGGTGCTCCAGCTCTGGGACAGGTGAGGGGCACCCGGAGCAGAGGGGAGCCGCTATGGGGGGGCTGGAGGGGGTTCCCTCACTTGTGTTTGTCTCCTGCAGGATGCCCTGGAGGAAGCTCTGCTCTTCTTCCACGCAGAGCCGCCGGCAGTGCCGCTGCCTGTGCTGCGGCGCTTCCCCTCCCTGGTGCAGCTGGGCACGGCCCCTCGCGTGTTGGACGTGGGGGCCAGCCGCAGCCTGGCCATCTGCCTGCTGAGCGCGCTCAGGGCCAACGGTGAGCACGGCCTCCCCACGCTGGGAGGGCCTGAGGGCCCCGCCATCCCGCACAGCCCCTGTCCCAGTGGCTCCCCTGCCCGCCCCAGAGCTGGGAGCGGCCTCACCCCTCGTGGGGCTCCCGTCCCCTCTGGGACAGTCTGGTCCCAGCTCCCAGGCACCCACCGTGCCCCCCCTGCCCCTGGGGACACGTGGACCTGGTGCCAGCGGGCAGAGGGAGGTTGCGGCCCTCGTGGAGGGGACCCCAGTCACTGGCCCCCAGCCCCAGCGCTGGGTTCCCGATGCTGGGGGCCTGACCCCTCGCATCCCTTCCAGGGTCACGGGGAGTGTTCTGCCAGGTCAGTGCTGCTGACCGGCAGCAACTGAGCTTCTACGGCAAGCTGGGCTTCGTCGCCCTGCCAGTGGCCTGGAGCAGCTCTCCCGGCGCTCAGCTCCTGGGACGTCTCCTCTGAACAGGCTGCGGTGGGTGCAGGGACGGGGGGCAGTGCCACGGGGCAGGTTGAGCCCCCATCCCAGCAGCACCGGCCTGAGGGAGCTGCAGTAGCATGGCGCCGCGAGCAGGGTGGTACCTGCCGGGGGATGAGCAGGGTGTCACCGGGCTGCACGCAGGGCGACAGAGAGGTGTCTCTGCCATCTCAGGAGATGTGGGCATCAGGGCCCCTCTGCTCCTCCCTTGCCTGTTCCTGCTTGCTGAGCACCCTCCCCCTTTGCTGGGGAGCCAGCAATGCCCCCGGCCGTTTGCAGAGCTGCAGCTGGGTGGTATCTGGGGTGGGGGTCTCGGAGCAGGCTGGGCTGTCCAGCTCTCTCCACACCACACACTGGTGCCGGGGCTGGCTCCCAGCACCAAGAACCTTGTCTGGATGGACCCATCTGGTGCGGGACACGGGGAGGCAGCCTCCCCTGCTGCTGCCAGGGGCTGAGGGAAGTGCTGTCCGTAGCAATAAAGCATTTGCTGGGCTCTCACCATAGTTTGTGTCTTGGGGAGGGTGTTGGGGTGCCAGGGTGTCCCTCTCACGCTCTCACGCCCACCCTCCAGCCAGCCCTGTCTGCCCCTCACACCGGCCATTCTCGCAGCGGGTCCAGTGTCACCTCACACAGAGCAGCCCCCACTGCATCTGCCCCCCCAGCCCTCGGCCCCTCCCGCAGACCCCAGCCCTGTGGGATGGGACCCCGCGGGCCCGGGCCTCCCCTGTGGCTGCCTTGTGGGTCTGGAGGCCGTTGCATGTCCAGGACAGATGGGATGGCCAAGGGGGGGCCGTCTGTCCTGCTGCAACCTTTGGGAAAGTGATGGGAGGGAGCAGTGGACGGAGAAAACCGTCACTGAAGGTTTCTGCTCCGTGGCCTCCAAAGCCGGCTGCCCCCGGGCCCAGGGGAGCTTGGGGCAGGGGTGCCCAAGAGACGGGGAGTGGGGGGGTGTCGCTCAGCCCTGCCCTTCCCTGCGCCGTTGCGCTCCCCGGTTTGCCGTGCCCGGAGCCCCGTCCCCGGCGCTGCCGAAGGACTCCCGGGCTGGGCGAGGAGCTCGGTGTCCCCGGGCTGGTGGGAGCCCAGTGCCCACGGCCACGCGGGGGAGCGGAGGGCGGCCGGGGCGGTGGGACGGGGGCGCGGGGCCCATCCTCGCCGTCCCGGCTGCGGGGCCGGGCCGGTGGCGGGGCGGCCCCGGGGCGGGCCGGGGCGGAGAAGGGCGGCTCGTCTCAGCGCGGCGCGGCTCGGGTCGGCTCATCTCGGCTCGGCTCGGGTCGGCTCGTCCGGACGCTCTCGCTCGGCGCTGCCGGAGCCGCGCAGCCCGCGGGGACGAGAGGTACCGCCCGGGGCAGCGCAGCGGGACCGGCCCGGTCGCGGCGGGGCTGGATGCGCCGAGCCCTGCCCGGCCCCGCCGGGCCGCGGGCGGGGGGTGCCGGGGGGGGCTGTGGCGGAGCCGCGGGGCGAGCGCGGAGCCGCGGCGTGTGGGGGGGAGCGTGTCTCTGCGGTGGCTGCGGGGCCGGGCCGGGCTGCGTGGGGCCGGTTTCCCCGCCCCAAACCCCCGGGCGTGGGAACGTGTCCGTGGGGTGCCCGTGGGGTGCCGGGGCGCGGGCTCCGCCGTTCCGCGGGCTCCGCCGTTCCGCGGCCGCAGGGAGGGTGCCCGGTGTTGGCTGCAGGGCGCGGGCGTCGTGCGCGGTGGGATGCCCGTGGCTGTGCGGCCGGTCCGGAGGGGGTGGGCAGGCGGGGGGGTGTGGGCAGGGCAGGCAGCGTGGGCTTCCCGCGTGCTCGGCGGGCAGGGGCGCCCAGCAGATCCCGCAGGTTTGCGGGGTGCCCCGTCGGGGCTGTGGGTCCCCCGCGGGCTGCGCGCCGGCTGCGGGAGGAGCGTTTGCTGAGCTGCGGTTTACAGAGGCCGGTGGAGACTCAGGATTTCCATGAAGATGGAATTTCTGTGGCCCTTGGGGGAGAGGAGGGATGAAGGGATGTGAGGAGGGAGGGCTGGGGGGGCTGCTGGCCCTGCACCCCCCCAGAGGAGCGGGCAGGCAGCTGAGCAGGTCGCCCATCTCCCAGTACCTCCAGGCAAGCTGCTCCTCTGCTCCAGGGTGTCTGGGCCCCCCAGTCCCGCCGCTCGAACCCCAGCCTGTCCGGGATGTTGAGACCGTGTGGCTGATGGCTGCAGCGTCTGCACATTCCTCCAGGGTCTTTCCCTCCCGGCAGCAGCTGGTTGTCCCCGGGGCTGCCCCTCCAGAGCCCAGTGGGGGCCCGGAGCAGAGCAGGCAAGTCCCTGGCAGAGTCGAGGGCCCCGGATGGTGTTAGGAACTGCAGAGAGCTGTACTGTAACCTGCCCTGGCCTAGGGGGTGACGGCGGGACAGGGGGACATCAGGCAGCCCGTTGGGGCTGGACCCAGGGTCAGCAGGGGAAGCGGGGGCTCAGCCCCGGCGAGCCCTCGGTGCTCTGCCACAGCTGACGCCCCGGAGAGCCCCGGGAGCCGCCTGTGCTGCCCACAGCAGCGTCCCTGTCGCTGCCGGGGACGGAGGCAGGTGATGGGGCGGCACGGACAGGCATGCTGCCAGCGGGAGGTGGGTGGTGTTGTGAGGTGTCACTGAGCCTGCCGGGATGTCTGGGCTCCTGTGGTGGCCCTGGGCTGCACCCTGGTCCTTCTGAGACCAGTTCAGGTGGGGAGCCCTGCTGCCTTCCAGACCTTGGCTGTGCTCACCCCAGAGATCTGAGCCCGTGGGGTCCCTGCAGGCCACCGAGCGGGATGGGGGTGTTGGGGCTCCCCCAGCTCCTGCACACACGCTCCAGGAAGCAGCAAGAACGAAGCAGGCCAGTCCAGGCAGCTGGGATTGCGAAAGGGCCAGCGTTGGGCTGTGCGTTCTGGGGCCCTGGGGAGAAGGGGCGGAAGGAGCCCAGCGCCTGAGCCATGGGACCCACCAGACCTCCTCCTGCCCCGAGTGCTGGGGACACAACCCCACGTTCTCAGGGATGTCCTGGCGTGGGCCTCGGCAGAGTGTGACCGTGTCACCCCTTAAACTTCCCAACGATAAACAGAGGGAGCTTCTTCCTCCTAGTGCTGGCGGGTTTCCCAGGTCTTCGGTCGCTTGTGCTGCTCTTCTCTGAGTCCTTCCAGTGTCAGTGCCCGGGTTGCTCCGTGTCCTTGTGTGTGGTGTCCAAGGCAGCTGCTGAGAGAGCGTGTTCCTGTGGGGCCCGCTGTGCCTGGCCCTTCCCCACTCCCGCGGCCTGGGATGTCGTCTCCATGCCGCAGGGATGCCCCGCACTCTCTGCCCTAATGCAAGCTGATCAAACACGCCAACCTGCTAGGGGCCCCGGTTCGTCAGGAGCTGCCCCTTTCCTGGGGTCTGTTTGCTGTTCACTGGGGTTTCACAGGGGCAGACCAGTGTCCCTCGGAGTGCCTGGTGGGTGCCAAACGGCACATCAGATTTGAACAGTCCCTGGGGGCCACCAGACCCCCATGGCTCTGGGCACCCCTTGTCAGTGCCACTCACCCCTCCTGGCACAGCCGAGCCTCTGGAGGGGCAGCGCCTGTGCGAAATGCAGCTGGGGGAGCAGAGTGATGGTGGGAGCGGTGCAAGCTGGGAGGGCTGCGGGCAGGGGTGGCTCTGTCCTGGGGGGCACAGGAGTCAACGTCGTCCGCTGGGACAGGCAGAGCCAGCAGGGCTGGTGTGGGAGCAGGTTGAACAGTGCTGTGTGGGGCTGCCCTCTGTGCCAAAGGGTTCCCGCGCCCGCTGCCGTGTGGGGCTGATGCTGGGGGGGTGTGGGAGCCCCGGGGTTTCAGCCCCGCGGGGCTCTCGGATGCCCCGCCAGCTGTGCCGCGGGCTGGGAGGTGGCTCGGGCCCTGCACACACCCGGCCGGGACATTCCTGAGGTTTCCTGGGCAGTGGCGAGGACCTGGGCTGCTCTCCGGCTCCCACGCCCGGCGTTTGCTCAGGGCCAGCCTGTCCTCCTGAGCCCTTTCCACTTGCAGTCCGAGTGCTGCCGCGTGTCTGAGCAGACTCGGACTCGCACGCTGGGGCCGGCGCGTTCAGCGCGGCACGGCACGGCTCAGCACAGCGCTGCATGGGCTGGCCGGCGGCTCTGGCAGGAGCCCCGGTGCGAGAGAAGGTGGCCCCTGGCTGGAGGCAGCTGGCAGCAGGACAGCCGGGGCACTGGGGAGGCGAGGCCAGGCAGGACTGTGCCCGGCTGCCGTCCAGGATGTGCGGCGGCAGCAGCCGGGGGACATGCCTGGAACCCCGGTCCCTGCCCCAGGCGACTCCCGGCCCCTTGCCCTGCCCGGTACCCAGGCTGTCTGCACCTCTGGCCTTCGCCCTCACTGGGGCACGCGCGTGGCTCCTGCAGATTCCTGCTCCTCTGGGAGCACCAGAGCTCCGGTGTCCTCCTGCCATGCTGCTGGTGGCCCCTGTGCCGGTCGGGCAGGAGCTGTTGCCCTTGTGCTCTCAGCAGGGACGGCTTGTGCAGGCTGGACAATGGGGGGCACCTTCCCCTGGCCAGAGGTGGGAAGGAGGCGGGAAATGCCTCTTGGGTCTCTGGTGCTGGGTGATCAGCCCCTGCAGGGTGGAGGGACCCCCCAGCTTGTCTGTTCCAGCCGAGAAGCCCCAGCCCGGGCACAGATCTGGTGGCAGGTGGCAGGACAGGACGGCCGTGCTGTGAGGCTGCTTCAGCTGGGGAAGGGGCTGAAAGGGGCTGGACCCCGGGGACACTGCGCATGGAGCAGCCCCATCCGCCGACCCGCAGGTCCGAGCCACTCCTGGGCCGACCCGCCGGGGCTGGGGGGGCTCCCCGGTGGCAGCAGCAGGCGGGGCCGGGGAGTCGGGCAGCGTCACATGGCTGGAGAAGAGCAAACGCACTGCTTGCGTTTCAGAAAATGGAAAAAGTGATGTGGACAATGAGAGCCCTGTTAGCCGGAGTGCCCTGGCACATGGGCCCAGAGCACGTTCGGAGAAGGGGTTAGTACAGGCACGGGGGGGCAGCTTGGGCCGTGCTCCGGGGCTGGGTGCGGGAAGCTCTGAGGGCCCGGGCAGACCTCGGCTGGGCATTTCACTGGGAAATTCCAGGATGAGTGTCGGGAGCTGAGGACAGGCTGAGCTGCGGGGGCAGAGGTGGGGGTGAGGGACGCTGGAGCCTGAGCAGAGGAAAGCCGTGACCTGAGAACAGAGAGCCGAGGTGGGCAGCGAGGTGGGTGTAAGGCAGGAATGGATGGTCGAAGTTTGAGCAGGTTCAGAATCAACTGAAGAGCTGTGGGGAAGAGAAACCCACCGTCGGCTTTTAAGTAGAGAGGCTGAGGTAGCCGAGCTGGGGGCGGCAGAGCGGGGTCGCAGCACGACGTCCTGCCCTGACATGGGGCGCCTCCTCCCGCTGCTGTCGGGGTCCTGGGCTGGGGCATGTTTGTCCCAGCTTCGCACAGCCCCGCCGCTCCCCCCCTGATTCCGGTCATCCCCGTGCCCTGGGCAGGGCTGTGGGGCCGCCCCACGCCGGTGATCCTGCCCGGTGCTGGTGGTCGCGCTGCCGGGGCTCCGAGGGGCCTGGGGCTCTGTGGGGATGGTGCTTTGCTGCACAAAGCTCAAGTGCTTTCTCGTGGGCCGCGTTCTGCTCCCCGGTCCTACACACCTTGTTCCTAAATGCACGGGCTTAAATTTTCCTCGTAGCCAAGGATATGGGCTGCGTGGTGCTGTTCTACCAGGCTGTCCGGGTCTGTCCCCATCACAGCTGTGCACACTCCCACCCATTTCTGTCCTTGCAGGACAGGACCTTTTCCCCCTCCAGAGAGGGTTTTGCTTTGCAAAGCATGTGATCCTCACCAGAAAGCCCCCTGAATGGCGACTTCCCCGTTGTAACCACATTTTAGTTCCAGCAGGTGACCAGTTTTAATCCACTTAGTAGAAGGTGCACTGATTTTGTTGAGTGCTAATTATTCATTAAAAGGTGGTGCAAGATGAATTGAATGCCTTCCAGTCTCAGCCTGTTATATCAACACAGTTACTCCAATTAACCAAACCTGTGATCTCATAAAAGGTCACACCAGCTTTCTGACACGGGCTATTTCTGCAGAACTGTGGAGATTGGCGTTAATTGTGCTGCTGCCCTTTAATGTTGTACTGACCCACTGCAAAACAGCCTGAGCCTGCCTGCCATCCACATCAGAGCTTTAGTCCTCGTGCGCTTGCAGCTTCCCCAGTGTCTCAAGGTGTGTTACAGGTATCACTGGGAGGGCCCAGATTTGTGCATTGTGGTAAGTGGTATAGCTCTGAGTGGTATAGCTCTACAGTGCTTCGCTTGGGCAGGGGGATGACCCCTCGGTGACGGGTGGGTGGAATAAGAATTGTTTTATTACTGCTGTGAGATGGTGAACTCATCCCTTCGCTGTTTCCCCAGCAGAGCAGAGGTGTGGATGGAGCGGTCCTGCCCTGCCTGCCCCCGCAAGCCCCGAGACCCCCTTCCCTGAGCCGCTGGCAGGGCTGGGGTGGCCCTTTGCGCCTGCCCTCCTCTTTCTGCCGTAACGGGCTGATTAAAAGGTTCAGCAAAGCGTTTCCCTGCTGCCTGCCCACAAATATGCTTCCTGCTGGGCTTTGTTTTGTCCTCGCAGTGCCAAAGCAGGCAGCTGAGGTGTGGGGAGCCTGGAGCCAGCTCCCACCCACCCCAGGACTGCTGGCTGCCCTGGCCAGGGTGCATTCCTGAGTCCCCCATGGGCTGTGAGAGCAGAGAGCCAGACCTGGCGCTGATGTGATTGCCCCGAGGGCCACCACAGTGTCTCGAATTGGCCTGGACTGGTGGTGTCAGTCCTCTTGTTACCCCTCACCCTCTCTCTGCAGGCACTGGGCGCTCTCCCCAAGGCACTCGCTGCTCTCAGTGGCACTTCCAACGCGGCACGTGCCCGAAGCAGGGGCAGGCAGCAGGTCGGGGCCCCTTCAGGGGTTTTTGTTGGTGTGATGGGCGTGGAAAGGGGCTGTCTCTGGCCACTGCCCTGGCTTATCCTTGCCTTGGGTCCAGGAGGCATTCCCAGAGGCTGGAGGGGTGACCCGGCCTCCATCGTCTGGAACAGTGACCAGAGCAGGAGCGGGGCTGGTTCCCGCTAGTGGAGCCTCTGCCAAGCCCCTGCCCCAGGTTCCGGCGGGGCAGTGGGTGCATCGTGCCAGCCCCCAGCCCGGTGCTGGCGCTGTGGCCCGGAGAGGCTGTGCTGTCCGAGGGGGGGGGCCCCCCAGTACCTTCGCTCTGTGAGGGTCCCTTTCCCAGAGCCGCTGCAGGGACCTTGCTGCCACCCTGCAGGTGTCGGGGGGCTGGAGCAAAGGGACAGTGCGCAGACAGGCCCTGGTCCAGGGAAAGGGGCTCCTACAGCCAGCACCCAAAGAGCAGCTGTGGTCCCCGAGGGTGCCCTGATACACCCCTGCGGTCCCCCCAGACTGGTGCAGGGATGGAGGCTCGCGGGGTGTCAGGCAAGGCAGCACTGCACCGTGGGGAGGGTCCCTGCGGCACAGCCCCGTGCTGGGAGCACCTGCGGGGTTCGCATTTGTGTTTCTTTCTCTGTAACCCTGGAGCTGAAAGTTGGAGTCTTAAATCACCCTTGCTTGTGGGTAAACCAGACCTTGCTCTTTTTGACTAAGGTCTAATGACCAGCCCGATCTGTGTGTGCACGGCGTGCGGGGTCTGCTCTTGGGCTGGTGGATGTAGGATGCAGAGGCGGATTTGTGGTGGGCCTGTCTGGGGGGTCCCAGGTTTGGGGGTGTGCTTTCCCACCCATGGAGGGACTGGCTGGAAGGGTGACGTGATGCTGCGGTGGTGAGAGGCAGGTGGGTCCCCGGCGGCGCTGGGCATCGTTTCTTTGCTGTCAAAAGTCAAAATCATGGCCTGGAGCAAGAAACGCTGTTCCTGGGCTGCTGTGGCACCCGCAGGGTTAAAGTGGTCCCTGACGGGATAAACTGGAGTAGTGCTGGGAAGGGATGGCGGTTCACAGAGAAGTGTTTTCACCATTGTTTGCTGATGGGACTGGTGCAGGAATACCACATCTCCCTCAGGTATTCAGCGAGCCGCAGATGTTATTGCAGGGCTGGAGAAATGCCGCACGGGGAGGAATGTGAAAGGCCCCGGCTGCCTTGCTCCTCACGGCGGGCAGGAGCCTGGGCTGGCAGCCCCTTGCTGCCGGTGGCCTTTGCACGGCTTGTGGTGGGTCAAGCTCCTGGCCAGCCCAGCTGGGCTTTCCCCGGGCTCTGGTCCTGTGCCAGCCCGCTCTGCTCTGGCAGCCAGTCCCCCTCCTTCCCAGCGGGCTCTCCTGGGGGTGACACACACTCCTCTGCCTGTCGGCCCTCACTGCCTTTGGCGTGGGAGATGCCACCCGTCGGCGTGGTGGGGTGTTGGTAGCGGCCGTTTGTGCAGGGGCGCGAGGTGCTGGGGGGGCTCTGGCCGACGTGGGGGCTGTGTGTGGGAGACACCAGGTGGGCAGCGAGGGTGGGCTGGCTCTGGCCGGGTACGAGACCCGCGGGTGTGTTGGTGCGGAGCGGAGCCACGTGTGAGCCGGGGGATGGCCCGGCGCGGGGCTGCGCCGGGGGGCCGGTGCCTCAGTGTCCCGTGTGTTCTGACCCTTCCTGCCCTCGCAGAGCCGAGCTGCCATGGGAAGCTGCGGCCCGCGGGCACGGCAGGAGCTGCTGGTGCTGCTGAGCAGCGTGTGGCTGTGGGTGGGCAGTGCCCAGCCCACCCCCCTGGCCCCCACGCACGGCCCCGGCCCCCAGCTGAAGTTCCGCCTGGCTGGTTACCCTCGCAAGCACAACGAGGGCCGCGTCGAGGTCTTCTACAACGACGAGTGGGGCACCATCTGTGACGACGACTTCACGCTGGCCAACGCGCACGTGCTGTGCCGGCACCTCGGCTTTGTGGCTGCCACTGGCTGGGCCCACAGTGCCAAGTACGGCAAAGGCGTCGGTAAGAGGGGCGGCGGGCGCAGCCCTTCTGCCTGGGCGCTGCTGCCGGGGGCTGCGGGCGCTGTTGGCGGGGCAGTGGGGCAGGTGGTGCTGAGCGCCCAGCATCGTGGGTGTGCGCGGGAGGGTGTGAACACGCGTGTGTATGCACATGCAACGCAGGCGACGAGGCTCCGTGTGTTTGTGAGCTGCCGCGTGGGTACCCGGGGCACAGGGCGGTCACCAGCACACGCTGCGGCTGCGGTGCTGCTGTGCCGGGCTGCTGTGGGGTACGGCGCAGGTGAGGAGCTGTACCGACCCCGGGGTGCACATTATGGGGGGCTTTGTGGTGGCAGACCAGCCTCTTGGGAGGTGGAAGCTCCACATCTGCATATCCCCCGCTCAGGGCTTTGCTCGTGGCATTTCACTGGCCTCAGCTTCCTGCCGAGGGGGGGCTGCCCCTGGCCCACATCCTCGCCCCTGCTGCACCCCTGCGCGGGCCCTGGCCGTGCTCCACCAGCACCTTCCCCGCTCCCAGGGGATGCTGCGTGGGTTTGGCCCCCCCTCAGCCCGGTCCTGGTGCCTGGCAGGGCGGATCTGGCTGGACAACGTGAATTGTGCCGGCGCCGAGAAGAGCATCGGGGACTGCAAACACCGGGGCTGGGGGAACAGCGACTGCAGCCATGAGGAAGATGCAGGTGTCATCTGCAAGGATGAGCGCATTCCAGGCTTCAAGGACTCCAACATCATCGAGGTGAGGAAGCTGCTGGCCCAGGGTCATGCCGTGCCAGGTGCCCGAGCCCTGCTGTGGGCAGCTCTGCTGTGGGCAGCCCCACCAGCCCTCACTCCCCCTGAATATCTGGGAGGCAGCTTCCACAAGACACGCTGGCAGGCTCCTGCAGGCAGGACCAGGGGATCATGTCAGTGCCTCCCCTCAGCCCCAGCACAGGGGCTGTCCCCATCTCCCCGTGGAGAGGGGAACGTGCTCCCCCACTGCCTGTGCCCCCAAGTCGCCTGAGCACCCATTTCTCTGGGGTGCACCCAGCGCAACCCGGCTCCGGGGCTGCAGGGAGCAGACAGGAGCCAGCGGGCAGCCCGGCAGCAGGCACATCCCTCCCGTGCCCTGCCTGGGAGCATGGAGCTGCCACAGCCACCCTGAGCATCCCGAGCTGCTTCTTCCCCCCCCCCCCCCCCCCCCAACTTCTCTGGGCCAAGGGTCTGTCTCACACCTCTGCAACCTGTTTTTTTTTTCTCCTGGCTACCGGGGATCCTCAGTCCCAGACCCGATCCTCCAGCACACTTGGCCTCTTCCTTTCCCTCTTTCCCTCTTCCAGACTCTCTGTTTCTCAAACCAGCTCTTGTAGGGCCCTGTCCCCCTGCAGCCATGGTGTCTGTGGAGGACGAGGCTCCACTCAGGACGTGGCTTGGGCATGGGGCCATGGCACAGCTCTGGGCACGGGACACCAGGTCTCCTGCGAGGCGAGGGGGGCTGTGGCCATGTCCCAGCACCCCAACTGCTGTCCTGCTCTGGGCGGGTGGTCTGGGCACCCTCCCTTGGGGTGCAGGTTCCCAAGGTGGCAGGACGGCAGTGCTGGCTCACCCCTCTGCGCACCCAGGAGATGCACCTGGGGGCTGGGGGGACGTGGGGTCTGGCTGCACAGGATGGGGTTGGGTCCTGGCCAGCCAGGGCCACTGGATGTGGCCTGCAGGGACGCAGGACCTGCCCGTCCCTCTTCCCCATCAGGGACTGGGGACCCCCATCTCCCATGGGTGCCCCTCCTGGGAAGGGGCTGGCAGGGAGCCGGGGCGGCGGGCTGCCATGCAAACCCTGTGCCCTGCAGAGCGAGCAGAGCCACGTGGAGGAGGTCCGCCTGCGGCCGGTGGTGGCCGGGGGCCGGCGGCAGCTGCCAGTGACCGAGGGCATTGTGGAGGTGCGCTACAGGGATGGCTGGGCACAGATCTGCGATGAGGGCTGGAACAGCCAGAACAGCCGTGTTGTCTGTGGCATGATGGGCTTCCCTGCTGAGAAGAAGGTCAACAGGAACTTCTACAAGTGAGTGAGACCATCAGGGAGCCTGTGGGGTGTCAGAACAGAGCTGGGGGTATGGGGCTGGGGCAGGGCTAGGGCCAGTGCCAGGGACAGCAGGGGCCATGCTGTTGGATGCTGTGGCTCCCCAGCATCCCTCCCATCCCTGCTGCCTGTCGGTCCCAGCCCCAGCTGGCCATATGGGCTCTTGCCAGCCAAGCCGGGGACCTGTGGTGTGGCCATGGCTGCCCACCTGCCCCGTGCACCACTGCAGAGGCTGCTCGAGCCAGCAGCTGTTGTACCTCCACATTTCCCCCCGGCGCAGAGTTCGGGGGTCCCTATCTGAGGGGAGGTTTGGCACCGAGCCAGGCAGGGCTGCTCCAGCAGCACAGTGGCCCGAGCGAGGGCTGCAGGGACGTGGGCACGGACCCACTGCCCGTGGCACGGTGCCGGTGCTGCTCGGGCAGCTGCAGTGTTGCTCCCGCAGGCGGTTGAGGCGTGCGGCCAGGATGAAGGGCCGGAGCCTGCGGCCGGGCAGCAGGTAAGGGGCTGGGGTGCCCCGTCTGCTGAGCCCCTGGCAGAGCCGGGCTGGCCGGCCCCGCCGGTCTCTGCCGTCACAACAGATCCTGGCACAAATGGATCTGGATGGAGCAGACCGAGGGCCCGGGCTGTGCTGGGCAAGCAGGACAAACCCCACCCCGCTGGGACCTGCCTGTGGCACCGGGGTCCTCCGTCCCCTGTGAGAGACAGGCGTCTCCCAGGCTGGCTGCGTCCCACGCACCGGGCAGGGGTCCTGGCAGGGGTCAGGGTCTGCGGCACAGACCCGCTGTGAGCAGCACCCCTGGGAGGCGTGGAGGGGGCCACGGTGTCCTGGCCCCAGAGTGGAGCCGTCTCTCCTGGCGGATGGGAGGGGAGGGCCGTGGAAATGGGCTGCTTTCTGCAGAAAGTGGCAGTGGGGAAGCTGTTGCCGCAGGGTGGGCGGGTGCAGGCATGGGAGCGCTTGCTCAGCTCCGCCGGGCGCCAGGTGATGGGCACTGTGACAGTCTTGTCTGGAGCGCTGCATCTGCTCGGGGTCTCTTGCACCCTCTGCCCACCCGCTCTTGCTGCCTTTCTGCCAGTCCCAAGGGATAGTCTGGCTGCCCTTTCTCTCCGTCCCTGAGCCCTGCTGCCAGATTTGGTGGTGGGTTCAGCAAGCCAGAGACCATCCCCTCTGGGCCATGGCCTGGCACCTCTTGCCTGAGCCCATGGCAGCGTGGAGACGTTGCTCAGCTCCCAGCACACGACCTTGCCCTGGTCCCACCACCTTCCCTATGCTCCGAACCCCTTGTGAGCTCTTTGTTGTAGCACTTCCCAGCTTTGTGTCCCCAAGAGGTGCCCTTGCTATCTCCTGCAGTGGTGATGAAAATCCAGACAGGATCAGCCCGGGGGGTCTCCTCAGACCCCTCCACAGGTCCCGCTCTCTACAATGTGCTGTCAAGTCTCTGATTTGGTGCTGATTGCCTCTTCTCCAAGAAGCGGGTATTTCCCCTGAAGCACTGGGTGAAATGCTTCATGAAATCCATGAGTCTGGGGTCTGCTCCCTCCCCTCTACCCAGAGCAGGAGCTGCCTCCTGAAAGCCACATGCTGGTTTGCACGGCTGCAGTCGGACGTGGGGTCACAGGATAATCCAGGCTGGAAGGGACCTTGGGGGTCCTGGACCTGCCGCGTGGAGCAGGGCCAGTTATGGGTCAGCCCAGGTTGTCATCCCCTTGGCTTTTGAAAACCTCCAAGGTGGCTATCCCCAGGGCCCACACCTCTTAGCTGATGAATTTCTTGTGCTGGGGACCCAGAACTGGCTGCAGGATTGAGATGTGGCTTCATGAGTGTGAATGGGTGCTGCTGTCCTCTGGCTGATGTCCTGGGCTGTGTCCTGGGGCTTGTGGCCTGTGCAGACTGACACAAACCTACCACCGGCCAGCGGGCTCAGTGCCAGGCTTGGTTTTGCCTTGTGTCTGGGAGGGTGTCAGTCCCCTGTTTTGGGGTACTCTGCTCCACTCCTTGCGCTCCCTGGGGTTTTGGCCCCGCTCGGCGTCTTTCTCCCTGAGCAAAGCAAAGCATTTGAGTGTGTTGGGACCATCACGTGTGCGCCAGGCCCTGGGCAACTTTGTCTTCCCCGCACCACACAGCTGCACCTGAGGACCTCCCGTTGCTGGCGGGGGGTCCCTGCAAGCCTGGGCGAGTCCCACTGTGCCCCGCGGCGCTGGGGAGGGTGCCCGCCGCACACGCCGCTTGCTTGGTGCTGCGCTTGTGGGGCATCCTGCCCCCCTCAGAGCACAGCGCAGTGACGTTGTCTGGTGTCTGGACAAGGACATGGACACACCTCACTTGCACCCGACAGATCAAATCATTGCCCTGGCGTTTGATCTTCTGCTGTGTGACAAGGCAGCGTGGGATGTTGCTGCATCGGGCAGTTTCCTGCTGGGATGTGGGCAGGAAACTACATCACTGCTGTGCCGGGCAGTTATGTCACGTTGCTGTCACCCATGTGTGACGTGAAGGGGACATGCATGAGTCTCCCTCAGGGGCCAATGTGCCCAGTTGTCTTCAGTCAAAGCCAGGGCTGGCTGAGCTCCCCGTGTCACTGCAGCCGGTGGAGGTGACAGCCAGAGGCCCTAGGCTCCTTGACGGTTGTTTTCTGTTTTCCAGGCTGGCCTCCAAATCTCAGCCTAAACAAAAGCGCAGGGAGGACGTAGGGTCCAGGAGGAGGTAAATGGCTCCAGTGGAGAGCCTGAGTGCCAGGAACCCCGCTCAGCCCTGCTGGAGCCGAGCATGTCCCCGTGCTGCCAGGGATGTGGGGCAGGCGGCTGGTGAGGGGCGGGCACCCACGGGTACGGCGTGTCTGCCTGGGGAACACAGCGAGGGGCACGGGCGGCACGTGCTGCTGCAGGCAGGGTGGCCATCAACACCTCCGCTGCCAGCTGGCCGTGCCAGTGGTGTCTCAGGGCTCCTCACTCCTTGCAGGCTCTTCACGGAGCGGCAGCAGCTCAACTACCGCCTGCACTCGGTGTCGTGCGCGGGGACGGAGGTTCACCTCTCTATGTGCGCCTTCGAGTTCTACCGGGGCAACGCCTCGGCCGCCTGCAGCGCCGGCATGCCCGCTGTCGTCAGCTGTGTGCCCGGGCCCCTCTTCGCCACTGGCAGCGCCCACAAGAAGAAGCAGCGCCAACAGCAGCAGGGCCAGGTGAGCCCCGTGGGGAGGGGGATGAGTTCTGTGGTGGCCCACAGCTGGTCACCACCCCGCTGCAGGGCTCTGTTCCCCCGGCCTGCACCTGAGGGCGGGTGTGCAGGTCCCTGGGTGATCAGCTCACAGAGCAGGAGGTGGGGACGGTGTCCTGCCCCTGCACACCCCAGAGTCATAGCCCGCAACCCCTGTGCTGTGCCGTGCCCTGACTCTGCTCCCCTGTAGCCACGGATCCGGCTGAAGGGCGGCGCGAAGGTTGGCGAGGGCCGCGTCGAGGTGCTCAAGAACAGCGAGTGGGGCACGATCTGCGATGACCGCTGGAACCTGTTGTCGGCCAGCGTGGTGTGCCGCGAGCTGGGCTTCGGCAGCGCCAAGGAGGCCCTCACTGGGGCACGCATGGGCCAAGGTGAGGCCGCTGGGGCAGAGGGGCCAGGCATCGCCCTCTGGGGGCTGCGGCCGAGGAGCTTGTCCAGGCGCAGGGCTCTGCTGGGCTGCGGGGAGCCACGGCCAGGCTGGTCCTGTGAATGCCCGGCGCTGGGCTTGGCCCTGAGCATCCCCGAGGGGCCACGGCCGCTTGAGCTGGGCAGCAGCCGTGGGGGCCAGGAGTGCTCCCTCGCTGCAAGCCAAGGGCAGGGGCAGCCATGGGGCCATCCCTGTGTCACCGGGCCCTGAGCTCGGTGGTGCCCCCGGCAGGGACGGGGCCCATCCACCTGAATGAGGTGCAGTGCCTGGGCACCGAGACGTCCCTCTGGAGCTGCCCCTTCAAGAACATCACACAGGAGGACTGCAAGCACGCAGAGGATGCGGCCGTCCGCTGCAACATCCCCTACATGGGCTACGAGACCCTGGTGCGCACATTTCCCCCTGGCCCGAGGCAAGGGCCGCCCTGGGGGGTCTGTGGGTGGGAGCCCTGAGCTGCCCCTGTGGGGAGGGGGGGACGGGAGGCTGTGGGGGGCTGTGGGTGCCCCGTGGAGCCCCACTGGGTTGGGTGGGGTGGGGCTGCTGCTCCCTGCTGCTCTCCTGCTGCCAGCCCCTGTCAGCCCCCCGGCAGAAGCACCAGGAAAAAAAATCACTGTGGGACAACTAGGAGAGATTTTTTTGACTGATGATGAAATGAGCAAATGGAGCTGCATGTTCCTGTTTTCCCTGGTCTGTCATTTCATCCATTTTGGGCTTTTTAACCTTTTTTAACTTTCCCACACCTGTCATTTCTGAAATGGGAATGCCATTTCAAAATGAACTATTTTTCTCTGCTTTGGTGAGACAATTCCCAAAGTCACAAGCAATTTCTTGCCTCCAAACCTGCCATGTTGGTTGAGTTCCCTGCTGAGCAAAGCTGTGCCCATGCTTCTGGCTGCCCCCTCCCCATGTGCCCCCGCACCCCCGGCCCAGGGCCCGTCTGGGTGCCGCAGCACAGCCCTGGCTGCGCCGGGGATGGGGACGCCTGTCCTGCGGGACGTGGCCGCGGGAGCATCACTTGCCACCACCATGATGCTGCCACCGCCTTTCTCTGCAGATTCGGCTGAGCGGGGGCCGGAGCCGCTTCGAGGGGCGGGTCGAGGTGGCGGTGGGGGCTGGCGACGGGGAGCAGCCCCGCTGGGGTCTGGTCTGCGGCGAAGGCTGGGGTACGCTGGAGGCGATGGTGGCCTGTCGCCAGCTGGGGCTGGGATTCGCTAACCACGGCTTACAAGTAGGTGCCAGCACCAGCTCGTCCAGGGCAGCGACCCGCCACCACCACCGCCCCGCGGGGATGGGATGGGAACAGGGCCAGGGCCAGGATGGGGAGGGGGTGGCGGGGCGCGGGCGCCGCTGACGGCCGCAGGGCTCCCCCGCAGATCCGCCTGGCCGGCGGGAGGACGGCGTTTGAGGGCCGCGTGGAGGTGAAGCGAGGCAGTAAGTGGGGCACGGTGTGCAGTGATGGCTGGACCACCAAGGAGGCGATGGTGGCCTGCCGCCAGCTGGGCCTGGGCTACTCCCTGCACGCGGTGACGGTAGGTGCCGGTGGGGAGGCCCCGGGTGACGCCCCAGCGAGCACAAGGCACCGGCGCTTCCCAGACGGGGGCTGTGTGGGGGCAAAGGGGCGCGAGCCGCACGGTGCCGCGGGATGAGACCCTCGCGAGCAGCCTGGGCACGTGGGCAGGGCCGTGGCGGGGAGCTGGCACCAGCCTGGGCATCCGTGGCAGCCAGCCCCGCCACCCTGCCCGTCTCACCCTCTCCCCAGGAGACGTGGTACTGGGACGCCAGCAACGTGACAGAGATGGTGCTGAGCGGGGTGAAGTGCGCGGGCCACGAGATGGCCCTGAGCCACTGCCGGCACCACGGCCCCCGCCTCAGCTGCAGGAACACCGGCACGCGCTTCGCCGCGGGGGTCATCTGCTCCGAGAGTGAGTGGGGGGGCTGGGAGGGGGGCTGCGGGCGCTGGGGTTTGCAGCTGGCGAGGCCGCAGGGCCGGTGCGGGGAGGGCACGCGTCCCCTGGCCTGCGCTGGGCGCTCGCCCCATCCCTGTCCCCGCCGCCCCCCGCGCAGCGGCATGGCCCTCGGTCCCTGAGCAGCCGCCTGCCCCCCAGCCGCCTCCGACCTGCTGCTGCACGCCCCGCTGGTGCAGGAGACGGCGTACATCGAGGACCGGCCGCTGCACATGCTGTACTGCGCCGCCGAGGAGAACTGCCTCTCCAGCTCGGCCCGCCTGGCCAACTGGCCCTATGGGCACCGCCGCCTGCTCCGCTTCTCCTCCCAGATCCACAACAACGGCCGCGCAGACTTCCGCCCCAAGGCCGGCCGGCACTCCTGGGTCTGGCACGAGTGCCACCGGTGCGTGCGCCGCGCGGGCAGGGACGGGCACACAGGCAGGGGAATGGCGGGGAGAGGGGGGATGGTGCTGCTGCGGCGGGCTGGGCGAGGGTGACGCCGGGCAAGGGTGACGCCCGGTGAGGTTGATGCTGGATGAGGGTGACACTGGTGAGGGTTACACTGGTGAAGGTGACACCAGTTGAGGCACCTTCTGCTGCCCCAGGGTCCAGGTTTGGCTGCTCCAGCTTGGGGCTGACCATGGATGAACAGCATTGGGGCTGGGGGCCCTGGGGGGCTGCAGGCTGAGCCCCCCACTTGCCAGGGCCACCTGGCTGGGGACAGCCGTGTTCCCTCCTGGGGCAGGACTGAGCCCTGCCTGACCTGGCAGCACTGCAGCTCAGAGCGGGGGCCGTGGGCACCTTCCCCTGGTAAGGAGGCGGGGGCTGCAGGGCAGGGCGAGTCTCCTGAGCCCCCGGCAGCCCCCAGCCCCCTGGGCACTGGCACAGCCGGGTGCTGCCGGCCCCCTCCCGCAGGCACTACCACAGCATGGACATTTTCACCCACTACGACATCCTGACGCCCAACGGCACCAAGGTGGCGGAGGGACACAAGGCCAGCTTCTGCCTGGAGGACACTGAGTGTGAGGAAGGTGGGTGCTGCGAGGCCTCACGGCACCGTCCCCGCCGCACGCGGGGCCGCAGCAGGGACGAGCCGCGCGCTGCTCCTGCCCGCAGACGTGGCCAAGCGGTACGAGTGCGCCAACTTCGGGGAGCAGGGCATCACCGTGGGCTGCTGGGACCTGTACAGGCACGACATCGACTGCCAGTGGATCGACATCACCGACGTCAAACCAGGCAACTACATCCTGCAGGTGCTGCAGCTGAGCCCCCCTGGCCCCGCGTGCTCCCTCAGCCCCCGTGAGCCCCAGGCCCTCTCACCCAACGCCGAGCGGGCTGGAGCCCGGTGGGGCAGCGCCTGTCCCCGTGCGCGGGGGCCTGCAGGGCTTCAGCCCGTTCCTGCTCCCAGCCACGCCACTCAGGCAGGGGGTGTGCAGGGGAGGGGTCACCCCCCGCCCCCAGCGGAGCCTCCTGCGCACCCCACGGCAGCCGAGGAGATGAGTCCTGCCGGGGCTGGGGGCCACGTGGCTAGCAGCCACGGAGGCCCAGCCGACAAGGTGTGGGGTGGGGGGGCTGCGACCCTCATGCCCTCCCTCCACAGGTCGTGATCAACCCCAACTTTGAGGTAGCAGAGAGCGACTTCACCAACAACGCCATGAAATGCAACTGCAAGTACGACGGGCACCGCATCTGGGTGCACAGCTGCCACATCGGTAACGGCCCGGGGGGGCGAGGGGCGGGCGGGGTGCCCTGGCAGGCGGGAAGCAGAGGGGCTGGGGGAGGCAGGCGGCGGGGGGGTGGCCCGGCTGGCGCGGGGGGGGGGTGGCAGGGCCAGTGCAGCGCCGGCAGCTCTCGCCCTCTGCCCGCCCAGGTGACGCGCTGAGCGAGGAGGCCAGCAGGCGGTTTGAGCAGTACCCGGGGCAGCTCAACAACCAGATCTCGTAGGGCCCCGCGCCGGGGCACACGGCATCTCCCTCCTTCGCCCCGCACGGCAGGGAGGACGCTGCTGGGGGCCGGCGGGGAGGCTGCGTGCCCGGCCCCGCTGCCACCGAGCCCAGCCGGGAACTGCCCTGGCCTGGCCGCCACCGGCTGCCCTTCCCCACCTCGGGGAGCTGGTGCTGGGGCACCGCGCAACGGCCCCCCCCGGCCCGGGACCACCCCAACCACTGGCCAGAAGACTCCGTGCCCACCTCCCCGGGGGCACACGCACGGGTGGGCTGGGAGGTCCCGCACCCCCACCGCACCCCTCCCTGCTCCCCTCCTGCTCCTGCCCCAGCCCTGGGCCCCCCACCCCTGCAGAGCCCAGCTGAGCCCCGGGGAGCCCCTCGACACCAGGAATGGGGCGGCTGCCCCTGCCCCGGCAGCTCTGCCTCCAGCTGCCCGGCAGCAGTTCCCACACCCATCTCTTAGTTGTAATTTTATTTTCTCTATAAAGTTGTCAGTTCTATTTCCCCAACGGCTGCTGGCTCTTCTCTAGGGTGGGATGAGAAGCCTAGCAGGGCTGGGAGGCTCCAGCACAGTGTGGGAGCTGCCCCCCCACCCCGTACCCACGGGGAGCAAGGATGCTCCCCCCTGCCCACGCAGCCCCAGCAGGGCTGGGGAGTGGCTGTACTGGTCCTGCTGGGAGACGCCTATGTGGGCAGAGGACGGGGCCAGCCAGAGCCCCAGCGTCACTGCCCTGGCCTGGGGACAGAGGGGGCCCCCCTGGCGCAGCAGGGATGGGGGAAGTGCTGGTTCCACCCCGCCGGATGCAGAAATCTCACCGCGGGGCTGCGACCCATGAGGATCGAGGTCTCACAGGGGAGACGGGGCTGGCGGGGAGGGGCCGAGCCAGGGGCAGACACCCGGGCTGGAGTGAGGACACGATGCCAGGGCGCAGGAGGGACACCCCAGCTCCTGCGGCTCCCACACCTCAGCCAGACGCCCCGATCCCGCCTGCAGCCAGAGCCAGAGCGCTCCTCCCACGCCGGGCCGGGGCAGGACCTGGCTGCAGGCAGTGGAAAGCGCTGCGGTCAGCACTGCCCGAGCAGCTATGCGAGAAACGCCGGCCGGCGTCTCAGCTATTTCCCCTGCGAGCAGCCGGCTGGAGCTGGCCGGGGGAGCAAATTCCTCTGGCGAGGCCAGGGCCGCCTGAAAGGAGGCCTGTTCTCCGGGGCGGGGGGAGCGCGGGGGGAGCAGCGGCCCAGAGCCGCCCGTCGCCACAGCACCCCCAAGGAACTGTGCTTCTTTCATCTCCTAAAAATAACAGGCAGGGGCGAGGGCTCGGGAGCCCCGTCACGGGCAGGGCCTGGCTACACACACACATTCCTCCCGCCGAGCTGGGCCGGACCAGCCCCAGGCAGCGCTGGCCGCAGAGCCGCCCCCCCGCGGGGCAGGGGCTCTTCTAGGAAAGCGAGGGACAGAGGGGCCGGCCGGGCTCTCGGCCACCAGCTGCAGCGCGCAGGGAGGGCCCCGCCCGTCCCCAGGGGCCAGGCTGGGTGCGTGGGAGCGCAGCGCCCCAGCACCGACAGACCCGCTGGGGGAGGGACCCGCCTCCCGCCTGCGCTCCTCCCGGACACCGGGCCAGCGAGACGCTGCCACGGCCACCGAGTCCAGCATCGACTCTCCCTTCACCGCACCGAGGCGGGCGCAGAGCTTCGGGCGCACGCAGCGCTCCCTGCAGCAGCGATCTGAGCAGACGGGCACCTGCCACCTTGTGGCACGGCCATGGACCGGCACAGCGGGCACAGCATGGTGAGCCGCCCCAGCAACGCCCGGGAGCCCACGTTACAGACGGAGGAGTCGGACCCCAGGCCGCACCGTGCTCCTCCCCAGGCAGACATGTGGGGCTGGCAGGAGGGGCAGGGCCCGCACAGCCCAGCTGCCGTGGGAAGGAGGCCACACGGCACCGGGGGGTCCCTAAAAAAGTGCTTTATTTGAGTACAGAAGGGACCAGTTGCACCACGAGTCTTCCCAAGCACCGGGCCGGGCCCCTCTGCCTGGCCCCTTCCAGTCCCTCTCCAGCTCTCAGCCTGTCCCTGGCCGGCGCGCAGACACAGCTCAGCGCCGCGCCCTCAGCCTGCGCGGCAGTGCCACTACTCCGTCACCTCGGGGACAACGCTCACCAGCAATGTGTCGTAGCCACGCCGCACCAGCAAGGCCAGGCTCTGCTGCGTCCGCACAGCCTCGTAGACGTCCTCAGCGCGGCGCGATGCCTGCCCGTTGATCTCCAGCACAACGTCGCCCGCCTTCAGCCCTGCCCTGCGGGGAGAACGATGACAGCAGCGCACCGTGGGCAAAGCAGGCCCTCAGCCCATCTGCCCAGCACCAGGAGGAGCCGGGCTCTACGGGGGGCTCGGGCCAACAGGATGCCAAGCCTGGGCAAGGCTCACCAGTTGGTTTCTGCTGCAGAGTGACAGCCACAGGGCTCAAGCTCTGCGGTTCTGGAGCCAGACTAAACGCATCCCATCCTGGCTCATGCCACCCCCCGAGGCGCAGGGCAGCACTTACTGATGGGCCGGGGAGCCGATGATCACCTTGTGGATTAGCACTCCGTAGGAGACGTCGGGGAAGCTGGGATCACGCAGCTTCAGCTCAGCCAGGATGCTGCCGAGGGAAAACCAGCGTCAGGTAAGGAGCTGGGAGCAGAGCGGGGCTCCCACCCCACCACGGCTGAGCAGGCCTGGAGACCGCGGCACAGAATCTCCCCTCCTGTGTCCCGGCACACTGCCGAGCACGAGCAACTCGCTGCAAACCCCAGGGCACCCAAACAGCACCATCTTCCTGTCGAAAACTAGAGGACAACAGCCCTAACTGTGTCAGGGAGAGCTGGGAACTATCGGAGGAGTTGACACTTTGCATGAAGAACTAACCCTGGATGTCCCTCATGTAACACCCCAGCCAGCAGCACCCCCCAGCAGTGGTTTCCCATAAAACCTGTCCCCAGTAACCAGCATCTCTTTCTTTTGCTGTTTTCAGGGTCCTTTGCTCAGTCCCTGCTCATTCTGCACTCCAAGGTGACCGCGGAGGGCTCTGCCAGCCAGGGCCTGTCTCTTCCCGTGGCTCTCCATGGCCATGATGAGGGAACCCCCGAGCTCCACCACAGCTCAAAGCCACCGGCACATCTGTGCCCTCTGGCCACGGGGCAAAGGCTGGTGCCTCAGGACACTCCGGCCTGACAATCTGCTGCAGGACCAGGACACCGAGGAATTCGTACCTCACACAGAGCCTTGGCTTCCCCCCATGCCAGAGCAAGGTTCCAGCCTTTCAAATGAGCGTGTCCAGCCGGCGCGAGCAGCCGGCTCCGAGTGAGCCGCCACCGGCTGGGAGAGCTGCCCAGCACCGGGCACAAACACGATGGGTTTGGAGCCGGATGGTTTCCCAGGAGAGCTGGAGCGGGACCCGCTTCCAGGCCGTGTGCTCTTCCCTGCGCACATATTTGGGCTCCCACGTTCCCAAGTTCTGCCGAGTACCAGCACCATCTGCTGGGTGTCTGCTGGGCACCCAGCAGCATTCCCCCGTGCCCTAACGGCCCCAATCTGGGGGGCACAGAGCATCTGCTCCTCTGTGCCCAAGGCAGGAACCTCAGAGGCTGCTCGAGGTGCCCAGGGGCACAGGCAGCCCCCACACCCCCAAACGCACCGCAGCCACGAGAGCTTTTGGAAGGGCAGAGCACAGCCCCAGGGGTGCTCACGGCCCTGAGCAGAGAGCTCTCTGCAGGCCAGACCAAGGGCTCACAGCCCTCAGCAGTGTGCAGCTGCCTCTGCCGGGTGCCTGGCTGGCAGCCGAGGCCGCAGACACATCTTGGGGACCAGTAGGTTCGATCGGACCCAGGCGGGTTGTGTGTCTGCAGTCCCTCTGCTGAGCAGAGCACTCCTTGAGAGGTAACAGAGGGCCCTTCCCAAGCCAGCACCGTGAGGGTGAAGAGTCTCAGACCCACACAAAGTCCTTCTCTTCCTAGTTGCCAGTGCTGTCCTGGTCAGCACCACGACAACTTCTTTCCAGAGCAGTACCCAGCTCCCCAGGAGCCTCACACCACCCCGGGCTGGCAGCCACGCTGCGTGTGCCAGCCACTCTCCTGCCTGTCCACCATCTCCCTCAGTCAACCATTTCTTATTCTGAAAGTCCCATATCCTAGAACTGTTTCTGCCCCACAGCAATTCACAGGGCAGATCCCTCCTCCCAGAGCATAACTTGCCCAACTGCTTCATCACAACTCGCAGCTAGCACGTTGAGTATCTCCTAACTACACATTTCTGGTGGTTTTTCATTCAGGCTGTGCTGCAAAGGCTCTTTATGAAACTCCTCCCAGTGACAATTACAGACTGATCTGCCACTCTGGGGGGTGGATTCAGGGACTTTTTATCTGCTTACAGATTCTTCCACAAGTGTAGAAACTGGCAAGATTCTTAATTACCTCTGACACAGCCTAGAGTCTAAACACAACACGAACACAAAGATTTGAGAGCAAGTGCTTAAGCTGTGAAGACAGTCCTCCCCAGAACAGGTGCTCTGTTAGGGGCCATCACAGTCGCCATGCCCCGACAAGACCCATCTGTGGCCCCCGACCTCCCAACATGTACCTCGGTGTCAGAGTCAGCATCATCACCCCTATGTAGCGGCGTTTTGTCTCTGCGTTGCCAAACCAAGAGCCTGTCGAGCAAAAAGACGACAGATGACAAGGCTGAAGGCAGATTTGCACAGCCACAAAGCCCACACGCCTCAGGGCAGACACTGTGCCCAGGGAGTCGTTCAGATTCCCCACCAACAGCTTGTTCCCGCCCCCTTTAGCAGTTAGAGCTCTACAGGCACTGCACACTGTGCTTTCCTGGTTTGAGCTGTCACTGTTCTGACTGAGAGCATCACTCCATAGTGTCAACATGACAACCAGATAGCAAGAGTCTGCATTAAACACATGATCACAGACACAAAGGAACAAAAAGAGGCAACGTTCCACAGGACTAAATTAACCACCAGCAGAATCCTGCACCTGCATCTCCACTGGTATGCACAAGGCTAAGTAGCCCCGTTTCCAGGCCATCCTTTCCCTTTCTGAACACCAACAGTCCACTCATTTTCCATACGTTGAGATCTAATGAGAAGTAGCAACGGATATAAAAAAAAATAATCCTCGCCTACTCCTGGGGACTTAAGTGCAAGCTACTTGGGACACTCTGAAAGCCTTTACTGGCAGCAGATGCAGGCCAGCGTCCTCCCTGTGGTCTGTTAGGCCCCTGTGGGCAGGGAAGAAGCAGCAGAGCCTTCCCACGGCAGGGAGAGCTTCATGCCAGATGGGAGAACCTTCTTACCCCCAAAGACTCTGAGTCCTGCTCTGCTGGGCCTGCTCTCAGAAGAAGGGCCTGGAGCCCAGCTGTGCCAGAGCTTCCCTCCCTCATCCTCTTCCCCTCATACCCAAGCAAGGAAGGACCCCACTCACTTTTGCGCTGCTCCTCCTTTTGCAGGAACTTCCGCAGCCGGTCCGAGGGGATAGCAAAAGAGATGCCCGAGGTCACCTTCATCGTGTTCACCCCAATCACTTCACCATCCTGCATGGAAAAGGGCGTTGAGCTGTCCTGCGTCACCGTGGAGACAGTCTGGAGTCTGCCTGCACACCCAGCCCTGCCCAGCCCCTGCTCCCATGGCCCGGCCAAGGCTGTGCAGGGTCCGCTCCCGCCGGCACAGCCCAGGCCGCCCCGGCAGCACCGGCCGCGCCAGCGCAGGGCTCAGCTCCACCGCACCAGGGTCCCGGCGGCTCAGGCTCCCCAGAACAGAGGCTGCACAAGGCTCCCATGCTGGGTCGACCCCTGCTCCTCCTCACAGGGGTCCGGGAACACATGCAGCCCCCCCCCCCCTCCCTCCTGGCAGCTGCCACGTGCACAAATGCCCCCACCGAGGGGCACAGACCAAAGGGCAGGTGGCACATCCCTGCCCCGCCAGCCAGGGTGCGAGCAGCAGCACTCACCAAGTTGACGAGGGGGCCCCCGGAGTTCCCAAACTGCAGCAGAGGAGAGAGCAATAAACTGGCCATGAAAGCAACATCCTGGTGCAGCAGCACCCGCGGCAGGGAGGCAGAGTCCAGACAACAGGGCCAGGCCAAGAAACGCAGCCCACACCCGGCCAGAATCCCTTCACCTCCCAGCGCTCTGTGTCTCAGCCTCCTGCGACCTCAGGGCACCCCCAGCCCCTGCCCAGGTCCCCCCGTGCCAGCTCAGGCCGGCGGGATGCGGTGCCAGCCCCCCTTACGTCAATCGCGGCGTCAGTCTGGATGTACTCCATGTCGGAGGCGGCCAGGCCCAGCTCCCGGCTGCCCCGCTGCGCAGAGCTGACGATGCCAGAGGTGATGGTGTTCTGCAGCGCGAACGGGCTGCCCATGGCCACCACGAACTCTCCCTGTCGCACCTCTGAGGAGCGCCCGAGGGGCAGGGTGGGCAGCGGGTGCTGGAAGAGAGGAGGATGAGGGTGAGCGGACGGGGCAGGGGGACAAGGGAGGTTCTCGGTGACCACAAGGCCCACCTTAGGCTTGATCTTGATGGTAGCGATGTCTGCAACCTGGTCCACGTCCTGCACCACGGCGTCGTACTGCTCGCCGCTGGCCAGCTTCACCCGCACGCGCCGCCGGTTCGCCACCACGTGGGCGTTGGTCACGATGAGCCCGTCCGGGGACACCAGGAACCCGGAGCCGTTGGAGATGGGCACATCACGGCCCGAAAAGGGGTGCCTGCAAGGCGTGTGCAGGGCAACGGTTGGACTAGGTGATCTTCGAGGTCTTTTCCAACCGAGATGATTCTGTGATGGGCAGGGAGGGGGGTCAGGGAGCTGAGGGAACTGGTGGGGACTCTGGGGAGGGCAGGCAGGGGCCCTGCAGACTGGGTGGCCCAGACTGGGAAGCGAGAGAAGCAGCAGGGGACAGTGAGGGTGTCTGGGCACCAGCATGATGGGGGAGACTCCTTCACTTCCCCATCTCAGGAGTCCGCACCACGAACACACACGCAACAGGGGAACAAGCAGGAAGAATCAGGAGTCTGGGCACAACGCAAAGGTAGGATCCAGCTGGGGCTACAGACACGGTGGGAAGCTCACGTGAGCGGAGAGTTGCAACAGCTGGCGCGGGCGCTTTGGGAAAGAGCACAAGGAGGAGGGTCGTGATCTGCACAAGCAGCCTGAACACGCCGAGCCTCGGCTGGGGCCGGTCACAACCACCTGGGAGGTGATGGGTACATATTCATCGGAGAGCCAGAGGAGGACTCATGATTGCAGACCTTGGTCCCGTGGGGGACAGCCACCCCCCCCCAGCAGGAAGGCTGGTGTCGAGTGGGGCAAGGGGCCCAGTGACACAGAACACAGAGGGCTGAGGCGATCCACACCTTTTTGCCTTGTTCCTTGTTTCTCCCAAGTCCCTGTGCCCTGAGGCAGAGCCTGTGGGAATGCAGCATTACAGAGGATCAAGGGAGGGATTGCTGAAGCCAACGGGATATGCACAAGTCCACAGCACTGCAGGATACACAGGAGGGGCTGGCTGATGCCCCTGTGAGTGCTCAGAGGTCACAGCAGTGGTAAAAGGGGGCTCCTGAGGGCTGGAAGAACAAACATCCCACCAGCCTGCAAGATTGCCAAGAAAGAGGGTCCTGAAAACTGCTGGACAGCCAGCTTCGCCCTTGTCTCTGGGGAAGCTATGGAGCAAATGCCCCCAGAAACCACCTCCCGACAGCACTCAAGGAGGTGACTGGGAGCAGCCAGCACCAACTTACTAATGGCAAATCATGGTTGTTTAACTTAAGCAGGCTCTCAGCACAGCCCCTTCTAGCCACACAGGTGACACTTGGTCTGATAATCAGATAAAGTGAAGGGAAAATTGTCTGGACCACCCAAAGTCCAGCTGGTGGCCAGCAGGCCTCAGGGACGGGGCACTGCCATTTAATGCCTTTCATGTTCATGAAGGGACAGGACACTGCACACACTCAGCAGGCCCTGCTGGTTACTGGAGGGAGCGGGCAACAAGCTCAAGGGCAGCGTTACTATTCAGAGGTGCCTTGACAGGCTAGAGATGCAGGATGGGAAGAATGTTATGGAGTCCAAAGGTAAACGCAAGGTTGTGCTCCTGGGACAGAATAATCCTGCACCACAGGGCAGCCTAGGGCCAATGCCTAGAAGGCAGCTTTGCTGAAACGGTCCTGGAGGACAAGAAAGTGGCCATGCAGCAGTGGCACGTCCCCGAGGCGAAGGCCGGTTGCATGCTGACTGCGTGCACGGGCAGCAGGTGAGGGAACAGATCCGTCCCTCCTGCAGTACCTGGGGGACCCCACCTGGATGCTGCGCCCGGTTCAGGCTGCCTGGGACACGAGATGGGGCGGCCGCGAGAAAGGACGGCGGAGGCCCCGGTGGCCGGGGAGCTGCACCGTGCAGGGAGGCTGAGGGAGGGGGGCTGTGCAGCCGGGAGGACGGGGAGGGCCAAGGGATCCCTCCCCGGCGGATGATGGGGCCAGACCCTTCCCGGAGGGGCAGGACGGGAGGAGACAGGACAAGGTCAAGAGGGAAACTTCCCCATCAGGTAGCGGGGGGCTGTGGACCGGGACAGGGGCGGCCGCCCGGTGCCGGTACCTGCCCACGATCTCCACGTAGACCAGCGCGGGCGCCGTCTTCTCCACCACATCGGCGATGAAGTTGAAGGCGGCGCGGGGCGAGGCGGGCGGCGGCGGGGCGGGCACGGCGGCTCGCAGCGCGGGCAGCGCGGGCCGACGGCCCTCACCCTCCCGGGCCCACAGCAGCACCAGCGCCGCCGCCCCTGCGCCCAGCGCCGCCGCCAACGCCCGGCCCCCGGCGGAGGGTGGTGGTGGAGGCGGTAGCGGGGAGGGGGGCGCCGCGGCAGCCCCGCACAGCGGCCGACACCACGGCACCGCGCCCGGCCGCAGCGGGACCCGCGCCCACCGCGCCAGCGCCGCCATGTTGCCCCGGCGCGGGGCACGCTGGGAGCCGTAGTCCCGAGGCGGAGGACTGCCGGAAGCTGTAGCCCTGCCGCGGGGCACGCTGGGAGCTGTAGTCCCGCCGCCGGGTGCGCCTGTAGCCGTAGCGCGGCCGCCGGCGGGGAAGGACGGGGAGACTTCGCGGCGAGAGCATCCCGCCGGACCCCCCGGCCACCGCCCGTCGAGGGCCCGCGGCGAGCAGGAGGGAGCAGGGGTCTTGGGGGGCGGCGCCTTCCCGGCGTGCACCGCGCCGCCCCTCCCAGGCTGCCCCGCGCGGGCCAGGCGGGCGGCCGCGGGGGAAGATGGCGGCGGGTGTCGCGCGCCCCTGAAGCACCGGGTGCGGCGGGAATGGAGCCTCCTGCGGCCCCGGGCCCCGAGCGGCTCTTCGATTCGCACCGGTGAGAGCCGCGGGGCCTGCGGGGCGCGCGTTGTGCTCTCCGCGTTTCGCGGCGGTGGGCGGTGGGCGGCGGGCGGCGGGCTGCCGGCGGAGGCCCGGGGGCTCGGGGTGTGCCGGGGGAGGCCAGCGCAGGAAGCTGGCCTGTCCCTGGAGGGAGTCCCCGGGGGCCCGCTGCGAGAAGGGGTGTCCCACGGGGGCTCCGTGGAGAAGGTCGGGCGGTACCGGACGGGGAGTAGTGAGAGTCCAGGATGTGCCCCGGACGCCCGCGGGGAGGCTGGGGATGGGCTGGGTGTCTGGTTGGGGAGGTTCTGGAGGTGACACAGAGCGGGGGACGCAGGGTGGTCCCTGGGAGGGCCCGGGCAGGCAGCTGGGCATCGCCCGTCCCGTGTGTCCTAGCCGCGCTCTGCTGCTCTCTGGTTCTACAGGTTTCCGACCGATGGGTTCCTGCTTCTGGCCCTGCTGCTCTACGCGCCCGTGGGGCTCTGCCTGCTCGTCCTGCGCCTCTTCATCGGCGTACATGTTTTTCTGGTCAGCTGCGCCCTGCCTGACAGTGTGCTGCGACGGTGCGTGAGCTTGGCTGTCCCCAGGGCACGGTGTTCCCCGGGGGAGGGGGGTGTGCACACACTGCTGGGGGGCAGCGTGGGGTCTCTAGTTTGGGGTCGGTAGCCATGGAGGCTTGGCTCATGCCGAGGTTTATGGGGGAGCGGTGCTCTCAGGACTTTTTGTTCCCAGGACGCACGAAGGTCCTTTCTCTGCCAAGACCGAAGCTGGCAGTTGCCTCTGGAGTGCTCAAGGCATGATCTGAAACACTTGGATCAGCTGGGTACCCTGCTAAGAAATTCTGTGGTGGCTTGCTGCCCTGTATTTCATGCTGCAGCCACCGCTCCGCAGGCAGCCTGCAGCCCGACAGCTCCTGTCCCAGACATCTGCCATGTTGTTTCCATTTTGTACCAGTGTCCTTTGTTAAGGCCCACGAATTCACGGGTTTCTGTTCGCTCTGTTGGATGTGTCAGCCAGCAACAGCTCAGACTGCAGGGCTTGAGGAAACCGCTTTCCCCCCCCAGGTTTATCGTACGTGTGATGTGCTCAGTGCTGGGCTTATTTGTGCGGCAGAATGATCCCCGGCTTCGTGATGTCAATGTGAGGGTGTATATTGCCAACCACGTGACACAATTTGATCACAACGTCATCAACCTTCTGACCTCATGTAATACGGTGAGTAGCTCAGAGCCGAGCATGGCCGGTCTGGAAGCGCCTCTTTCCAAGAGAAGTGCACAGAGAGCTCTTCCAGAATTGAGGTATTGCCATGGTCGTCTTCAATTTTCATTTGTTAACCCAGGATTGCACAAGCCTTGAATTTTTTTCTGTGGTTCAGAGTCCTGCTCTTAGGCTCTGCGTGAAAAAATGAAACAGGGCGAGGAGGAACAGGAAATGTTGCAGTGGGTATTGATTTTATTGAAAGAGAGTGGGCATATCCTAGCATCTGCATCTTTTTTTGGCCTTTCAAATAGGTGGTGTCAGAAGCAGGGTTGGCTGTGGGGTTTTCATACAGCATCAGGTGCAAGTTCTGTGTGTGTGGACAGTGCAGAATGTGGGGGGGAGTGGTGTGGCAGGGCAGGCGTGCGCTGGTTATTCTGCTGGGCTGGTGGTTGTGTAACTTTCCCTGGACACTTGTGAAATTCCTTATGTGTGGAGTTCTGGAATCAACAGACTGAACGTGCCTGGGAGTGAATTGGTTGGTTCTGTGTCCTGACCAGCGGTAGCTCTGCTCCTTACCTGGAGAAAATCAACTTGTGGAAGTAGTGTGTCCTTTGCCAAGTGTGTTAGGAACTACTGGGGGGAACATGTGGAAACATGGTTGTCACCCAGAGCAGGGGGGTGGTTCATTTCTCTGGCAGGTGGGATAGTCTGAACTGAAGATGAGGAATCAAATTCCTATGGAACTGGGGTCAGAGCATCTACTGAAGACTGGCAGTAACACATTCTCTGCTACTAGAGCTTTTATCCTGCAGGTTGCCCCCTCTGCCCCCAGAGGGATTTTTGCTGAGAAGCAGGAACTTTGTCTCCCGCTGTGCTCTGGGGGGGCAGGACAGCAGCTCTCCCTCACTCTTGCTTTCCCTCACAGCCGGCACTGAACGGTGCCCCTGGCTTCATCTGCTGGTCGCGGGGATTCATGGAGCTGGGAGTGACAGGCAGCCGCGCGGAGCTGGTGGATTCCCTCAAGGTGTATTCGTCCCACCGGGGAAACCCCCCGCTGCTGCTGTTCCCGGAGGAGGCTGCCACCAACGGCCGGGCCGGCCTGCTCCGCTTCAGGTACTGCGGGGGCGATCGCGCCGGCCTCGCGCTGTGCGGCCGGGGCACTCACTGCTGAACTCCTCCCTTCCAGCTCCTGGCCGTTCTCGGTCCTGGACGTGGTACAGCCGGTGGCCCTGCGAGTTCAGAGGCCGTTGATCACTGTGGTGAGTCGGGGCGTGGGGCCGGGCGCCGGGGGGGTCTTGGCCGGGCCCTCAGTTCTGCTGCTGCTTTGAGTCCTGGGGGCGGTGCTGCCCGGCCTGTGTCCCACCACCCCAGGACTAGGTTCAGGGCCAACGCTGTCCCTTCTCGGGGAGCTTCTGCTAAGTCAGTACTCTTAACGACACTGGCAACGTTTTAGTGGCTCTACCAGCGTGCCATCTGGCTTCCGTGGCTGTAGCATCAGTGTGTCCATCTCCCCCTGAGCTCCTTTCTCAAGGGCTCTGAAGGAGCAGCCCCAGCCCCCCGGGACCGGCTGACGAGCCGAGGGTCACGCGGGGCGCTCCGCAGCAGGCTCTTGGACTCATGTCTCCCAATGCCCACGTGTAACGTGATGCAACAGGAGCTTCGGAAAAGTGGCAAAGTTCATGATGATAATACTAGTGCTTCTGATAGATTGCAACGAAGCTTTTCTCAGCTTATTTACAGTGTGAGATTTTGTTGAATTTCTTATTTCTTGGTGTGATTTATGGATCTATTTGATTAATAGACACATTTTATAGTTGTCTGACGTTTTAGTTGATTCTTTATTGTTTGTCTTTTTAAGGTAGTAGGGCACAGTGGTTAGACTTAAAGCCACTTACCAGCAGGTCACAAAACCTCGCTGCCCAGACTGAAGCATCAGCAGGCGGGTGTTTTTGAAGGGAGATTCTGTTTGGGATTAGGTCTTTGCCCAGTGCTGTTCAGTATTGTTACTGGCACTGCAGATGGCAATATTGAGATCCCCGCTGGTAAGGAAGAAGCTGGAGCTTACTGGTTGTGATCCAGTGCACCGCTGGTAGGTGCTGGTGGTCTACGGGCGTGTAGCAAGAGGAGGAGCTGGCAGGGTGAGTAGTGCAGTTTTAGCTGGACGTGCGCAGAGATGAAAACTGCTGAAATACTACACGAAGCTTTGGTAACCCTGCTGCTGAGAAAGTGGGGCAGGGGTGGAGAGAGCTCGGGGAGGCCGTAAGCATGATGCAGAATCCAGAGAGTGCTTAAAGACACTCAGCTTAATCAGCTTATCAGAGAGAAGGCAGAGAGACTGTTGTGGATAGCTGCTTGCACGGTGGAGAAGAGGCTTAAGAGTGGAGAATTATTTCTTTCTGACAAAGCCCGCGGCAGCAGTCTTTGCAGGTGCTGAGACTAAACGTTGGTACCGCGCAAGTTAGTTTTCTAACAGTGAGGATACTTTAAATTTCTGAGTGATTGCTCGTGGGAGAGCTGTCCTGTTCCAGGCTGTTCATAAGGAATATCTGATCTTTTTGTGGTTTTGGCTCCTCCAAGCTATTCTGTGAGATGGGACAAGTTGTGTATTTGTCTGCGCCTCCTTTCCTTCCTGTCAGGGAGAACAGCAGGCACGTAACTGGAGATCTGTTTGAAGATGCTGGTCATAGTCAGTTCTTGGCTCAGGTTTTACTTTCAGAGGTTGATTCCCTCATGCACATTGGCTAAGTACATTGTGGTGGATTTCTGATGTGATTTTAAACCATCAGAAACTTCCGAGGACCAGAGATGCGGTACTTTGACTGGTTTGATCAGTGTTTTACAGAAAGTTTTCTTAGCCACTTATGTGACACTAGGCTCAGCAAACCACCAAATCTGGGTTTAAGAAGGAATTTTCTCCTGCTCCAAGTGGCTGGAATCTTGAAGGAGGGTGGTGTTCTGTCAGCAGAACTGGAGTCTGGCTGTTGGCATCACTGTAAGGCGTTTAACTGCAGGTTTCTTAGATCTGTTTATCCAGGAGGTGAGGCTTCTCTGTGTTACCCTTGGTGCTTTCTGGGCTCTGCTCACATACAGAACCTCTCCCCAGGCCACCAAACAAACCAGCGTGAGGCCTGTCTTGGGGCTGTGTGGCTTAGGTCAAGGGCGAGCTCGGGTGTAAAAGAAGCCGAGGCAGCTGCATTGTGAGCTGCAGATCTTGAGGTGGAGTTATCACCAGCTTGTGGAAAGCGTGGTTGCTGCAGGATGAAAGTAACCAGCTGCAAAACCCTAGGAACATTCCATAGGGAATTCTCTGGAATCACTGAAGAGCAGAGGTGGAGGGGACTCTGGAGCTCTTCAGCTTAGCTTTCTGCTCCTGCCTGTGTCTGGGGCTGCTGCTTGGCACCGTGTCCTGCTGAGACTGGTGGAGACCCCGCGCCGGGGCGTCTCTGCCAGTGCTGCTGGTTGTGGTACTTGCTAGGGAAAAGTTGATGTACTTATTTTTAGGAAAAGGAAGAAAGTAATAAATTACCGCTCGCCTTTAATGATTGATCTCCAAAGAGAATAGTTGTTTAAGCCTGCGCAGTGCAGCCTGTTTGGAAACGAAGAGATAAAGCTTACGGGAGTTGAGGCGTTACACGGGCCATTCCCATCAGAATAAGAGAGGATTGTTTGTGATCTAAGGAAGCCTTAGTAGGTCTCGAGGCATTTTCAGTCCGTTCTAAAGGCACGGTCTAGTAGAGAAGGTGGGGATATTAAAGGGAAGTCTTGCTGTCCTGGTTGGGGATGACTCGAGGCAGTGAAAACTGCCTCTCTCGCCCTGCTGGTGCAGGTGGGGCCTTGCTCTCGCTGCGCTGAGTTTGCCATTCTCTCTTGCCCAGCCTCTGCCTCTCCCTGCCCGCGTACCTGTCACCCGCTGGGTCACCATGGGGCTCAGCTGTGTCCCACCCACCACCTCCCCGACAGAGACTGGCCTGCCCGCGTGCTGGGGGCCGCGCTCTCACTCTGCTCTCTTCCCCAGAGTGTGGCTGACTCCTCCTGGATTACAGAGCTGCTCTGGACCTTCTTTGTTCCCTTCACAGTTTATCAAGTAAGGTACTATCTCTCTCTCTCTCTTTCATTTGGGGCAGGGCTCATGGGGGGGCAGAGTGCCTGACGTTTTTGCCGTTGTAGGAAGAGATCTTTTGGTAGGCGCTACCGCGCGCCCTCGCTGCGGTGTCTCAGCATGGCTTTGTTCAGTGGGATTTGGTCTGTGCCAGGTCCAGCTTCTGAAGCGGAGAGGGCTCTTGGTTCCTGTGTTCAGTTGCTGAAGAAGAGGAGTCTCTTGGGGCTTTTATGTTGAGTTTGCCAGGTTTATTTTTGAAGCTAGCTGCTCTGCTGTCACTCGCCCCAGGGTTGCTGGGGTCCTGCGGGTGATTCCCTGCCGACAGCTCAGTCCTCCAGCGTCTGTCTGTTCCCTGTGATCCCTTGTGAGTCACAGAGGTAGTTCAGACACCTGCCTATGGCCCAGCTGAGCCCAGACTGGCTGTGTAGCTTTGGCATCATAAGGGTCCACGGCAGCAGAAGGGGCTTGGAATCAAATTTAGGCATCGGGGTATTTCAGTCAAGTCTTGTGCTGTAGCTTTCCCCAGCCATATCTGGCTCGAGTCTTGCTGATCCGTTTTCTCCTTTCATATTAACAGCAGTGTCTCCTTATCTGGGGCCTCTCTGGGAACTTCATTAGGAGATACTTAATGCTTGAGTGCTAATAAAGTTTCAGTGAGCCAGTTTTGTCTGCTGAGCTGTGCCTTGCCCTTAATTTTGCAAGCTGGTGTTGAGGTTTGACACTCATCTCACGGGGAGAGGTTTGGGGTGAGCAGGGAGAGCTGAGGTGGGGATAGCAGCGTTGCACGGCTGATGCCAGAGAGGGCTGGCTCCCCCAGCAGCCCGAGGAGCAGTCAGCCCAGTGCTGTTGTCCCCATTCAGGTGGATGCCGTCTGTCCCCAGACGAGCTGAAGAACTGAGTGAGGATTTTGCGCTCCGAGTTCAGGAGGTAGGAGGATGATGTGGGAGAGGGATGTGTAGGGCTACTGCAACTTGGGATGGTCACAGAGGAGAGCGGGGTGCAAGCAGAGTTGCAAAGGGCGTTTCTGGATGGGTGTATTTCTACGATGGGAACTCTGGCCCGTGTTTATTGCCCCTTACAATTACTCAGGTTTTCCCTGGCTAGTTTGCCACCCCCCATTTATCCTTTCTGCCAATTACCAAGGCTCTCCCCATCTAGTTCAAACCTTTCGCTCCCTTTTCACAGTCCCGCAAACCACATAAAGCAGTTGTTTCTCCACCTTTCCCTTATGTGCTGGGTACTTCATAGCTCCTGTACCAAAGATCTTGTATCTCCCTGTCAGCCTGTCTTGGCAGGATGATATTGCCTGCTCCTGGTCCTTCATGTGCTCCATGCGACACTGAAAGGCATCACTGAGGCCCTGGAGAAATCAGTTCCCAGTCCTCTTGCCCTCGCCGTGGCTCCACGCAGGCCTGTACATCTGATACACTCCCCTGCGAGATGGGAATGCCTGGGTCGTGCGTGTTGGGTGTCGTGTACATGTGGCTCTTCTCTGCGTTTCTGCAGCTCTTGGCCATGGAGCTGGGTGTGGTATCCACACGGCTCACTGCAGCAGACAAAACCGAGCACATGAAGAGGCTGAGACACACGTCGCTTCTCCCCTTTGCCCCAGGTGGGTGTCCTGGGTAGTGTCCTACCTCCGAACTGCCACTGGGGCTTTGCCTTTGGGGAGGCCTCGGTTGCTGCTGCGTGGAGGCAGAGGAGAAGGCTCCCTGGCAGCGGGGGCTGCCTGCGAGCTCCAGGCTGGCAGGAGAGGACCGTGCGCTTTCTCACCGCGCCAGCTCACGGGAGAGGGGCTGTTGCAGCTCGAAGGCCGTGCCCCCTCTTGTGCCCACTGCTCTTTCTCTCACAGCCTCAAGCCAGCCCCTGGCAGCCAGGCCCAGGGTGCCTTCCAGCCTGACTGGCGCTGCTCCTGAGGACGTGCGGATCACAGCGATGGCTCAGCGGGTCAAGGAGGTGCTGCCTCACGTGCCTCTGGAGGTCATCAGGATAGACCTGGGTAAGCGAGGCCTGGGCTCCTGGCAGGGACACAGGGTCACCTTCCGTGCCAAGTCTCTGCAGTACCTGAAAGCAGAAACCTCGTCCCCGCTGTGCTGCGGAGCGCAGCGGCAGCAAGGGTGTGAGTGTCCTGCTGTGGTGGCTCCCTCTCTAACAGATCCTCTGTCCCTGCAGCCCAAACCAACTGTGTGGATACCACCATTGCCAACCTGCTGGAGGGGAGAGTACCCTTCTTCCCTGAAAGCAAGGAGGCTGGTCCTGACCTGCCTGTCCCATCTACCTCCCAGGCTGCAGCTGCTTCTGGCATCCAGGGCTCCATGGCTGTGCCGCCTTCCAAGGTACTTCTGGTGGTTTGTTGTCTCCTCTGGTCTGATGGCTTGTGGCCAGATCACGGTGGCTCATGTTCAGGACTAGCCATGAGGTCAGGGGAGTGGAGCATTTCAAACTGAAGATTGAACTGCTGTGCCGGGTCCTTGCAGAGCTGCTAAGAAGGTCTCCTGGTGTTGTCTGACTGTCTCCTGATGGCTCTTGTGCTTTCTGTTCCAGCCAGCCACAAAGCAATTTGCAAAGTCCCCTGTGGAGCGGCATCTGTCCTTGCAGGAGCGGAAACGAGCCTTGTACGACTATGCCAGGAGGTGAGAGCCTGCCCAAGTCCCCGCACCTGCCCCGTGCACGGGTCAGCCCCCGCTTTGCCCCCGCCCTCCCGCTCCTCTCCTCCGCCCCAGGCAGCAGCACGGCCGCAGGGAACACGCTGAAGGAGCGAGGAGGCAGGTGTCTCTGCTCCCCTGTGTGCTGGCCCCTAAATTGCCACTGGGCCCCTGGCTGCAGGGACACTTGCTGGAAACAGCTGCTGAGGAACAGGGCTTAGCAAAACCACCTCATCAGGTTCTTTGGTGTCACGGATTGGACTGATAGAAGTCATTGTGGGACTGTAGATTTCTTTGAAATTAGTGTTGATGCTGTGGAACGCTCATTTTAGGAAGAAGTTTGCTGTTTGGCAAGAGGGACAGTGCAATTAACCTTCCTCAGTATAAGTGGAGAATTACAGAGAACAGGGAGCGAGTTTGACCTTTGTGCATGATCCTGATGAGGCAGTACTGCAACAAGGGTCCAGCTCTGGCGTCTGGGTCTTTTTTTAGAAAAGGTACAGAAAATTCAGAATGAGTTTGGAGGGGAAGTTAAAGTCTGTTAAACTTCCTGTGCATGAGATGGCACGCTGTAATCTAATTCTGGGTGAAGGAACCAGGTCCGGAGAGGCTGTTTGAGAGGGAAGCAGAGCAGTAACTGAGGGTTAGAAGTTGGAGGCAGACAGACTTTGCGCAGGTAACAGGGCAGTTGTTTCTGAAAAGGAGATGAATTTATCAGTGGAATAAGCTTCCTGCAGAAATCACGGCTTCTCGGTGCCTGGGTGTTCCCTGGCGAGTGGCTGTGGCTGACCCTCTGGGCGATGGCAGAGGTGAGGGGGCGCTGGGAAGGGGAGAACCCACCCTGTGTTGCGCTCGGGCATGGCACGGAGCTCTGCAGTGCTCCAGGAGAGCTCGCGGGGGCTCGGGGGTCGGTTAAACCTTGGAGAGCCGGTGGCCGTTTGACACGGCCTCAGAAGCGGGAAGTTCCCACGGTTGGGAGTCGAGGCTAGACACGTCCCAAGTGCCCGTTTCCAAAGGGCTAGTCCTGCATGGCTCCGGGAGCCTCTGGGTCACCAAGAATTTAATTTAGACAGATCTGTTTTTCTGAAAGATCATTTCGGTTTAGAGGAATTTCTTCTCAGAACAGTCCCACGGCACAGATAACGTTAGATGTCCTCAGAGCTGCCCCCCAGACTTTTCAGCGTGAGCACGGTGGTAGCCGAGGGCTCTTGCCGGATCCATTGGGCGCGATCTGTTCAGCAGCAAAGAACGGAGCCTGGAAGTCCCTGCCTGTGGGTTCCCCGCCTGACCTTGTTGCAGATCTTTTACGTCCCTTTTCTGGGGCCGCTCTGGCTGTGCAGTGGTGATCTCTGTCCGTTCCTGGGAGGCTCCCGGTGGGATCCGGGAAGGCGGCTGCCCTCCTCCTCTGCCGTTGCTGCCGGAAGGGCCCTGCCCGCTGCCCAGGCTCGCGAGCAGCAGCGCCTGGCTCCGGCTCAGCACCAGCCCCCGTCCCTCGGCCCTTTCAAGCTCAGAGAAGTTTCGCAGCTCAGGGCGGGTGCAGCGGTTTCTTTCTGTAAGCGCTGAGCGCTGGCGGCTCAGCGGCGCGGCCCTTCTCGGGGTAGGTGTTTCCAGCAGGGCTCTCCTGCAGCCGGCCGGCGTGGGACGGGCCGGTGGCCGCAGGAGGCCGGTGTCACCGCTCCGCTCGCCTCCGTGTTTCAGTGTGTGCTGACGGGACGTTCCGGTCGCGGGCCGGTACCGCGCGGCTTGGTGGAAGGGCCGGGGCTCCGCGGGCAGGGCGGCCCGAGGCCCGGAGCCGGGCGGGCAAACCGGCGCTGGCCCGCGCTCCGTTAATGCCCCGCCGGCGCCGGGCGCTCGGCCGGGTTTTCTTAGGCCAGACTGAAGCAAGGACGAGGCCGGTGCGAGCGAGGGGAGCGGGGAGCGGCCGGGCCTGCGGCTGCACCCCCGCGGCGCCTTCAACCCCCCCGGTCCCGGTCCCCTCACCCTCCCCGCCCCCGCCCCTGCCCCTCGCGGTTCTCCCCCCGCTTCCCCCCCGGGCGGTGGCGGTTCCCGGTGCCGGTGCCTGACGGCGGTCTCTCCCGCAGGAGGTTCGCCCAGAAGCACGGCGCGGCGCGGGCCGGCGGCAGCCCCTGAGCGGCGGGGCGGGGCGGGGCGGGGCCGGGAGCGCTCGTGCCCTGCGCGGCCGGGCCGGGCCGCGCCCCCTGGCGGCGGAAATAAACGGCGGCAGCGTCTGGCGCGGGTCGGCTCTGCGCGCGCCGAGGGGCGGGGCACCGGGGAGGGGCGGGGCGGAGGGGGGTGGCACCGGGAGGGGGCGGGGCCAGCGCCGCTCCGTGCGGCTCCGCACGCGCCGCGGCCGCCGCCCGCTCTCTCACCGCACGTAGGCGCCGCTTAAAGGGGCAACGCGGCGGGCCCGGCGCTTCCCGGGCCGGGCGAGCGGCGGCCGGTGACCGCGGGCCCGGGGCGGCGCTGGAGACGATCCCTACGGGGTCCCGGGTCTCTCCGGCGCCGCCGCCCAGGCGTCGACCCCGCGGGGCCCAGAGGACGGAGCCGGTGCCCTTTTAAGACGCGGGCTCCCGGTGCCGGTGGTTTTATTTACATGGGGGCTCGCGGGCGTCACGTGGCTGGCAGAGCGGCGGGGGCTGAGCGCGGCGGCACCCGCGGGGCCATGGCGGGACCCGGCGACGACGGTCAGCGGGGGGCGGCGGCACCGGGGGGCACGGCGGGACCCGGGGGGCTGGGCCGGCGGGGGGGCCGGGCGGGCCGGCGGGACCTGGGGAGAGGGGGCAAGTCAGGGGGGAGCCCGGGAGGGCGTCCGGGGTGGGCTGACAGGCACCGGGGGTCCCGGGCAGGTGGGTGCGCACCGGGTGGGCTGATGTGCGCTGGGAGGGGGGCGGATCAGCGGGGTCCCGGGCGGGCACCGGGGGACCGGGGCAGTCCCGGGGAGGGGGGTGCGCCCAGGAGCGGCCCTGGGGCACGGGGGGTGGGTGTGCGGGCCGCCCCGCGTCAGGCACCGCGCTCGCCGCTCCGCGGTGCGGGATGCGCCCGGGGGCTCCCGGTCGGGACGGGCTGAGCCGAAGAGGCCCCGGGACCGGAGTGGGCTGTGCTGGCGGGCCCGGGACCGCGCGGGGGCCAGGCCGGTGCTGGGCTGACGGCCCCCCCAGGCTCCTGGGTGGAGCTGCGGTGTGGCCCAGGGTGCCCCGAGCCCGCGCCCTCGCGGTTCTCCTCCTGCCACGCCGACGTGGAGCGGATGCTGCTGGAGGCCCAGCTGGAGACGGAGAGCGGCGACGGGTGAGTCCCGAGGGGAGGGCCTGGGCCCCCGGAGTCCTGCGCGGCCAGGGCGGGTGTCGGGGGGCCGAGGGGCGGTGCGGGGTGCTGAGCGAGGCCGTTACATTTGCAGTGCCGTGTTCACGTGGGGCTCCCCGGCTCGGGGTGACGACGGAGCCATCCAGGAGAACGAGCAGCCCGGGGAGAGTGAGCGGCTCCCTCCCTGCAGCCAGTGCCCGCCTGGCTGCCCCCACCCCCGGCAGGTAAGGGAGTGACACCCCCCTCTCTCCCCGTGCTGCCCCGTGGGCCGTGCCGTAGCTCTTACCGGCCCTGCGTCTCTTCCAGCGGGATGTGCCAGAGGGAGCCGAGCGAAGGGAGCGACGCCTGCCAGCGCCCCTGGGCTGGTCTGGTGCCCCCCGCCCGCAGCACCTGTCACCCAAGTAAGGCTCCTGCCCCCCCTGCACGTCTTGCTGCCCCCCCCACATGTCCTGCTGCCTGCCCCGCACGTCCTGCTGCCCCAGGCCCGCTGCTGGGCTCGGCCCTCTTCCCTCTGGCCCCTTTAACCATGCCCTTTTCCCAGGGAGTTTGCCTTTGTGTGCTCCCCCCAGCCGGTGCTGTGGAGCCTGCAGGGAGGTGCAGTGGGGAGGAAGAAGAGACTTTTCAGTTCAGAGCTGCTGCTGCTCTTCATCCCCTCGCTGTTGCTCAGCCACGTGCTGACACTGGGACTGGGGTGAGTTTCCAACAGGGCCGACCATGGCCAGAACCAACCCCGCGGGTGCAGGCGGGGTGGGCCCGGTGCTGCGGGGTGTTGGGGCCAGCCGGACTGTCCCCGTGGGAAACTGGGGGGGGGAATGCCCCTGGACCTGGACCACCTGCCCTTGGGCGCTGCCCTGCACTGCTCCTCCCAGCAGCCGTGGTCCCCGTGCCGGTGCCTTACGGCCACTCTCTCCAATCCAGGATCTACATCGGGAAGCGACTGGCAGCCTCCTCGGCAAACCCGCTGTGAAGAGCTGGGCGGCTGCACCGTCCCGCGCCCGGAGGGAGCCCAGCCCCGGCGCAGCCCAGCCGCGCCCAGGCCTCGTGTTTGTGGCATCAGGCGCCATCTCCCCTCGTCCCTTCTGTAGCCCGGGGAGCTGATCCTACGCTCCCACATAGACGGGAACCTACTGATGGCAGCTCCCTGCTGCAGGCAGCTCCTGCACCCCCTCCCTTGGTTACGGGTCCAGGTTCCTCCTCTTTAACACAAGACTGTAAATAGAGTCCCGAGTCTGCGCCTCTGCGCCGCCGCATGCGAATAAACAGCCTCGTGCCCGCGCGGGAGGCGCAGCGAGCTCCCCCGGTCCCTGGGCTTCCCTGGCGCGGGGTCGCGGGAGGGGGGCACCGTGCCAGGGCCCCGGGTTGGGCTGTGCGGGGGCTCACGCGGGGTTCTTAGTCCCACAGCAGGGCACCTGGCTGATGCGTTTGTCCTTTATTAGTGGCTGGTGGCCGTGGGCTGCTGCAGCGGGGAGGCGGGGGCTGGCCGCTGGCCCGGCACGGGCAGCAAAGCCGGGTTGGGGCAGGAGGAAGAGCTGGTGCGGCGGAGCAGGGGCGGCCGCGGGCGGCCGCTGGGTCAGAGCTGGGACAGTCGCTTGGACTTTGGCGGCGGAGGCGGCGGTGACTTCAGCGCCTTGTTCCCATCCGGCGGCAGCACGGGGGGCATCTGCAGGCAGGGGGGCAGTTATGGGGGGCGGGGGGCACAGGGGGCCGGGGGCTGGGGCCGGGCTGTACCTTCCCTGCAGTGGTGTCGCTCTGCTCCAGGAACGTCTCGTAGACTGTAGGGCTGATCTTGCGGGGCAGCGGCGGGACCTTGCTGGCGCTTTTCACCCGCCCGCCAAAGCCGGTGGGAGACACGGACAGCCCTGCGCGGGCAGGGGGTGGGCTGGGCAGAGCAGCCGGCCCAGGGGGCGCCTCGGGGTGCCCTGGGCTGGCTGTCGGGGTGCCCTGGGCTGCCCAGGCCAGCTCTCCTGCCTGCAGGAGCAGGATGGCCCTGGGTGGAGGGGCTGGGGGTGGCACAGGGGGGAGACCAGCTGGGAGTGGGGGGCTGGCCCCTGTGGGGAGCTGCTCCGGGCACTGAGCCCCCGCAGCGGGAGGTCTGGGATCGGTGACCGGCAGCTCCATGGGAGGGTTTGGTGGGGAACGTGTGACCTGTGTGGGCAGTGAGGGCTCCTGCCTGCTCCTGGCCGCAGGACGGGCCCGTGGCACCGTGGGGATGGGGTGAGTGGGTGGGGGTGTCAGTGCTGGGGTGGAGACAAGGACTGGAGGCTGCTGGGGGCTGGGGAAGGTGCCCCCCAGCCCTGCCAGGGGTGGGGGGGCTGGGAAGGCACCTCGAGACGGCGGCATTGTGGGGGTACCTGCGGGGCTGGGCTGGGAGCTGGGCGCGTCTCGGCTCGGCAGAGGCTGTTTCCCTTCGGAGCTGCCCAGGCCGCTCTCGTTCACGTTGTAGGAGAGTCGCCGCTTCTCGTCCTGGGGTGCAGAGGGGAGGCTCAGCACCTTGGGAGGGGCCAGGCTGGGTCACCCCCCCAGGAACGGGGGAGCCTCTGGCAGGGCGTGCTGCTCCCAGCGCGCTGCCCGCACTCCCAGTCTCTAGCGCTCCCTGCCCTCAGCCCCCGGCGGGGCCTGGCGCTGCTGGCTGGGCCAGGGGCTCAGGGTGCAGCGGGAGGGGCAAGAGCGGGGCCCTGGGGAGGAGGGGGGACCCGGGGACGTCACCTTGGGCTCCGGCAGCTCCGAGATGGACTGGCGTGGGTCCTGCCGCCGGTACCCGAAGAAGGTGCTGGAGCGGTTCTCCCTGCGCTCGCTCCTGCGCTCCTCGCTCTCGGCGGGGCGGGGGGCAGCCTTTGGGGTCGGGGGTGTCTCCGTGCTGTGGAGCAGCCATGGCTGGTGAGGAACAGGCGGGTGGGGGGGGAATGGGGGGCAGGGCTACGCCCTGGGTCACCAGACCATGGCCAGGAGTGGCCGCCCTCAGCCGGGTGCCAGCACCATCTCTGGCAGAGCCCAGCAGCGGGTGCATGGGGGGACAAGCCAAGCGCGGGGGACAGTGGTGTGCGGGGCTGCACGTGGGGTGTCTCTGCTCCGTGTGACCCCGCGGGGAAAGGTCCCTCCAGGGCAGGACGGACCCCTGAGATGCAGTTTGGTGTGAAGGGGAGCTGGGAGGGCAGTGGGCTGGAGGGTGGGAGAGAAGCATCTGGGGCAGAGGAGAGTGAGGGTGGCCTGGGGCCAGCGCTCCCCACCATGGCACTCGCCTCTCTCCAGCGTGGCTCAGCCGGTCCCAGTCGGGTCCCCAGGCCACAGACCGGGGTCGTCCACTCCGCCGGTCCTCGAAGCAGACCTGAGAGCAGGGGGAGCCTGAGAGAGAGCCTGGGGGGCTGGGAGTGCAGAGCCAGCAGTGCCCCTTCTGCCCAGTCCTGCTTTTGGGCCAGTGCCAGACCCCCCTAGCAGTGCTGCCCCCCAGGCAGGCAGGGACCCCAAGGACACAGTGCCCCTCACTCTGTTGCTGCTGCAGCCCCAGCCCCATCGGGCTGTTCCCTGCTGCCCCAGACCTCCGCTGGCCTGTCCCAGTGTCACCCACGGGTGCCGCGTGCCATCGGTGCGGCCCTGGTGGTGCCTCCTCGCGCTCATGCCGCCAGCACTCACCATCTCCCGCACCCCGTACTGGCTCTCCACCTTGGCCCGCAGCTGCAGGAAGCACTGCTCCATGCGCTCGTGGAAGGGCCGCAGGTCCTCTGTCACCTTCCGCCCGTGGATCCGGATCCCCTCTGCCAGCAGTGGGGTCTGAGGGAGAACGGGGATGGGTCAGCCTGGGCTTGTGGGGCCCCCCGGACAGGGACACGGGGCACTTGGTGCCCCCGGGCAGCTGCCCCCCTCCAGCTGCCAGGCAGATGCGGGGGCTCTACCTGCCAGGCGATCAGGTCCTTCAGCTTCTCGATGTTCCCCTTGTCCTCAGGGTGCTCCTGCAGGTAGGAATCCTGGAAAAAGGCCTGGGACAGCCCCCCCTCAGTCCAGCTGACCGGCTGGCTCGGCTCCGTGCAGGCAGGGGATGGAGTGAAGCACTGCCAGGGGCGATCGCCAGGCCCGGGCAGCCCCCGCACGTCCTCACCGTTTCGTACTTGGCAAAGCCACCCATGACCGCAGGGTCCACGATGCCGTTGAGCAGCATGGAGAGCGGGTTGATGGGCAGGCTGGGGTCGTTCTGGTGCCGGTTGATCTCGCTCATAATCTTCTCATTTGTTTTCATCATGGTCTCGATGGCGTTTTCCAGCGGGGAGATGCTGGTCTGTGCCCGGGGAGGGAGGCAGGGTCAGCACCCGCTGGCCCAGCAGCCTGCCTGTCCTGGGCAGGGTGGTCACCCCCGGCACCGGCTGCCTGGAGCCCTGCAAGTGCTTGTCCCGGCCCCGAGCACAGGCCGCGGGCAGGCACGAGCTGCTGGGAAACCTGGGTAAGTGTTGTGGCTTGGGGGGGGCAGCTGCACAGCAGTGGCCACAGCAGACACAGGCACGTGTGGCCACGCTGGTGCAGTCCTGTGCAGCACAGCAGCCCCATGACAGCCCACGGCCTTTCGTGCATCTCTGCTGCTGCAGCACCTGAGGAACCCCAGACTCCGGCCGAGCAGGTCCCCGATGGAGGCATAAAGCCCCTTCGCGGAGCTGCTGCCGGCAGCACCGGGGTCACCGTGCTCCGCTGATGCTCCTCTGGTGCCTCTGCCCTGCCCGTGTGTGGTCTCCTGCTTCCCGGGGAGGAGATGTGCGTCCCGGGGGCTGAGCCCCACAGACCAGTCCCTGTCACTGGGCTGATGCTACTGGCACCAGCTGACAGAGGCTGGGGGTGCCCCGAGTGCCAGGGGTCTCCGTGCCGGGGACAGCGTTCCCGCCTGGCACAGGCCTGTGGTCAGCGCTGGCGCTGGGGCAGTGGGGGCCCGGGCGATGCCGGGGGGGGTTATTCCCCGCTGCTGGAGCTGGGCTCTGAGGGGGAGGCTCTCGCACCCCGCTCTGCAGGCACAGGGTGCACAAGGGAGCTGGGGCTGCTCCGCCACAGGTGCTGCCCCGGGGGGCCGCAGGGACACGGCAGCTAGCGGGGAGCCACGGGGTTTGGGTGGGCTGGATCAGGCTTGCACTGGGCGCAGAGCTGCCGGGGCCGGGGCTGGGCTGGGACAGGGGTCAGGACACGCTCCCCCCGCCCTGGCTCAAGCTCAGGAAGCGTGGAAGGGGTTGGGGGCAGCGCGCCCGCCTGCATCTGGGGTTTGGGATGCTGCTCGGGGCAGGGATGCCCCAGGAGGGCCCCACTCCCCCCACACCCCCTCCTCACCGTGGTGGTGGAGATCACCACGAACCAGCGCAGGATGCCGGGCAGGGGGTAGGCTGTCATGAAGGTCGTCCGCTCGATCCACATGGTCTGTGGGGAGGGCAGGAGGGTGACTGTTGCCCTCCTACCTGTCACTTGGGGACACCCCTGCCTGCTCTCTGGGGCAGAGGGTCCCACCTCCCCTTCCCATGGGCACGGGACTGCCACCCTCCCCATCCCAGCACTGGGAGAACCCATGTCTCTGCTGTGTCCTTCCTCTAGACCCCCCACCCCCCCTGTCCCTCCCCGCCGGGGTCCCATCAGCTCTCACTGCAAATTCATTGTCTGGATCCTTTGGGCCTTTCTTGAAGGGCCGCGAGTAGCTGAACTTCTGGATGTGGTTGGCTTTATAGAAACTGTGGGGGAGGGAGGGGGGCAGAGCATGGGAGAGGTTCCCCCCCATTGTGTCCCCTCCGGGAGCAGAGCGGGTGCGCCCTGTCCGCCCCCAGGCACTCACTTGGTGATCTGCTCCGGGATGCTCCGGTCCTTGAACCGGAGCTTGGCCTCCTCCACCGGCTGCACGGTGAAACACTGGATGTCTGCGGGAGTGAAGGAGCCGCGGGCACAGACAGTGGGGACAGGGGCTGCGGGGGAGAGGGGCCCCGGGGCTCAGAGGGGGAGAGCCCCAGGGGTGCGGGGACCCGCGCGGGGAGTGACGGCAGAGGGGACGAGCTGCCCTCCAGCCCCGTCCCCGCACTCAGAGGATACACTGCCCCGGGGAACCCGTGATGTCCTGGCTGGGCGGGGATGTGCTCTTCAGCTTCTCGGCGTTGGGGAAGGGGCTCAGCAGCCGCATCTCAAAATCCTCCCGGCGCTCGTACTCCTTGCCCCGGTAAATGAAGACCTTGTTCTGTGGGGGAGGAAGATGTCAGCCTGTCCCAGCACGCTGCGGCGCGGGGCGGGGGAGCCCCGAGGCGTCAGGGGTGCTGGTGCTGAGGCTGAGCCCTTTGCTGAGCCAGAGAACCTCCTCTCAGAAAAAGCATTTCCCCAAACGCAGCAACTGGAGGAAAAAGGAATTAAAGGGTGGGCTGGCTTGGGCAGCGAGGGCTCTGGAGCGAAGGCCTCTGGCCGGGCACAGGGCGATGGGTCTGCGGTCAGGGGATACAGAAACCACCCAGGAGACAGCGAGGAGCCCTTGGAACCCACCCTGACCTCTCTGAGAATGACACCGCCCTCCCAGTGGCTGTAACGGCAGGGTAGGAAACCAAGGACCAACACTTTGGATGGAAGAAGCCCACCGAGCATGGCAACTTATATCCAAGGGGGTTAAAACCCCACAGAGTGTAATGGGGGCGAAGCACTTTGCTCTCATCCAGACGGACAAGCCCCACTCCTGCTGGTGGACACCAGGAGCCTGTTTGCCAGCACAGGGAAAGGGAGCGGTGCTGAGCCCCCGCCTCCAGCACCGACTGCAGGGACGGGGAGAGGGTCTGTGGGGAGAGGGTTGGCAGGGAGAGGGTTGGCAGGGCTCCTGCAGCGACCCTGGAGGTACCCAAATCTGTTCCTAAGTAGCACAGACCCATCTCTGCAGGACAGGTACGACACGACCCACACCTGCCCCCACAGCCCAGACACGAGGGCGCAGACCCGCGCGGGGCACCCGGCCGTCACCACCACCTCAGTGAGGGGCCCTGGCCGTGGGGTCAGCGCGGGGGCTCGGCTCAGGGGGATCCACCCTGAGACGGCCACGGCCACGTGCCTGTGGCTGGCGCGGGGCGGTTGTAGCTCCTACCCGGAGGAAGGTGGGGAAGCCCTGCCCGTAGTAGCCCACGGCGAAATAGTCCGGGCTGGGCCGCAACACTTTCAGGATCTTCTCGTAGAACTTGGCTTCTCGCTGCTGCAGGGCGAGAGGGGCAGGAGTGGGGACGGGGCGGGGCCCTGCCATGGGACGGGAGCCCTGTGGCCCCCCCAGCTCACAGCCCCCAGCCCAGCTGAGCACTCACCAGGATGTCACTCAGCATCTCGTAGTCAAAGACTTCACTCTCGTACTGCTCTGCCAGCTCCTTGCAGATGTGGATGGCCTCCTCCCACATCTGCGGGAGACGGGGCCAGGGCGGGGGCCCCGCGGTGTGGGGTGAGCTGGGGGCAGGGGGGGAACTGGGGGCTTCCAGGAGAGACTGGCCCCATCTGTGGGGGCACCCGCACCCCTGCTCCTGAGCGAGGGGCCAGGGCTCTCCCTGTGCAGCTGCGGATCCTGCTGGGCACCAGCGGATGGGAATGGAGTGGGGTGGGATGGGATGGGATGGGATGGGATGGGATGGGGTGGGATGGGATGGGATGGGATGGGATGGGGTGGGATGGGATGGGGTGGGAGGAAGGACAGATGCGCCTGTGGGGTGAACCGCCAGCCCGGGTCGCTGCGGGGCAGCTCCAGCCCCCCCTGCCCAGCAGTGGGTGCGTGGTTGGGCCGTGCCAAGGCTGGGGGTTTGGAGCAGGCAGCAGCGCTGTGGGGGGGAGCCGGCTGTGCCCTGGGACAGAGCAGCTCCCGCCGGCGGGGCAGGGCGAGGGGGCTGCTGGGGCGAGGGGGCTGCTGGGGCACGCGGCCGCGCTGACCTTGCCCTTGTCAAAGTAGTCGATGATCTGGTTGTAGAGAGCCTCCTTCAGCTGGCGCTGGGTGTGCAGGCTGGGGCTGTGCAGGCCCTGCATGGGGGCTGTGTTTGCCTCCTCCGACCACTGTGTCGGGGCAGCAGGAGCCCGTCACGCCGAGCGCCAGTGGGCGCCGGCTGTGCGGCCCCTGCACCCCCGTACCCCACCTTGAGGAGCCGGGCATGCAGCAGCAGGGTGTAGGCTCCCTCTGTGTAGTTCTCGTAGCTGACGTGCAGGTCCTTCAGCTTGTACAGGTACCTGGGAGCAAGGGCACCACGGCTGGCGCAGCTCAGGGCCCTGCTCCCCATGGGGCAGCATCCCCCCCCACACCCCCCCAGCCCCTCCGCCCACTCCAACATCTCCATCCCACGGGGATGGTGGGGCTGGGGCAGCTCGGGGCGCTGGGACCCCTCACTCCGGGGAGATGTCAGGCTCCCCGTGTCCCGCTCACCTGATGTACATGGCCTGGCGGTCAATCTCCTTGTAGAAATTCTGGGGAAGAGCAGGCAAGGCTGTTCTGAGTGACCCCAGGAGGGGCCACGTGCCGCGGCCCCCCACCCTCCCACACCTTGCTCTGGGTCACGGTGCTGCCGGGACTGTCCCTGCGCAGGGACTGGGCTGCCCTCGGCAGCGGGGAGCTGCACAGCGCCTCCCAACAAACACTCCTGGGGGGACACCGGGTCTGGCATCGTGGGGAGGCCAAGGGGGAAATGGGGCTGAGCCCTGGGGGAGCGGGGGGCACGGGGCAGGTGCCCACCAGGAGGTTGACGGTGCAGCTCATGCTGTAGGTTTTGTTCTCATCGTTCATAACAGCCCGGTAGTCGAGGAGCCGCTCCAGGAGCCCTGTCACCAGCTCAACGAAGTTCTCCCCAGCTTTGGCCAGCTCGGGGTGTCTCCGGCAGCAGCTGAGCAGGCTGGGGAGGAGAGGGGGTCACGAGTCTCACAGCATCTCAGCTCCGCAATGCTCCCGCCACTGCCCGGGCTCAGCTCCCCCAGGGTGCAGGGAGTTGCAGTGGGGGGGGTGCAGGCCCCCCCCAACAAGGGATGAAAAGCCACACTTGTCTGCAGCGAGACAGAGCGAGCCCTGTGCTGCCCCCCACCAGGCACGGGGATGGGGGAGGCACCTGACAGTTCCAGCCACCCGCACACGAATCTGTGGTGGGTGGGCACCACGGGGCAGGAGCAAGGGCAGGGCAGGGGCAATTCCTGGGGCAGTGGCACTGGGGGGGGGACAGGCAGGGTCACGCTGGCCAGGGCAGCAGCGGTGTCCAAGGGGCAGAGGACACTGCTGGGGCAGCAGCATCCCTCCGCTCAGGCCCCGCTCCCCCCAGAGAAGTGGGCTCTGGGTCAGAGGAAGGGGGTAGCCGGGATTCAGGCGGGGCAGGGGGATGGTGGGCAGCAGAGGGACCTGCCCTGGAGAGAAGCTTGTGGGGACGTGGCTGCGCACTCACATGCTCTCAAAAAGCTGCTTGTACTGCTCATCCCCGCGGCCGCCCTCCACCTCGCTGTCCAGCTTGCGCAGGATCTCGTCCTCAAACTGCAGAGGCACGTGTGAGCACGGCCGGGGAGCCGAGGTGGGGCTGAGGTGGGCCCCAGGCAGCCGCGACTGCAGCCCCCAGGACACGGGGACAGGAGGGGCAGCGGGACCTGGAGCCATATCGAGCCCCCAGCGCCCCCCGGCTCAGCGGCCACAGCCCTTTCCCCAGGGCTGCCCAGCACAGAGGGTCCCTGTCCCCCGCCGGCCACGCTGCTCCCGGTGCGGATGGGTTCCACACTGCCCCAGCACAGACAGGGCCCCATCCTGCCCTCTGCATCCCTGACTCGGTCCCCAGTCCCCATCTCACTCCTGTGCTGGCCTTTGTCACCATCTCACACAGCCGGGGCCCGGCTGGCCCCAGGGGTCTCTGGGCAGTGCCCTGTGCCCCCGAAAGCCCCCATCTCCCAGCTGATGGTCAGCCCTCAGGTCCTTGGGGTTTGTGCTCCGGCTGCAGCCGACGGACCCAAAATCCTGGGGATCCTGCACGAGCACGGTCTGGGATGGGGGACCTTGGACTTTGCCTCCACGCTGGGTCCTTCCGGGGTCCCAAACTTGGGGGTCCTTGCCCCCCTGGGCCAGGGGCACTGCCATGGTCGGCTCCCGAGCCACAGAGCCCCTGTGCCACGACAGCTTGGGGACATCCCCCGTGAAGGCCTTGGGTCTGAGCTCCTCTGTGCCCACCCTG